>NW_020291829.1:0-455863 GCF_003184835.1 Aspergillus costaricaensis CBS 115574
AATTTAGAATAAAGGTGCGACTACTCGGAATGAAATGAGCAGCGGTTTACCTAAATTGATCTAGCCCCGCTCTAAGCAATACTAAAAGAGATGCTAACTGTTTCGGTGAATAACACCATCTGTGGTGTACTGAACATGGTTTGGTTCCGCGCTGCGCTTTGACATCTTAATGTCAGAGAGTCTGGAAATTATCATTGTCGCAATTGGGGAAAACGGCCTTGCTACACTGCATGATACATCGGCGACTGCATCCTGCATCCTGTCATTTGCTAGCCCCCCAGTGACAGAATGGTTTGCTGGGTGCTGTCGCCGTACGCGTTATTGAAGCAGAAATTTTGGTTGTGCACTAAATACATTTGAAATTAGGATGGCTGGTATGGTTGTTCCGATACGAGGTTTTCGTACCGAATTCGACGCTAAACTTGCTTCCATTCGTATCCCAGATTAATCAGAGCTCTAGGGCTTACTCCAGGTAGGACCATGCCCTATCCTCATTGGCGAAAACGCTACGGCCCTCACCTTGGGCAGGAACTCCCCCACTTGTCCTACATTATGGTCGACACCAAGGATAAAAGACTAGGAAATCTGCGGGGGAAACGATTTTCCTTTAATGGTGCAATCCGAACAGCAGAAGTACGAGTCCGGATACAAAGAGTGCTGGCAGCCAGGGAACAATCTGTAACCTGTTATTGCGTCCCATCAAACTCTCATTCATAAGCAAGTGGCATTTTGTATCGTCCACATGTCTGCCTTGGAAGTCAAGGACGACTATAACATTCAGGAAGCGTGGGAAAGGGCTTGTGGGGCATTTGCGCAGACGACCAAAGTCGACCTCACTACGTCTCCAAAATTCACCGTCGACGAGGTCCTCGACCAAATTCGGATAAAGCAAGATGAGGACGACGAGAAAAACACAAAATTCAAGACTGCCAAGAATATAATAAGCAAGACGCTGACATTGATCACGGTGCTTGGTGGTATAGCTGCCCAGGGTGCTAGCATGGTGAGTATACTCATGGGCGGAGAGGTCGGTACCCCTAACTGAAATCTATATTGTAGGTCTTCGCACCTACTAGCCTCTGCTTCAATGCAGTCTTATATTTAATTGCCACCGGAGCTAAATACAAGCGCATTTTCAGTATTCTAGCTGAGCTCTTCCGACGGATCTCCGATGTATTAGAGCGCTGCAGGATCTATATGCGTTTACCGGCAGACGCCGTTGACATTTCCCTCCGCAGAATTATTAACGAGGAATTGGTATATTTTGTTGATATTTGTACATTGTCTATCAAGGTGCTCAAGGGCAATAAGATTCTCACTGCCCTCAAAGCTTTTGCCTTTGATAGCAATGAAGGTATCAGCAGTCAATTAGACCGCCTGTCTTTGCTGGTTGAATGTGAATCTCAGATACAAGTAACTCTGGGATTCGAGTCACAGAAGACCAGCGAAATAGTCATCGTTAAAACACAAGATAAAACTCAGAAGGTCAATGCCTCAGTTGACAAGCTGCTTATCTTCAAGAAGAAGAGAGACGCAGATAATATAGCACAGCAAATCTTAAGCAACATTGATACAAGTCTTGGCACACCCAGCGAGACGTACAAGGCTATCCAGACAATTTACAAACGTCGCTTGAATAACCAAGTCTCAGGTAGTGGAGGATGGCTTCAACATGACCCTTTATTCACGGCATGGGCAGATGTCCGACGGTTGCGGTTTTCCATTTTGGGGGTCACAGGAGGTGAGGACTGTGGCAAGTCGTTCCTTTTTGCAGCTATCATCAAGCATTTGCAGGAACTGTACGCTGAGGCTACAAAGGACATGAACTGCACCTCCATTTGCTACTATATTTTCAATCAACAAAAAGTGAAAGACTCATCTCTAATCAAGGTCCTGGAAGTCCTGGCATGGCAAATTGCCAAAGCAGATGTGGTGTATCGCAAGAAGTTGGGCTCAGTCAAGACCACCAGTACTAACCAAATTGGGAGCCTTTGGAAGCAGCTCTTTGGCAAATCCTATAAAACCAACTCCACATTCTTTCTCTTGGTAGATGGGATCGACCAGATGAACAAGCAACATCTAAAGAAGTTTGTGCAGCTTCTACAGGAATAGCAGAGCACTGCTTCCACATGGCCTCGGTTCACTCTTCATATCCTCCTAATTAAGCGGACGGAGACTATAAACAAGATCCAGACTCAAATCAAAAGCGAAATTTCTGTCATCCATCTGGCCTGCGCGAATCGTGACAATATGATTAACTTCATCAACGACCGAATAAACAAGATGGAGATTCTCAATGGACCGTCGGAACAAGTGGTTGCGCTACACCGCGATATTTTGGAGACCCTGACGAATGAGACCAATGGTGATTTTGTCAACATCAAACTCCTCTTAGATGAAATCAGCCGCAAGAAACGCCCCAGCGAGATCCGCGACATCTTAGCCCGGTCGGGCGAAAATCAATCGGACACGATTGCTAGAAAGGTAGAAATACTCAACAAGACACTCAGCAACGAGAATATCTCCGATCTCAATCATCTGCTCACGTGGATCGTGTTTACAGAATATCCACTCACCCTCGAGGAGCTGGAAGCTGCACTCTTCCTCAAAAATCGTGAGCCTTCTCTCCGGCCTCTAGCAGAGAATATAAGAGACCAGTATTCTTCATTACTTTGCATTGAAGGCGCACGCGTTCATTTTGTCTCCGATTCAATGAAGGACTTCTTCCGCAAAAAGTCTGCCACAGAAGGCACCAGAGACGACCGTGATATTGAAACCGTCGGCGATGTCAGTGAGGCTGAAGTAAGGATTATGCGACGATTCCTTGAATCCATCTGCGACCCGAAACTGTTCAACAGATTCGGATTCGATGAATTCTTTAAGCACAAAATGAGAGAAAAAACAGTACAAATTGCAGTGGACACCGAGACGGCACATCTGATGATCATATCAGCATGTCTGGAGGTTATCTATTCAAAACCATCACCAAATTTGAATCCTTTGCTTCAGTATACAGAGAACAATTTGGGCAAGCATCTCAAGCAAGCGGACCCTTCATTAACTCACCCGCATCAAAAGATAGCAATAGGCCCTCAGTTGGTAAAAGTCTTTACCGATGACGAGGTCATCAATCAATAGTGGAGGGCGAGCAGCTACCAACTTCGGGTCCTATGGATCTACAACAATAACTATACAGAAGTCACGTTGAAATGGCTGCAAGATTCTGCCGTCACCAAAAATATCTGCGAGGAGGAGAAAAAGTGGGTCAAGAGTCTGAGTTCCAAATCGGAGCTTGATGCCGATCTCCTTGAACATATCGGCAGAGTCTGTGCTCGCAAGTGGCTCCAGTACGGTCCAAGGAACCTTGAATATGTGTTCAATGACGTGCGTGGGTACATCACCAAGGTATATCATAACCATACGCTACCCGGCAAAGATCCACGGCTGACTCTTCTTCAGATTGAGAACCGTAAAGATCCTAAGATCGAAAGATTGGTCAATGACCCAGACACTGAGCATGTCCACACCTCCCATATATTAGCTGCAGCAAAATGGGCTCAGGCGCAGATTGGACTCGATACTCTAGGCTATGAGGAGAACCGTAATTTGGCACGTACTTTGCAAGTCTTTGGCAAGTACGATGAGGCTATCGAGCATTTCAAACTTACATCTACACTCGCGCAGGATAACTGGTCCTCACAGTGGGGACTAGCAGACTGTTATGCTGGCCGGAAGGAGTTTACCACCGCTATCGAAATTTTGGAGGTTACAAAAAGAGGAATTGAGTATGGAGAATCAGGAAATGCTGCAGAGCTCAAAGCTGAGCTAGCGGATATGAATCGAGACCTAGCTGAATGGAACAAGGAGGCTGGTCGAAGTGAAGTAACTCTTGATATTTACGACAAGCTACTACAAGAGTTCCCCGATGACTATGATACGGCTCTTGCACTCATGGCGCTGTTGCATAAGCAGGGGAACTACCAGCGTTTGCTTGAGTTCCTCCAGTCAATGAAAGATTCTATAGATGAGATCAGTGGTTTCAATCGGCAGATTCAAAATTTTCATAGGCATTTTGATCGGCCAGAATACCATGAAGCTCTCTTTGCATCAGTTCGCAGCGACCGAGAGTTCAACATCATACTCCAAAGCTACGAGGCAGCCATTAATGCTGCCAAAACACGAGTCGCGCAGGGAAGAAAGACCAACAACCCCGAAGAGGAATGGAGGGCACAAATCTGCCAGATTGAATTGATGTATCACCTTGCACTTCTGCATTACGACAATAGTGCCGGAAACCTCGACCGGGTGGAATTAGCTATCAATCAGTGGCTGGCAATTCTGCATATGAATGCAAATGATGACTTTATTGTTGCAGACAGAAAAGCGCGTGCCGGCTCAGAACTTGCTATCGTCTGCTTTGAGCAAGCTCTACAGTACCCAAGCACTGCTGCAACTTACCTGGAGCAACTAGAGAATGTCGCAGCGCTCAAACTCGGGGAAGATACTATTCATGGTACACATCCGGCGCGACTTCTTGCTCGGTACCACGCCCTGCAAGGCGACGAACAGAATGTCAAAAATGTCCTACGCGGCTACATCAAGCAGAACCTTGACCTTCTTTCAGATGATGATCCACTCAATGACTGGCAAGGATACAATGGTTTAGCTATGCATTTCATGTTCGCCGGCCATGATGCCGACGCTCTCGCCGCTTGGTCATTGATAACGCCCGATGATGCCACGGGAAACACTGAAAATCTCACTATGTCTGACACAACTGAGCGTAAACTCGCGGGACCCTTGAGAGACATTTGCGATGGGGCCTGTGGCATCTACTGGACGTACGCAGACAATTTCTACCTTTGCAAGGAGTGTGATTACATCAAGTTTGACCAACGGTGCTTGGACAATCTGCGGAATGGGACGATGAAGCTAAAAATTTGTAAGAAAAATCACGAGATGCTCCACATTCCGGCCTACGATCCAGTCGAGCGACGGAGAATTGGCGACGGCAATGTGAAGGTCGGCGAAGAGATCCTGTCAGTCAATGAGTGGCTGCAGCGAATTCGCAAGGGATGGGTAATACAGTCAGCCGAGGAGTTTAGAAAAATCTGATCTCATGAGCGAGCAACAGCGAGCAGCAGCGAGAAGGGTGAATACACCAGGAGGGGGCCAGTGTCAGAAACTGAAGTGAGAGTGGATGGGAGTTAGTCAAGATCGTTGGACCGCCGCATTGGCCTCCTCGGATGAACATTCTAGGAGCAACTTGAACAACAGCAACAAATTGGTTCGAGACATGGAGGGGTATCTTTCCGCCAGACGAGAGTTAACTAGCAGGCACCGCATAGTTAGCAAAGCGCTGCAGATGATAAAATTTCCAGAGTAAGATGAATATCATTCCATACCAGGATGAGACCTTCAAGGCGGAAATCATTATTATAATCCAGCAGGCCAGGCTAATCATGATTAATATAGTTTATTCATATTCTTATAATAGTTATCATATAAAATTAATCTATAGTTTGAGAGTAATTTAAATATAGTCAGTCTATCGTCTATCTAAGATTATTTCTATCATAAATGGTAGAGTACCTTAATATACATGCAGTTTTCTGTTCTTTTATCCATAGTTAGAGTTGCTATACCTGATCGTTATACCTTACCCGTGACTTGGCCGTTAACTGGCAGTCAGGTTAAGATAGAGATTGCTGTTAACTATCAGGTATAGCAGTTGAAAAGTATTTAACCGCGTTTGACTATTTAACCTGATCAGGCATATATCAGAAAGAAGTCAGACATCTACCTAGCTAAATCAGGCTAGTTCAGATAAAAGTCTATTTACCGCTCCGCACTGCCTTTTTGAATAGGACAAATAAGCAAGTTCAGGTTAACCTGACGGCAGATATAAGATGGAGAGTTCGGTTTTCCAATTTGGCAGGTAGGTACAGTCGACCACGAGTCCAGCAGGGACCTCCCAGCAACTGTGAGATGGTGGCTAGGTAAAAGGAACATTGACCGTACAGGTGAGGGGCTCTAATTACTGGATCTAGCTGAACGTATAACCACCTGAAGGACTTTTCATAGACGGATAGCCCTCTACTGGAGTTGTCCTACGAATAATAGATCATTATCCCAATCCTGATCCAGTGACACTACCTTCTCACCAGCTTAAATTGTCGAAAGCCTAGCATAATCACAATCATGTTAAGGACTATATCACAAATGTTCGGCAGGTAGAGAAGCGAGCATTAGATATCTCTTCATGCTCCATTAGAGAGATCAATCCACGAATTTAAGGGCGTCAAGCCACTCCCTACGTTCATCATCATTCTTGGCTTCACGTTCCAAGAATCTCTGCACGCCCTCATCGAGCTCCCTCCTGGATCTCTCATAGTCTATCTCATCGACCCTGCCATCCCAATGTTTGAAGCAGCCAGTGTCAGCTATAAATGTATCCATGAGCGCAATCCCTTGGGCCCACAGTTCACCATCTTCTTCTTGCTGCTGAACATCTTCGGTTGAGAATTGCAATGGACATGGTATGCGAGGAGAACTGCCATCATCCCCTATACCGACGATTTGCGCCCATTCCTTCTGGACATCTCTCAATAAGCTGTTCAGGAGCGGCTCGTAATCCATCAAAACCAAGCCGGGAACCACACTGACTTGATGCCGGAGGGTACTCTGGTTCTGTAAAGCTTGGAAGACGGTTTCATTGGCCTGAAGACATCGAACTAGATAAAGATTGTGCAGAGTTTGCGCTCTCTGAAGTTCCCTTGCCTTGCGCTGTTCATCTGCATTCATCTGATCAATATTTGACGGTAGGGGAATTTTTCCCAGATCCTTAGGAACTGGGCCGTTGTAATCGAGAAATGCAGGGCGCCCAACCTGCATAAGAAGCGGATGCGCACTGGATGACTGCCAATCGATGATCCCAAAAATCTGGCTTGGTTCTTCGGGGTTGACAAATATGTTCTGCGAATGGAGATCTCCATGCCATATAACTGATGCATGTGTGGCTTGATTCTCCGGCAGAACATGTTGCGCTACCTTGAGATAGTTTTCCAACGCCGGCAGTTTCTTGGAAATGCTAGGTTGGTATTGCCGGGGCCCATGGAAAAGACCTTCCGGCATCAATGGATACCGAATACCTGCTTTGGCAGTAGCAATTTCCTTTTTGGCAATCGCCGTTATCATCTCAGTGACTGTTGACCCTGGGTAATGTATACGAATCAGCAAATTGGACGACAGATCACAAAAGGCGGTGATCAACATACATGGGCCCCGGTCGATATGCAGTTCACCTCTCCCAAAGTCAAAGAACGAGCGATGATTGGTTGGTCCAATACAGAACCTTTTGCTCCGCAGTTCGTTCCCCGCAAAGTCAGAGTATAGAGAGGAATCTGCGCCAGCATTGTCGGGAATATCATCCACATAGTACAGTGACCCGAATCTGGCGAATCTCGCAGCTGCTAGGCGCCGTTGGATATCAACTATCTGATCCAGGACTTGGGCCTTCTGCCTCCCTTTGAGGCTGTCCCATACATCTGTCAGGACCACACCGGCCTGTTTCTCCATGATAATGTACTCTGCCCCGAGAGGGTTTTCCGATGCTCGGGAGCTCCATGTGTAGACTCGAGGAACGGGGAGCTTTAGAGTGTTTCGCAACTGATATAATTAGCAAAACGACGTCGACAAGGGGCAGAAACAAAGCCAGTAATAAAATGATCCAGGCAGGTCTTACAAAATCCATAGTTGCAACCTCACTAGCTGTCGTGAAATGTGGCCTTCCTGCATTGGGGTTTGGGAGCTTCGCTATAATTTCGTGTCCATCGTCCATGGTTATTTGGAAGACTTTATTGTATTGGCCTTCCGATATCTTCAATACTTGAATGCATGACTTTGATCCAACGGCAGAGGAAGCTATTTGTAAAAGTGCGGAGAGATCGAACTTAACATATCGACAAGCAAGTTCCTTTTTTTTTATTCCAGAGCCAGCGACCTGAGGTAAATTCGTTTAGTGCCTCGAGTCCATGCTTGGGGTCTGGGCCTTCATTCATCTTGGTAGCGCTGGAGGAGGAAAAAGAAGCCGGTCTGAATGTATCACGAAGGTTACAATGGCGACAAGACGCGGTATCTAGGGTCCCTCTTAGAAACGCTCCTTGAATGGCCCTCATATCCAAAGCTCAAGCGTCGTGGGATGAATTTTCATTTCTTCGTCACTAAGCAACAGTCCGTAGGGATGCATGAAAACAAGGAAGTCGCGTTGCTGTGGTCTTGACGGTGGCTGTGGCTGTGCATTTGATTCTTATTAATCCCGTCACCTTGCCGCTGCGAAAATGCATGTTATTAGCCGCCCTTTTGCATCCCTGCTTACGGCGGTTAATAGCGGCCATCAGGCAAAAATGATTTTTGGTGTTGAAGTATGCTCACCGCTGATCTCACTGTTATATAATATTTATTATTACTTTATGTATAGTGTTTTATTTATTTATTATAATATTAATTATGGTACGTCCAGTCATTGATCTTAAACTATATAAGATTAAAATTATCAGTCTGTTTTATGAGGATTATTCTACAGCTTATATTATCTCTATTATTAAGATATAATATTATATATAAGTCTGTGAGCATATAATCAAGACTAAGTTAAGTAATTAAAATATTAATAAATATAATTATATAATTATTACTGATTTTTTTCTACACAGCTGGATTAAGAAGTTATTTTTTAAGAAATATTTTTCTGATACAGAGATTCTATATACTTTATAAATTAAAGAATATACTGTCTTTTTATAAATATTTTAATAAATTTATATAAAGTAAAGTCTTATCTAATAAATAAATAATTTTAATAAATATTAATTCTAGAATAATATAGCTATAAAATACCTGTTTAAGATATATAATAAAAAGATTATTAAAGATTATAAATAAAAGTTTTTATTTATTTATATATATAATAAATATCTTATTATTCTAAGGTCTGTATAAAAAGTAATTATATATTAATATTTTATTAATTAAAATTTTCTTCCAGATATTAATTATATAATATTTATTATATAATTATATTTAAAATTATATAATAACAGCAGAATAATATACAGTAAAATTATAATTTATATATAATTTTTAAACTAGATTATATCTGGTCTATAGATAGTTATATAAAATTAAATTTATATGATATTTAAATTTATATAATTATTAATATATATTTTTACTATATTATCTAGATTTATATTAATATTAATACTTATATATTAATTAATATTATATAATAATATCTTAAACTATATATAAATAGAAGATTATTTATAATAAAATCTATTTAAATTATAGATTAAAAATATTTTTATTTATTAAAATTTATTATTATTTTTAAAGAGTGTACAAGCTAGAGATTGAAATAATATAATATTATATTTTTAAATCTAGTACTATAAATCAGAGAATTAAGATTTAGTAAATATAACTAAGTAAATTATTATTCTTTTAATATTATATATATATAAATAGATTAATCCTTGATTACTTTTATATTAATTAATATAAAATTACTTTAAAATCTTGATTAAAGTAGAAGATTTTTTTAAAAATTTAATTTCAAATTAGATTATTTTATATATAATTTATATATTTATTTTTTAAATATAGATTTTATTATATATACATATCTAGAATTAATATAGTATCTAAAAATAATAAGAAAAGCTATATATTATCTCTAATTAATTATATATAAATTATTATTATTTAAAATATATAATTAATTATAGTCTTCTTGTATATAAAAAGTCTTTTTAATAATTAAAAAATTTTATATAAAATTAAGATATAATTAAGTATTTACCTGCAGAAACTTTAAAATAATATTAGAAAATCTTACTAGAACTGGGCTTTGATCCTTAAAAACTTCTAACCATATATTTAAATAAAGTAAAAATCTCTTTTTATATAATTTATTTTAACTTATAAGAATAAATAATAATATATATAAAATCAGGCTTAATATCTGACCTGATATTATCTAAGGTATTAATTAGAGTTTTTAATTAAATTAAATAATAGAAATTAAAGTAATTATCTGTGATAACTGTATATTTTTTATTTATTATTTTTTTAATTTTATTATTTATTTAAAATTTTAAGATTCTGCTTTTCTCTGTACAGAATAAAAATTAATATTTTTTATATTAAATATTATTTATATAAGATATTTCTTATATAAAATAATTTTTTTTTAAATTATTTATTATTCTGTTACTAGCTATTCTTATTTTATTTATTATTAATAATATCTAACTTACCAGATAGTTAATCCTGTATTTAAATAAATTATTTATATTAATTTTATTATATTATTTAAGTTATAATTTATATAATTTATATAATCTAACTTATATATATAGATTATCTTATTTAATAATAGTTTTTATATAACAGTATTTAGAGAAGAGAATATCCGCTAAAATATTTTTTTATATAAGAAAATTTTAATCAGTATTAATCTTATAATTCCTACAAGAAATCTAGATTAACTATATTTATTTATATATATTAATATAAGATTATAAGTATTTACCCGGCCAGGAATATAATTTATTAAATTTTAATATAATTAAATTTATATTTATTAAATTATAATATATAAATTAAATTATATTAATATCTTACTGATATAATCTCAGGAAATTTATTTATTAATTTTATATTTTAAATACTATACTAGTATAGAGAATATTTTTTTAAAATATTATTATTTATCAGATATATTCAGTAATATTTATATTAATTATAAATAATCTGATACTGGTAATAATTATATTATCTAAAATTTAATATAAAATATTTTATAAAAAATTTATTTTTTTATATTTATTATTAGCAGGGGATTATCTATATCAAAAATCTTTTATAAAAATATTATTATTATAAAAAAAGAGAAAAAAAAAAGAAATAATTATTATATTAGTATTTTTAATATATCCGGATTCTCTAATTAAAAAGAAGAATCTAGGTATTAAGAAAATATTAATTATTATTCTTATTAATAATGAGCTTATTATTATTAAAAATAATAATAATTATTTAATATTTTCTCACTGTCCAGCCAGGCAGGAGATACTAGATAATTAAAATTTATAAATAAAATAAATCTAGATAAATATAATATTATTTTTTTAATTATTAATATATATTTATATTTATACCTGCATCTGTACTCCAGTTATATAAAATATTTATATATAATATTTTAAGCAAGACTTACATTTCTTTATAGTACTTAGAACTAGTAGTTATTTATATAATAAAGCTAAGTAAATTATCTAATAGTGTATATATAGCTTTATATAAATATTAAATATAGATATATTAAATAAGCTATATGATCCAATCAGCTATATACTAATTCTACCGGCAGTAAACATAAAAATTGTTTTTGCCTGATGGCCGCTATTAACCGCCGTACCCTGCTACTCCGTACCAGCCATGGATTAGGAGAGCGGGATAAAGCTTACTAGTTAGCTAGCCCCCCTCTAAAACTCACATGCCGCACATCCGCATGTCCGAAGTCAATCTACTTTCTGAACAGCAAGTTGGAGGACCGGATAGTTGAATTTTGATACGCAGATGTTTATACTACTCCGATCGTTCTAAAGGTTGATCGATCTGTCGATGCATGCCGACCGCCCAGCAATCATTCTCGCGCAGCTTTAATGGGTCATTTCCCGTTTTTAGTTGACGGAGTCTCGCAGCTGTTGAATTATCTCCGCATTGCTCGAGCTTAACATTTCCAGTTGTGGAGGGTATACCATGGCTAGGGTTGGAAATAAACCAAGGGATGGAACTCTCATTAGTAGCATACCAAAAACCGTGTCACGGCAATGGTGGGCGACGGGACATTACCATATTGAGGGAGAAAGAACAATAGCAGGGCGGTCTGCTTTTACCCGCCACCACATTGACTTGAGCTTCTGTCAATCCAACCACCTCATTCGCTCTTGACATTTGAGTTCTTGTTCTCTGTACTTTCGATTGTTGCTGTACTCGTAATTTGCCATTAGCTTTTACTTCTTTGTCTACTCATAGCTACTACTGACTACTATTGACCCGTACCAGGAAGCCACATGGCGTTGCTATATATTCTGCTCCTGCTCGGTTTTCGAACCTCCCCATGTCGATGATATAGGCTCCTGAGACTTTTCCCTCCACAAAGAAAAATGTCTAAGAAGCATACTGTCCTAATTACCGGCTGCTCTGATGGCGGTCTCGGCTCCCATCTTGCCCTCCAATTCCAGGCAGCCGGATGGCGCGTCTTTGCCACAGCTCGAAATTTGTCCAAGCTCAAGGAGGCTAAGAAGTCGGGCCTTGAAATACTTCATCTCGACACCCTGTCTAACGACTCCATCCGCAAATGCGTTGCTGAGGTTAGTGAGCTGACCGGTGGATCACTTGATGCGCTGGTCAATAATGCGGGCGCTGGGTACTCAATGCCAGTCATGGACATCGACATCCAAAAGGGGCGTGATCTTTTCGAGCTCAATGTCTGGTCTATCATCAGTGTGACGCGGGCATTCCTTCCACTTCTCATGCGGTCAACTCGCGAAGGCGGCGCCCTGCTCGTTAACCATGGCTCGCTTTCTGGAACTATTGCAGCCACTGGCCCCTTTGCAGGTGTATACAATGCCTCCAAGGCAGCAGCAGCTAGCTTCACGGAGAATCTACGATTAGAGCTGCAGCCGTGGAATATTAGAGTCGTCAACTTGCTAACGGGTGCTGTGCGATCCAATTTTCACGTCAATGCGCCACGTCCCGTGTTGCCTTCAAATTCGCTCTTCAATATTGCCAAGGATATTGTTGAACAAGCCATGGATAACTCAGACGATTCTGGTGATACTGATCCAGCGACATGGGCGCGCCAGGTTGTGCAAGAACTCAGCAAGCGCAGCCCTGCGTATTGGATCTGGCGAGGCAAGTTCTCGACATTGGTAAGACTGGGTAACATTCTTCCACTGGGCTTCTTCGATCGCATAATGAAGAAAATGGTAGGACTTGACGTGATTGAACAAAGGGTCAAGCAGCAAGAAAGGTCTTCTTGAACAAGTCGTGAAATACCCTATAGTGACGGATTAATTTGCGATTTAGGCGTTATGCCAGGCCCACAAGACATACCCGCTCTTTGTATATATCACAGTGACCAGGGAGGGCGAGAGGCTTATTGTTCCAAATGGCTTGAATCGACTACGGTAGCATGGCTAATTGCATGATTTATAGTCCTAAGATGTCATCGTAGTAAGGCCCGAGTGCCAAGGCCTAAATCTGTTTCCACAATGGACTCGGCGTGTTGGGGTCCATCGGGAATGTAAAATGAAGCAAAAGCTAGTTAGTAGAACACCCCCGACCTACTAGTGGTTAGTTCAGTAGTAGCTCATCGAACTTCTAATATTAGTGTACAGTATATATCTCGATATTCTGCCCCGATTACGCCCAAGCTTTTATAAATGCGCGGATCAATCAGTCGTTACTTGGCATGCGGGGTTACAGTGATATGGCTATTATTGGTTCGCGTCCATCGTCCATCATCTGTACTCCTTTGCCTTGTGCCCCAAATATACCGTAGTGATGAATGTACTTACTTAAGCGCTGACCATGCGATGAGGCCAGTCGGAATATATTGCTGCTGAGTTTACCCAATCACTTCACTGCCCAGTATATCATCTGCATAGGGGAATCGTTTTGCCTGCTGTCATGCATACAACTACTCCTTCGGCCCATGGCATGAGGCGGTGAGTTGGATTACTGAATCAGTGGGAACCGATCGTTAGTTAGCACGGCCCAACGCCGCTCGCTCGACTCTCTGGTTTCAATGCGCACCGATCGGAACTGTCGATTTAAACTCTTTTGCAATCTCTCTGGGTCGCAGCTATGAGTATCTCGCCCCCTCCCACCCCTCCATCAAGCGCCCCAACGGATGATGAAAGGAGATTCGAAGCTATTTCATCACCCTGCGAGTGGATCGAGGAGTACCATCCAGGTGGTTACCACCCCGTCATTCTCGGCGACTCCTTCAACAATGGTCAGTACAAGGTTATCCGGAAGCTCGGTGAGGGCTCATACTCAACGGTTTGGCTCGCCCGTAACGAGAAGTGAGCTTATATTCACTGTTCCTACTGCGCGATGTTCTAAATGGCCTTCATTGATACCCCTCTAGAAACACTAGATATGTCGCTTTGAAGATTCTTGTGTCCCATCAAACGGGATCGATAACCGAGCTAGACATCTTACGATACATCACTAAAGCGGCGCCAATAGAAGCTGCCGGCCACATCACGGGACTGCTAGACGAGTTCGAACACTCCGGCCCCAACGGTGTCCACAAATGCCTTGTATTTGAGCCTATGGGCCCGAGTGTGAATTCGATGGTCGAAGAGCTACCCCAGTTCAAACCTCGAATGTTTGGAATGAAGGTACGCTATCCGCCATGGATGGCGAAAAGTATTCTGAAGCAATCATTGGAGGCTCTAGCATTTTTACATCGGAATGGTATTGCGCATGGAGATTTTCAGCCAGGAAATATCCTCTTCACTCTCGAGGATCTCAAATCAACGCCGGAAGAAGAGCTCCGGCAAGAGGAAAATGTAGAAGCTGAGTCGATCTCGCCCCCAGTACAGAGGCTAGACGGCAAGCAAGACAAATGGGCGCCTCGGTATCTTTGTGTTGCACAGCCTCTGTCGCCCTTCACACATTACGCTGAAGGCTTTAAAGTCAAATTGTCCGATATGGGCGGCGGTCAGTCCCACTTGATTCCAATATTCATTCTATGCTCCTTACGATTATTACTTGTACTCATTCTTGCCTATAATGAACAGCATATTTCTTTTCAAAGCCCCCAAAAAAACCCGTTACTCCCCTTGGCCTTCGGGCTCCCGAGCTTATCCTGACTGGAGCCGTTAATAACACGCTTGATATTTGGAGTTTCGGCTGCCTTATTTTTGAGCTTATCACCGGAGAGCCGCTCTTCTGCGTCCCTGGATCCGAATATGAAAATGATGATCATCTTCTCTCCCTTACAGAACGGCTCGGTGCCCTTCCTGATGATTTATTCATACACTGGAAGACCTCCTCGCTTTACTTTACGCCTGAGAGGAAGCTGTTTAATTGTCAAATCGGAGGAGTCGGTCCGGAAGAGGAACCACTTTTGGTGGATCAGATATCCATGGAGGAGCAGTTCGACTCGACGGAGCCGGATATTGATTTGAAGGAAGCCGACGAAGTGAAGGGACTCATTCGATGGATTTTACAGTATGATCCTGCAAAGAGGCCTTCTCCTGCCGAGATATTGTCTCATCCATGGTTCCGCAACATTGATATTGGGCGCCTGTAATGAAAGGGACTCATTGACGGATGATACTTGTCTCTGCTGTTCTTCTCCCTTCCTGTTTCTAGTTCATCCATTGTGGTGTTTCGTTTTTGTATTAGACCGCGGACACTACTTAAAGGAAGCTCCGAGCGGGCATACGAAGCCCACAGCTAAGCTCTGTTTCATTGGGCGTGGGAACGCGTAGTCGGTATTCTTTGTATGCTCGGAAACATTCGCCTACCAAACTTTTGCCAGTGTACTCACAGTCTTGGTATGAGCCCTCCTTCCTCGTGGCGGTTGTTGGTTACTGAGTAAATGTAGCATTGTAGTAATGCTACTTTCTGTACGCTGCTCAAAGTAGCGGCCAAGTCCTTGTGGAGAGGTTGGTCACTTCTTCAACACACGTCACACGAGGTGAACTCCATTCTCACTTCTTATTGCAAACTACGTCTTTGGAGAATACCCGTACTAAGCACCACTTCCCTTTATTAGATTTTGCGTAAGTACTCTGCCTAACTATGCTATATTCTTGCTTAGTAAGTGATATTATTCTTTGAATGCAATAGGAGCCGCGTCAATGTCCCAGGTTACACACTGGCGCAGCTTACGTGCTGCTCAGAGTATTACCAGCGTTCGAAGGGACGCTACTCTCAATTGAAGATGCGGATGCAGCCGAAGCAATGGTCAATTTTTCAAAGTCGACAAAGAATCCATCGTCATCGTAGTCGAATGAACCAGAGCTGGTGTAAGCATTGGTGACGCAGTCTCTTCCCAAGTACGTCTCGCATTGGCTTAGATCGGCTGACTCAGAGCTGAACAGCTGGCCGACAAAGCCGCTCTGCACAATCGTGGGGACATTGTTGAACCAATTGCCTTCAAAGAGTCCCATTCCGTTGTCGGTGCCTTCAATGGCGTGTCCGCTGTTATCGGCCCAGACATTGTTGACTGCGTGGAAGAGTGTATTACCACTGAGGGCGGGACTGCGGCCGGAGGTGTAGTAAACGTAATTCTCTGAATTTGCCATTAGTTCATCTCCAGGTTCAATTACTGGGATGCAGATCTAGTCATTTTGAGACTCACTGTAAAAAGTAATGAGGTCACTGGAGCCGACCAACTCGAGGCCCCAGTACGTGTGTCCATCACAGGTAGCAGAGTAGTCGGTCTTCCCGTTGATAAAGCTGTTGGAGATTGTAATGGCATTGTCGCTTTCTTGTCCAAAGCTGTAGTGCTGGCGACCTAGGGATGAAGTGGTGACATGGTCGATCCAAATCTGGTTGGTGTCGGAGAATGTAAGAGCATCGCCTCCCCAGACATATTTCGGGTTGAGGTTGGTGATCTCGATGTTCTGAATGATGATGTTGGAGACGCCCACGAACCGCAGGCCCTTACCATTGAGCACAGCGCCTGTTCCTTTGCCGACCAGAGTTTTGTCTGAGGCGACATTGATGCCCTGGTATCCTGCAACGTCGATGGTCACGTCATAGGTTGAGGTGTCACCACATCCACCTAGCGTGTTAAGAATGGCCTGTCCGCCGTTATCGGGAGTGCAATCATAAATGTTACAGGCCTGATAGGTTTTGGTGCCCTCAGAACCCACAAAGTCGAAAGTGCCCTCGATCACAATGTTTTGGGGCGAAGAGGAGGTGAGATACTCTTTCAGCTCGTCGATCGTTGTCGGATAGACAGGAGTCGCGTCGCCTCCTCCCGTCACGCCCGCCGCAAAGCCGGGGGCACTCCCAGAGACAATGGAAGACTGCGCTGCCTTGGAATGGTGCGCGAAGGCCATCAAGGCCATAATGGTGGATGGAAGGTCGGGCCTCATATTAAAAGCGCGGTGTATGACCAGAAAATTGATTTCTTGAGGTTGACTATGTGAGTAGCTGTGGGCAGAGGTCCCTAAAATGCATTTATGCTACTAGATTGCCGAGGGGATACAATTCCCATCCGCGGGTTTGGGGGACTGTTTGTCTTCAGCTGCTATATTGAAAACATCATCCGCTGGCCGCATATCCTGTCATTTCCCGCACAAATCTTTGATTGGGTGTTCGGGTTAGATCCACCAACAGGATTGTAGCAAGTGGGCATGTGTTCTTCACTAAACATATCAACTCCCAGGATTGATTTCATGTCACTGGAATTTCCGGCCAGTCACAGAGTGTCAACCAAAATAGCATAAGGGGGTTGCAGCACGATGCGGACAATGCTCCGTGCTGAACACCGGATCCCTCGTGTCGAGTCCCGGAAACCCCGTGTCTCATCCAAGCCCCCACTCGGCACGGAAGGTGTCCAGTCCGAACGTTTCCAACCAAAGGAACCCCCTGCTGCATTGAGCTTGACGTATATTATTGATGCAGAAGTTTCTGTTCCCCCTCGACTAGTTCCTCCGGAAAATTACTCGAAAAAGGTTCGATCAACAACACATAATCAGTATGCTCCGATCGTAGTAAAGATACGATGGTTCTGTAGTATATGCCGTGACGGTCAGTGGGGCGCCAAGCAGGGACCCTTACCGAACTGACCGGTTCAGCGCCATATCAAACCTAGCGGCGTTTAGTTGTTTGAGCATTGCCCATGCGATCCAAGAAGAACTCCTTTGCTTTGTTAACTGATAAGACTTTCGGGCGCTTGATTTTGGCATTCTTCCGGTTACCCATCTCTTCAAATCGTTATCTCTGAGCATGCACACATGAGCCGCCGGATACAAACACTTGCAAGATGATATTTCTAATTGAAAGACTGGAGGAAACTTTGAGCAGCAAGAGACGACTACACGAAATCCGTACTCTACAGAAGCCCCATATGTGCCAAGATGTACCTAGAAAGCTCCTGTGGGGAATGTATGTGTCACAGTGCCACAGTTCACAACCCACCCCTGATGTTGTCCCGGTCAACGCCGGCAGACAGTCGGACACCCCATCCAACCCGGGAAAATAGAGCGATGATCTCCTTCCTAGCCGTTCCACATGCGCCGTCATATCGGGCTATTATCGTTTTTCCGGAATCCAACCCCGTGCCAATGCTACGATTTAGTGGTCCGTTGTCTGTAAATATATTACTCGCTCGGGAGCTATAATTACTCCGGTTTGCTAAAACACTCCTAGAGTGGACAAGTCCGGACTCTAGGAAGCATAGACATCTGTACTACAGAGCGAATCCATAACTAGACATCGGCTGATTATGACCTTCATTGCGCAAAAGATCCAGTTGAAGGAGAGAACTTCATGGTCCTTGCCATCCTGACCTCCTCAACCACTCCTCAAATGTACTAACCCGCACTCCAAGATCCGCCCCGGAGCAATCCTCCTGGGGGGTCATGGTCCCATAGCAAATTTTCTCATCTGGCGCAACAGCAATCCATTCCATCATTTGCCTGATGTCCTCTTCATACCCCTTCCCAACCGTCCTTGCGACTGTGGCACCCCAATCATCTAGACTGATAGGATCGAAAATTGCCGGTTGATATCGCACGGTCGAAAAAATGGCCGGAAGATCAGCAAAGCGCATCTTAGAGCTGACCACTGGATATACTTTAGAGGCCGTCTTTTCAGGTCCAAGAGAAAACACTTCTAATTTTTTCGACAGCCATTAGCTACTACCGTAAGATATAACGAGGGTAGATTGTGGTATTGGGTCCAACGTGCCAGCTGCATATATGCCGATATCATAGCTTGGATCGGTCCAATCAGCGGTTTTGTTCCCGGGAACCGGCGGACAAAAACGGACGATCCCGTTTTCTACACAACGACGACGATTAGTATTGCCGCAATGCTACCTGTGAACATGGATACACCTACCGTTTCGCTGGCAGTATTGCACCCATTGTACATTCGTGTAAAACAGCCCTTCGCGCGGCACAACAAGTAAGCCTAAGTCCAGGCACATCGGATTCTCTCGGGATGAGCTACTCACCAGGCCGCAAAGCCGTCACGGCGGTCAACTCGCTCTTTGCGAGTTGCTCAATTTGAAATTTATGGTCGAAATGGAATACCTTTTGAAATTGCCCCTTGCTCGCGTCCGCCAGATTGGGTAGACTGCTGATAACAAAATGACGCACCCCAGATACTTTGGCAGCGGCCACGATATTCCTTCCCGCTACCAGCTCATGCTCAAGGTCCTCTTCGGTTTCAATCATTTGCCCGGGGAGACGATTATTTGTGACTGCAAACACGCCCCAGACCCCGTCGAAGGCGCGCTCTAGGCTTGTGACGTCATAGACGTCGCCAGGCACGAGCTGTAGTCGGCCAGAGACTTCTTCTTCTGGATAGACGGCGCGCAATCGTTCTGCTTGGGGGGAGCCGGGATCACGTGTCACAGCACGAACGGTGAACGAGGCTGGGTGATGCGGGCTTTTCTGCAATAAGGCACGGACAACTCCGCTCCCTTGATTGCCCGTTGCGCCCAGTACAGCGATAGTGCGGGGGGTGGTGGTCGATGTTGTCATAGTTGAGAGACAGATGTTTGGCTAG
Source organism: Aspergillus costaricaensis CBS 115574 (assembly GCF_003184835.1). Lineage (NCBI taxonomy): Eukaryota > Fungi > Ascomycota > Eurotiomycetes > Eurotiales > Aspergillaceae > Aspergillus > Aspergillus costaricensis. The sequence goes on from NW_020291829.1 coordinate 19,840, forward strand.
AATATTTGTGTGATTTCACGGTCAATAGTGGGTGTAATCCTGGAGGGACAGTTGCGATCGAGAAGTTTTGAGACCATACACGACTCAGCCTTCGCATGTGCGATGGGATAATTTGGCCAGTCATTGTAAAGTAAATGGAAATCAAGCGCGGCCGGAATTACGGAACAGACTGTGTATATATCGAGGCCAGCATCTTGGACGTGCGGGTAAACCCCACCTTGAGACCAACCAGGGAGCGGTTTGGTTATGGACAAGGCAATTTACTGCCTGGAATTATTATATGAATGACCCCGATTTTCCACGAAACCTGGGGAGGCAATAATAATGCTGCTTACTCATATATCCGGACACGAATTAGTTACTAGTAACGGACTAGCCTTGCCGAGGATGTGGTGAGCAGGTCGGATGTGAGTAAGCGAATCACTGCCGATAAAACTTCTTGGCGATGCAATCTGATTCTGCCTCAGCTTACGTTTGAACACATAGTACCGTATATTACACTTGTCTCGTATATTAGGCAAGGGATATATAACGGGCTTGTAGTCAGTAGTACAGCGATACGCCAAATCCATAAGCCGATCCGCTGAGTGAGAACCTAGCAGTAACACTTACATATAATAGAATCATCAACTGCGAGAATACACAATATGAGCTGCGCCCGGAAAGAGGCATACCTTGCGCTCTATACAACTAAGACTATCTATGTAGTCGGCCTCCATGACACTAATACCTAGGTTAATCTACCTAACAGGTTGCTTTGTTGCTTTTATGAGTATTATTGTCTTCAATAAGGGCAGGACATTCGTAAAGATCAGCCCAAATTTAAAGTCAAGTGATTCAATAATAATAGTATGCCCGAGCTGCAGAAACCCATTGTGGTGGGTTTTCTCACAGGGGAGTTCTTCCGCGCGCAACCAAAGGCTACATGGTCCGATACTGACGAGATAGGTGGCTTCTGGGGGACCATAGACCTGGCTTCATGCTCATATCCGACACAACGATTTGTTTACCATGCTGGCCGAACAGCTGTTATACTATTTGCATCCACCATGACTTGAACGACTCGAGGGACTAATATGGCATTGGTAGACCATGACAGACAACATTACATTCCCCTATCGTGTATGTTCGATATACGACAGTGGAGCCATGTCATGCGTGGCATTCTTTCCTGACGCCTATGGCAGTAAGCACCAGTAGCAAGGGTTTTCTAGTTCTTGATGTTCCAGGGCTATATATACTGGACGAACGATGGACATTGATATTCAAGCTCGTACTAGCTGACATATGGCGTCTCACGAAACCCACTGAGCCCTAAGCCAGTCTCACGAAACCGAGCGTTCATCTCTGAAGTCGACGCAATGTACAGACATGAGTTGGGGTGCCCTAAATTAGATAACTGAGTATGGAAAACTCCTTACATGTTCAATTCAGCAGACGGGGCTGTGAATCTGACACACTGCGCATTTGACGATAGATATGATTGAGATGTAACCTTAGCATGTAGCCTCCGTACGTGAATGTCTTGAGCCCTTATAAGTGATGTATTCGAAGTTTGCTCGTCAAAGTCTGGTAAAAATGGTTTCACTCAATCACGAGCTACGGTAATTGACGCGGAAATGTGATATTGCAGTGATGTATGTAGTGTCGATATATGCCTAACTCATCACAGTGATAAGATTTTGCAGTCATATGTCGGTCAGTGGATGGGATAAGGGTGAAAATGTTTCTTTACTGTGAAATACAGCGTCGGCGCACTAACTGCTAGACCAAAACCGATAGTCAGACTAGGGGCCCAGAGATTACTGTCCCAACATAAAGTGACGATTCTGTTATTCCCTGAGAATATGTGTATATACGAAATGAACAGTGCTTCGAACAAATAGTGGTTAAGTGGGCTCGTACTGCAATTGCTTCAAGAACTTGGCTCGATTTACAGTTTGGCCTGAAACGATCTGTCATTCGAGGCTATTGCCCAGATTCATGAATTGCATTTGGACTGCTGCGGAGAAGGATGAAGTAGTGAGAAACGATATAAAGATGACAGCATTCATGCTGCGATAGTATCCGGGGCTTTTCTGTCCGTAAAAGTCTACTTTCTTGCTTCCGTGAAATTTCTTCCCTCAGCAACATGGGAGGCGCTACTGCCACACCAGCCAGGCTTCTTCCACACCCTCCGCCTATCTTAGAAGTCAAGGTCCGTTTCCTTTAGGCTATTGTCTCCTTAATATCCATTACTGCCTTCCTAATCCGGAAGGTTATTGCCTAAGGTGCTGAAGCCGTGCCTCAAGAACAAAACTCATAAAAGTAGCAGGCGGTAGGCTTCTGCTTGTTGTAGAGACCAAGCCTTACTTTGAATGAACGCAGAGTTACCTCAAATAGTTGGGGCCTTACCTTATATGGTAGGCGGAGGGTGTGGCATGAGCGAAGGCCGGTGTGGAGGAAGCCTGGCTGGTGTGCCGGTAGCGCCTCCGATCAACTTTTTTCTAAGTATCTGCTGGAGCCACGGTAGATAATATGGCAAAATATCGCCTTCGCAACGGAAATTAGATTTTAATCTGTACGAACCCTATGTACTAGTGCAGTCCGCTCGGTCTGTTCGTTGCGAATTCAATTGCAGTTTTCCCGGCCCAGTAATAATATTAGCAGCCAATCGACGGATGACTTGACCATGAGAGCAAAGTACTCGCACAGCTTCGGTGATAGTGTCAGCAAGACAGATATATCGGTGTTCATGGAAGAAGAAATCATATGAGAAAACCAGTCAGATAGGGCTGGCGCCGGCAGCTGGTGAGGGAAAAAAAAAAAAAAAGACCGATAATAGATGGTCGTTGTCACTTGCATTTGGATTCCAAGCACCATATGCTTCTATTGCTCTTGTGAGTAAACTGGCCGGTGTCAGAAAGGAAGAAAGTCAAAGGATCTTGAGTATGGGGCTCATATGTCAATTTGGCTGAACTTGCAACAGCCACAGCACCTGCAGAAATGATAACAGGGTCAAGAACCAGGCCTGGACATCACTTGATTGAACTTCGTACTCCAATCCATGAGTCACATTTTTTGGAATGCTAACGTTGTACGTGCCCTTGCTAGAAGCCTGCGATTGATGCCGACCTACACATATTAGGTATTCGGTCCTGCTTGATGAGGTCTCAGGCCAAGAATTGGAATAGGCTAGTAGCAAAATGCTTGTGGGGCAAAAGAGGAACCCACCAGATCCCCGGCAGATCGCATGCCGCTTGGTGCTTGTAGTAGCCTATTGGCCTCAGCTGAGGTCGCTGAAGGAGATTTCGAGATGCGTGCAGCCTGGCGCTTGCAAACAAAACACGTACAAGATCGGCGTAGGACGGCCTTCCCGGCATGGCGCAATCATTGGATGACTACATACATTTTATCTTTTTGGGATAACCTAAGTAACAGAACCCGTCAGCTACGATTAGACATAGGCATGTCTTAATGGTGTGAGATTCGTCATCTCCAAGAATGTGTGCCATTCCGAGAAGACCACAGAACCCCGAGGTACCGGTAGGGAGTTGGAAAAATTCACATTCAGAGTCATGATGACCGTAGCAACACCCAAGCGCCCAACCTCACACCACTCGGCCGAGATTGTGCATGCATTGTAGTACTGCGCATGAGGTCAAGGATGTTTCGGGGTAAAGGCAGGGGTCCTCCTATCACTCACTACATCCCCTCGGTTATTATCCTGTAGCGCGAAGGGCGGAAAGTGGTAGGGGCTGGCCCATTTAGGACAATGTAGCGCTTCAATCCAATAACGGCACACACAGGACCCCACTGGTAAATTGAAATAGCGTCTAAAAGACGTCTCATTATTTTACACTGCTCTGCATTTTTGAAATCGTGCACGCCTGCTCTACTGCTCGGAAATTCCATCATGACGAAGACCAGTAGCGATGATGTATCCCAAGCTCAGATCCCTCTTTCCCCTTCCCAAGTCAAACCACCACCCGATGGGGGCCTCAAGGCATGGACCCAGTCTGTCATGGGCCACCTGGTATGTTTTAATACCTGGGGCTACCTGGCCAGCTTCGGCGTCTTCCAATCCTACTACCAGAACGAGCTTGGGGTGTCCGAGTCCGCCATCTCGTGGGTGGGGTCCATACAAATCTTTCTCATCTTCTTTGTCGGCACCTTTTCTGGCCGCGCCCTTGATGCTGGCCTATTCCGTCCTGTCTTCTGCGCCGGTGTTCTCCTGCAGGTGCTGGGGGTCTTCATGACCTCGCTCGCTACCAGCTACTGGCAGCTCATCCTTGCCCAGGGACTCTGCACGGGGCTGGGAAGTGGCTTACAGTTCTGCCCGACCATGGGCCTCGTGGCCACGTACTTTGACCAACGACGCGTCTTTGCGGTGGCATTTGCCCTAGTCGGCAGCGGAACAGGGGGCATGGTATTTCCGGGATTGGTGAAGGGCTTGCTCCCGACGCTGGGGTTTGGCTGGACGATGCGTGTGGTGGGATTCGTCATGCTCGCCACCAGCTTACCAGCCATAGGTCTCCTACAGACACGACTTCCGCCGCGCAAGTCCGGGCCCCTGGTGGAGCTGGCTGCCTTTCGTGATCCCGTGTACACGCTCTTTATTGTGGGCATCTGGCTCAACTTTTGGGGCATGTATTTCGCCGTCTACTACTTGGGAGCGTTTGGACGTACAGTCATTGGCTTCAGCTACTCCGAGTCAACGAATCTGATCATTGTGTTGAACGGCGCGGCCGTCGTGGGTCGGTTGGTCCCCGCATATTTAGCGTCTTTTCACCTGGGTCCGCTCAATACAATTATCCCGCTGGCGGCGGCCGCCGGGGTGTTGATGCTCTGTTGGGCGGCGGTCCACTCGTCTGCGGGGCTGTACGCCTTTGCAGTGTTGTACGGATTTTGCGCCAACGGACTACAAGGCATGTGGCCGCCGACGCTGTCAAGCTTGATTACGGACCTGAGTAGGGCTGGAACACGGATCGGCATGGGCTTCACTATAGTCAGTTTCGCGTGTCTGACAGGGCCGCCATTGGGCGGTGCCCTCGTTGCCAAGGCACATGGTTACATTGGAGCGCAGATGTGGGCGGGCGTGGCCATTTTGCTGGGGTCCTTGGTACTTCTGGGTGCGCGAACAGCCAAGGTGGGCTGGCGTATTCTAGTCAAGGTGTGATTGGTTATGTTTGAGAACAAAGCGAACCCGGTGAGCTTGTTTATGTGAAGGCTTGGCAGGCCGAGAGAGAGAGAGAGAGAGAATGTGGGACAAAGAATAGGAGAAAAAGCGTGTATCTACAGGGTCTGGCCGAAGAAACGCCGTAGTAGACTAGAACTTTCAAGTAAATGACAACATAACCTACGAAGTCGTGCGCAGTTCTGTTGAAGCCTGTCATCCGATTCATTTCCTCCTAAATTCCGCTCCCTCTAGGCTTCCTGAAGGATTCCCCAAAGGATTTCACCCCGGCCGCCAAGTCGCGACTTCTCCTTGGCATCACGGTCATCCCGGGCTTTAAATGAGATGCGTGACCGACCGATGCGGAGGACGTTGTTGCCCTGTGAGATCTGCACCCCGACTGCATCTCCCCGATCTTTTCCCCTCATCTGTGTAGCTGCATCCTCTCCCGTGCATGAGGGGAAGGCCAGGTGAAGAGAAGAAAGGCCAATCATCCGTGGCCTTTGCCACACGAATCAATTTGCGGCGACTCGCATTCACGGGAGTTAATGGCGTGCCTGACTAGGCAACAATCCATAGATGCTAGCACATAACTAACCGGATATTGCTAATGCCTCAACGGAAAGAAAGCCCTCCGCTGACACAGGTCTCATTGGGAATTCGCGTAAGCAGCCAATAACGGGCGAATGGATGTAGGGATGTTGCTCATATACCTAACGAGTGATGTGTCAAACCGTAACAAATCTGCTATTAACTGGCTATGGAAAGTGCACCTCCGTTTGTTGCTCTCTCCAAAAGCGCTGAAGATTGGCACGACGTATACACAGGGATTTTTTTTGTGTCCACGAAAATCTAATTTTAACGACTGTGCTTCTCTTGGCACCGATGAATTGAAGATGGGAAACCACTAATGGGGCAGAAGGGCAATATCCCCGCAATTGTCCGTTCATGTTTAGTTACGCTACAGTCTTTCTATTTTTGTCAACGCCCACTGCACTAGGTCTCTTCTCCGTGCTTCTGGTATCGGCTTAGCCCGCCCTCTCGCTCACCCCGACCGCGGCTACATCCGGATGTGAAGGTCCAATCCGAGCAAAGCTGTATTTTATGCAAGGCAGGCTGGCCAAGCACTAGGGTGGAAACTGACCAGCTCTGTGCAGCACTCACGGGCCCGACCGACCTTGGTGGTGTGTCTCGCGGAGCCGATCTTGTTGGTTCGGAGTTTGAGGAGGACCGACGATCTGCGCCTGTTCTAGACCCGAACTTCAGGCTAATAGACAATGCTGTTTTCCCAGCTTGCCAAGAGAGCACTTCTGCAGGATAGAAGAAGCCTAGACTGGGCCCTCAGGTAGGGCTGTGCCAATACTGCTCCTCAGTCATGATTATGCGGGGCCTCATATCGATGTCGGGACGCAGTTGATGAATTCAACTCAATTTGATGTATAGATTTTGAAACCGACATTAGGTTGCCAGACGAAAGTATGGCTATACGCCGTGCAAGCATGGGACAGGACCAGTTCTGCCGTATAGCGACCACCCGCAATAGATTTCCTGTGGCCGCTTGGGCGTATAAGTGATTCGGATGCATCTTCTGACAACTGCATCATAGAATGTTCCTGGCTTAGCACCTTGCCATCTTCCTTTCACAATATAGGGTCCTAGATTAGCCTCTTCTATCTGTGCCGATGCGTAGTACCGAGGCCAGCCACGTGATCCTGTCTAACGCCCTGAATTACTATCCCTTTGTTACCGCTGTAAGGCCCATTTTTGTTGCGAGTAAGTGCTGTATGCTCACACACGATGGATTCAACCACATGCATCCCGCCCGACGCGCATCCTGGTTCAAACAATAGAGGGTTACATTGTAATTCGGCAGAGGGCGTACCCGGGTGTCGTGTAGGAAAGTCCACCAGTCGCTGAGCAGAATTGCGTCTGGCGTCATGGTGATTATGGGATTCGATTTTGTAATACGAGTTGTTATTGCCGCCAGCATCATCCCTTTCGGCAGGGTTTCCTTCTTTCGAAAGGGTTACTCGTGCTCGCCATCCGATGTTCTCATCACAAGAGAAAGATCGGCATGCACTGGTGACGCATTCATTGCGAATTCCTTTCCGATTCTTCCTCAGCTTACCGCTTGGCAATATAGACCGGCAGCGGAGCTCAAGGATGAGGGGGTGGCCTTTGAGCTCCATGCATGTTGCAGATGCCCACGAGTTGACAGCCACATTGTGCTCGGACGAAAGGATCTTGGCTATTGTGGTCAGCTGTATAATGTGATTCTACCGTGAGATGGAGTTTTAGAGGAAGCTTGAAGGTGATTGTGGAATGGGCGTGCAGCTTAAGCTAAGAATAGCCCTCATCGTCTGTCCTGTTTGGGAACAACCCGTTCTAGTAGATTGATTGGCTATCCACCATCCTGTACTCAGACCTGGGAAGGATAAATACTTTCTTCCCGAGGGAATTTGTATAGTCATCTTTCTCAGTAATTGAAGAATCACTCGTGCCAGACATTTCACAATGGGCTCATCGTTATCCTCGGTTGCCACTTCCTCTACCGAAGACATTGTCATAGTAGGCGCTGGCGCCAGTGGCATAGCAGTCCTTCTTCGGTTGATTGAACATGCTAAGAATGGCAAGAAGATTCCTCCCATCACCGTCGTCGAGAAAGCCTCGCCTCCTGGCCCAGGACTGGCATACTCTGCCGCTTGTACCGGCACCATCTTGAATATGCACACGGACACGATGGGTCTATATTATAACGACCCCAAGCATTTTACCAGATGGAGAAGCGAGCTATCCAGTGGTCCCTTTCCCTCCCGAAGTCAATATGGGGAGTACCTGGAGGCGATGTGGTCTGAGATACTCTCGCAAGCCCAACAGATGGGCTTGGAGATCTCACTCATCCAAGACGATGTATTGGACATTGACCGTCATGATGATGGCACCTTTGCTTTGACACTGGCAGGTGGGAGCCATCTTTCTGCCCATTCTGTTGTATTGGCGCTGGGAAATTTCACCTCTACCCTCAACACGCACCTACTTGATCAACCGGGCTTCTTTCCCAGCCCGTGGCCGACTTCTCAACTACAGTCCATCCCTGCCGATGCCCCTGTCCTCATCATCGGATCAAGGCTCTCCGCTGTTGACGCTGCGCTGTATCTCTCTAAGAACGGCCATACGGGCCCGATGACCTTCATGTCGCGCAGTGGCCGCCTTGCCAAAGTCCAAGGCGAGCCTGAACCTTTCCCGCGCCGTTACACCCTTCATACCTTGGCCCGAGAGCTTGAATCGAACCCAGCGGAAGGTCTTGTCAAACTCACAACCACCCTTATGGATGAGATTGACGGGGTGAACAACGGTGATTGGACCTGGATACAGAAGCATGCCTCACCAAAGGCCGAACTACGGGCAGACCTGTGCGCGGCACAGGAAGGGAATGTCCATTGGCAAACCGTCCTTCGCCACACTGCCCCAGTTATCGAGCGCTACTGGCACTGTTTACCTCTGGAAAGCCAACAACTCTTCATGGCCAAATTTTTCACTCCATGGATGCGATACCGCCACGGGATGCCGGTGCAGAACGCCCGGAAAATCCTCAGGCTGATGGAAAGCTCCCAACTAAGTGTGGTTGCAGGAGAGGCCGTCCACTGGGATGACGATGAAGGCACCTTCATTGCTCAGACGACTGCTGGACCCATAGAAGCAGCATACGTGATCGAAGCGACTGGGCAAGAATGCCATCTTGATCGGATTCCATCGCCGCTTGTCCAGTCCGCTGTCCGAAAGGGATTATTCACGCCTCACCCGATGGGTGGGGTTGACGTCGACTTCGACACCCTCTGTGCATCAACCCCTGGCCTATACACGATGGGCTCGCTGACACGCGGCACGCATTTCTACGTCAGCGCCATCGATCGAACTGCAGCCCACGCGGCTCGCATTGCCGACGCACTGGTTGGGGAGCCCCCTGCCAGACCTTTACACATTGCTATCTTTCTCGGCTTAGACGTGGCCTCGCACCTGATTGCCAGTGACCTGGTTCCCCGGCTTCTAGCCGAGGGCCATATGCCTTTCCTCTTTCTGACATCCAGCACGGAGACACCTCCCATGGAGGCGCCTGGTAGTTGGCCTTTCGATTTGCGTAAGCTAGCATTCTTCGAACGCGAGCTTTTACGCAAGCATCTCAGTCCCAGGCTCAAGGAATACGGTTTGAAGGGCACCCGGCACATGACTCCTGAGCAGATGCAGTCGACATACGGGGTTTTTGTGCAAGAAATACCAGACTCAGAGGGTACCTCTGTTGTCAAAATGTTGCAAAAGCACTTCATCGACGTGGGCATATCGCTTTCATGCGGCGATGTGCTTAACCAGGGTGTCATTGATTACTTTTCCTCCTCGTCGCATCCTCTTTTATCTTTGGATGGCGGTGTCCTTTCGGCACCCTGGGGCAGCAAGAAAGTTGGAGCCCAGTTCGGGTATACCCTCCGATTCTTCCGTGGGGACGGTGAATTGGGTGATATAATTGACAGAAGGACCTTTCCACTCGGGCACTCTGTTGCCATACTGACAGGTGTGAACAAGGAGTATGCGCTTGGAGTGCAGATAACTTTTGATGCGATTCAGTTGGTGAGTCGAGGAAAACCATTGCGCGATGTTGCTTGGGATCGAACTAGTCATACTTCCCGCCACAGCTATCTCACTGCGGAAGAGTTGTTGCAATATTCTCATGGCCGGGGAATTGATCTAGTGGACGGTGATAGTGTTGTAGAAATGCTGGTGGAGTCATTTGCACCCCCGGAGAAGAGAGAGGTGCTGCGAAAAGAATTGGGCGAGGTGGTGCATGAATGGTATGTGAAGGAAGGGTTTAGAGATCCAAAAGCATAGGTATTCGTCGGGGTGATGTAGTGTCGAATCAAGACTCATCGTTTTAAGTAGCCTCAGTGGAATGACATCTGAACTCAACACATTACTATTCACGGTTGTATGTCGGTTAAGCTACCACATGCTACTCTTGTATTATAGTATCCTCCTCACGCATCATCATGGGCTTGCGTGCAGTAATTGTAGTAGTACTGTCAGCTAATACAGCGTACTTTATGTATACAGATATAGTATGTATTAAGGCCGAATAATGCCGCGAAGCTATTTATAAATAAATGCGGACGAGCGTTCTGTAGCTAAGCTTCCAACTATATAATCATTCACAAATGGTTGTAATGAGCACGAATAACAGAGCTAGTGAAATATATGAGAGAGTATTCTTATATATCGTTAATCTTCATGTCATTATTTGAACTGGTTCCTCCCGCATTTGCCGTCGCAGCCGAACTCGCTTCGCTCGGGCGCACCGTTCCATTCGCTGTTCTGGGCATGGCATCCTTGGGACAGCAGATGTGCTAGTACCATCCCTCAGAGCAGTCGCCATGGAGCTCCTTATTGCCCGCCTGCAGGGGATTGTGCGCAGTGCTGACCGACATGTATCCTGATGGGCACACCTGGTCGGGGTTCTTCTCCCCACTTGAGCCGTCAGTGCAGCGCGGTGTGACGAAGCCGTTTTGGCCAGTATAGGCGGCTAAAGCGTCAGCCAGGGCGTTAGCAGCATCCCCGGATAAGCCACCACCCTGCATCTGGATGACTGAGAGGTCCTCGCCGATAACTCCGGCAAGCGCGTCAAAATCGCCATCATCCTGGTCGATTGCCCAGGTCATCCACCCGCTCAGGCATCGGCTGAAGGTGAACTATTTTTTGTCGAAAAAGGATTGCTCATCGTCATAGGAGATTCACTGGGTCCCCTCATAAGCATTATATTTAACCGTTGTCTCCGGATCATAGAACGTATGGACATCGAGTGAATTGTTCTTTGACGCGACTTCCGCGTCTGTCAGCATGCCCGAGGTGTCAGAGCATGATCCGGGTATTCCACCATCCGAGAATTCGCACTTGCCATTAGGCTGATAGCAATTGGGGTGTGCCATGGTAAAGGAGCGACCATAGAATGCGAAGCCGAAGACAACCTTGGATGGATCAATGTCGTTGCGCCAAAGAAGATCAAGACCGAGGTCGATCTCAGTGATGTTTGTGTGGCCTTTGAGGTAAGGACCAGTCCATGTGATGTCTTGGTCCCACATTCCGTGCAGGTCGTAGCTCATGAGGTTGAAGTAGTCGACTTATTTAGCCATCCCGGCAGGGTCAAATCCGCATAAGTACCAGTAGCTCGTTGGGAGTGTCGCCGAGATTTCCCAGCCAGGATTATCGCGATCGAAGGCCTCCCGCAGCTCACCCAAAAGGGTCACAAAATTCGCCGCGTCTTGAGGTTCTCCGCCCTTATCCGATGCTGACGGATACTCCAAGTCAATGTCAATACCGTCAAGGTAGTAATCCTTCAGGTATTTGACCACTGAGTTGATGAAGGTCTGACGATTCTCATATCAGTGTGCCACTGCGTCCAGCGTTAGTGTGCGCATCGAGTGGATTCATATTGCAAATTGAGTCATTTACTCTGAGTCCAAAGGTGCTGCGTCGGAGCGTCATTCAACATCCACCCCCCAACCGCAATGTTTACCCGCAGCCCTGGGTGTGTAAACTTCGAGAACGACACGCGGTCCACAATGTCGCCGTACTCATCTTCCAACTTGGAATCGTCACCAAAATTTACAAAGGCCAGGTTGATATGAGTAAACGGCTCAATGATCAGACTCTCTGGCTCAATCGTGTGGCATCCTTTATGGATTTTGAACAACTCATAATATCCAATACGTCGATCATGGGACATAGCATCAGTATTCTCAGAGCATTTCGGGCGACTGAATGGTTTTAGTACTTGTATTCCATATTGAGCGGCCGAAGCAGGCATACTCTGGTTGGCCGCAACCCCCACCATTGGAGTCTTATTGGCAACCGTTGCCGCAGAATTCAGAAGTGACACCACAGTATCCGAATGAATTGCCAGCCGTTAGTTGTCATAACGAAATCCCCTCTGGGTCAGACTGCTAACTTACCTGCAACAGACATTAATAGGACAGTCAGAATTACCTGGAGCGGCGAACTCTCCGCACTCTATCGTCGCATTACAGTTACTCCTGCAACCAGTCCCGCAATGAGCGTCGGTAAAACCACATGAATAGTCCTTGCTACAGCAGCCTTGGTAACATGGAATTGAATCTGTGCAAGTGCCTCCCGGCTCACCCGATCCCTGGGCAATAGCCGAGGGAAGCTGAAGCAATATCAAACGGGTAAACAGCATTGGCCAGGTAAGAGAATTCATCTTCCAGGGCAGATGGAACCAGGGCAGATGGAAGGGTCTCTCCATGATCCCATTTACGGGCAAAGCGAGTCGGGTATTGGTAGCTCAACACTGTAGAAAATATTCTATAAGTAAAGAATGACAGGACAAAAGAAAGCAAGACAAGGAGTGAACGAAGGAGACGGGTCTCCCCTAGAGTAAATTTGAAATACAAACGACTTGCCCATCCTCCTAGCTCCAAAATAATAGATTACTGCTTTAGGTGAATTCTCTGTTGGTAGCTGAATGAGAAAATTCCAACTTCAGCGCCGTATCATGATATATTATATCATATACAGACTATCCGTGGATAATACTTTATTTGCAGGCAGAGCATAGAATAGCTAGTAATAATATTCAAAAATAATATAACTTTTATTTATGTTTTATAATATAAATATATTCTTTACACTATTGTCAAACCCTAGAATGACTTCTCTGTCCTAGCTAGCTTAGCTCCGTTGATATACATACCGTCGAACTGCATCGAGGAGGTATTGACTGATGACTATCCAAGAGACAACTGGATCATGGACAAGGAAAGAGAAGTACGTATATATACTATATATTTCGAGGCGAGAGAGGGCAATATCGCTGATTTACTGGTATAGTCATCAAGATGACGAACGGTTGTCTTTCGGAGAAATAGTCGTAAATGTTGAAACAAGTCTCCTTTGTTTCATGGGTATCATCTCCCTCCAGCCCAAGAAAGTTGATCCCATGCACATTGCATAAATGCGTCAATTTCCCCAGAATGACACGGAATAGCAATGTTCCGATATGACTGCCACAAACAGCTTAGCGTGTTTCCCTGCTCTTCCGCTGACAGGAAAGATCGAATGGCTAAATGAGATCAACTCGCACGGAAATACTGCGAGCGCCTCCCAGGGAGCGACTCTGAAAATTATGCACAATCGTCGGGCTAAACGCTCATCGCTGGCTTGCTTGCCCTGTCGCGCTCGGCACGCCAAATGTGATGGGAAGCGACCGAGCTGCACCCGCTGTGGTGAGGTTGGCCAACCGTGCAGCTATGCCCCTTCGCGGCGCGGTCTCGTCTCTCGACACCCGCAAAGGACAGATTATCCCATGAGCCATGGCAGCCATCAAACAGGTGCCAGCACATCTACATTGGAGCAGGGTACGATCTCGTCTGTCCCGGTATATCTCTTGCCCATGTCCGCCGTGCCCAGTGCCGATCTGGATGGCTGCAGCACCGAAAAGCACCTTTCCCGGTCGGAGGACATTGCAAATGACCCATTGATCCACTCCTACTACAAGAACTTCCACGTATGCCATCCATTTGTCCCACCACGGTATCATCTTGTGGAACTATGTCAAGAACCTCGCATAAAGCATGCGCTTGCCCCCTTGATTGCCGCTATGCGTTTCATGGGAAATATCTACAGTGCGCGAGAATGGTCGGTCCCGCTCAAAGACACGATCGAAACCGCTCTTGCCCACTTATCGCCGTCTGATCCGATTCAGGTTCAGTGTCGGATCTTGTACTCCGTAGCCTTGTTCTGGTATGACTACAAAGTGGATGCGCTGTCGCAATTGGACCAGGCGGCTCAGATCGCCATTGCTTTGCAAATGTTCAAGGGAGAATTCGCAGCGTCCCAGGAACCGGTCGATCTGGTCTTGAGGGAATCGTGGAGACGAACCTGGTGGACCCTGTACATTGTTGACGCCTACTACGCGGGCACCTTGGGGACGATGAATTTCAGGGTCATGGACCTTGATGCGACCGTTGAACTGCCCTGCGACGAGTCCGATTATGAGTTGGGGGTAAGTGCACATACTCTTTACCCCAATCTCCAGTACCAGGGTTCGCTTATGCTTCAGGTTGAAGATCATTCCCCAACCTAGAACCCTTGAAGAATTCAATCAGCGCGAGTTTATTTCCGATAATGTCCACTTCTCCTCCTTCGCACACCTCATTGGTGCCGTGCAGTGCGCCGCGTCCGCCATATCTGTAACCCCCAAAGTGGCAACCGTGGAAGACTCCATGCATCTGATCCAAGCGGTCGATTGCGGCTTGGATGGATGGCGACTACTATTACCGCCAGAGCAGAAAAACGTCATCAAGGCGAATGGTGACATTGATGAGCTCTTGTTCCAAGCACATCTGCTTATCCATGTGTAAGCTTCACGTTTCTTCCTCGCATATGCTGCCGCTCACCAGCTAGATCCACCGTTGGCCTCCATCGTCCATTGTCGGCCCTCAATTTCAATGCCATCGAGAATGTATCGAGCTGTGCCCGCAAGCCTCCCCGGGACACCCCCACGCCGGATTTAGTAAACGTCCATACCCTCCGGGTCTTGCGGGCGGTCGAGGCACAGGTCCGTCTTCTGGCTTTACCCGCCCCAAGATTCCACCACACCCCTTTTACCACGTGTATGGTCAGCGAGGGGATACTGGCCCTGCTCTCTGCTTGCCGTATTTTCCTCAAGGGGAAAGACCTCGCCATTGCAAGAGATCAGATCCGGATGGCGCTCGGCTCTCTTAAGGTGCTTGGGGAAGTCTGGCCGAGGACAGTGAGAAATGTGGGCGAGATCCAGACAATTGCTCGGTGTGTCCTGGGACTGGGACAAGGTCCCAACGATCAGGCTATGCTAGGACCCAGTGATCCGTCGTCTTTTGGTGCGCACGGGGTGGATCCAAATTTAGCCACTGACAGTTTGTCGGAACGCGACAAAAGCCCGGCTGCTTCCGTCTTCTCTATTGATGTTCTATGCGGCTCGTACAACACTGGAGCTGCAAATGATTTCCCATGGGGGCTAGGTGCAGGCTTATGATCCACTAATTAGTCGTGACGCAGAGAGTCAAGATTAATCGAGCTAAGAAAGGGATACATTCGACATTGAAGAACCGGCAGGATTATCTCAAACGGCAAGGACTATTTTTCCACGCCCGTATGCCCTCCCATTCGCTACATCATACGCTTCAGGTGCTTGGACAAGTGGGTAGATGTCTGCCACGAGAGGCCGGACGACTCCATGACTTGCCACCTCTGCAAGAAAATGCAAAGCATCCGGACTGCCCCGGACAATGAAGAATAGCGCGTGTACACTGGCCTTCCGAAGTCCACGCTTCTCATGCTTCTCTACGAAGTTGAAGCTTGCCGAATCCACTGAGATCAGCACTCCTGTGCCGGCGACATACTCCCAGCATTTTTCCAATACTTCCCCGCCCACGGTATCGACGATGACGTCGAACTTTCCGCGACAATCGTCCAGCATGCTATACTCCACGACTTCGTCGGCCCCGAGGGCTTGGAGAAACTCGCGATTGCGAGCATTGGAGCTGCTAGCGGCGACAACTTTTACCCCTGCGGCTGCGGCTAACTGCACAAGATACACGCCCACTGCACCGGCGGCACCAGTAATCAGCACAGAGTACCCTTTTTTCGTAGCGGTTTGGAACAGTAAATCTTCCATCGTCGGTCGAGGAATCTGCGCGTGGTCAAAGAGGGCCTCGTAGGCAGTTTGTGCGCTGAGGGGGATTGCCGCTGCCTCGGCGAATGTCAACGTAGTGGGCTTCCGGGCTACCTCATCCTCCTTGACGATGGTGTATTCGGCCCAGGTAGCTGCCCGGGTGGCATTGGTCATGCCAAAAACTTCGTCGCCGGGCTTGAACTGGCTTGCGGACGAGAACACCTTCACCACAATGCCGGCCACATCGTTGCCCAAGATGGCATACTCATGTGAGTAGGCTTCCGGCCAAGTGAGCATGTCCCGAATGACGGTTGTTGCTCTGACGCGGATGAGAAGCTCTCCGGGCGCAGAGGGTTCTGGAATGGGGACATCACAGTCCAGCCGAAGGGCGGTGGAAGGAGCCGGGTTAGCTGGTGAATAGGGTGTGGAATTTGGCAAAGCAGGATGAAGACGGATAGCTTCCATGATGCAGGCTAGAAATGAAGAAGATGATGGGATGGAAGCTTTCCCATGATGGCTCGCATCCAGGGTCAACTTAAAGTATCCCTCGGGATAATGGTTGCATCACGTGCCTGTATAGCCTATGAATAGGCTATCGGGTATGACTGTCTAGGGGACCACTGAATCCACGGTGAACGTGAGTTGATGCCCGCCTGCGCTACTTAAAGAATGTATATGGCACTGCTACACATTCGTAGTGCTTATTCAAAGTAATAGCCCACTGCGAATACTTCAACCCCAAGGTGGCGGCTACGCCAAGAAGGGACCATAGGAACAATATCGCATCCTTTCATCACTCAGACCTCATGGTCGCACACTTCACTATATGAATAGACTCCAACAATATACAAACGGTCACAGGATTTTTCTATCGCTGATATAAACGGGCAGAAGTCTTGTTTGGAGATCTGAAGAAGGCTTGGAAGCTCATCAGCCGGGATTCGTTCTATGCCGCACTCAGTGGCAACGCCGAAATTATAAACCATCGACTCGACTGCTTGAATCTTCTCCGTCGAATTTCATCTTCGTCATGCGCATGCACCACCCCCAAATACGACCGCATAGTTGGGCTCATCTTGAGCCGCTGTAGGGGTTCCAAGTAGATCGACGTCGTCTTGGTCCATTGGTACACGCATGTGTATCCCGCTGACTGTCCGACGCCGGATGTACTTATCAGTCTACCAGCTCCCTCCTTTCTTGCGTCCCCCAGAAGGGCTGACTCGCGGTCTGGATCCAAGTTTACTCCATCAACCCAAAAACCCCTAAGGATGAACTAATAACGAACCTGTGCCTTGAATGGACAGAGACCGTTCCTTCATTCATACAGCGCCGGTGCGTTGGGGCCAAATTATGTCCAGGCAGCAAAGATGAACGTCAACGTCCGACGCACAAACCTGTTCGATCGCAATGAATGGACTATAATCAGCGGAGCCACACCCTTGTTTAATCCTGATGACAGGTGTTTTTGAGGCTTACAGCCTGATCTACCGCGTAAAACTCGTCTCGTTGGTTGCAACGCAACGCCCACCATGTTGAGGGGTCTACGACCGTCATGCATATGGACTGGCACAATTATTTTTTTGGCGTATTGCAACCGAAAATGAAGTATCGAAACTTCAATAGCTACTTCTTCTTGGGCTGTATCTTACTTGGAACGCTGTGTATTCATGCCACAGTCTGAGGGCTTGCAAATCGTGGCCCGCTACATGAGCCAGTTCCCGCATTCTCAAACAACAACCCCCCGGGCTAGCTCAATTGGCAGAGCGCACGTCTAAATTAAACCAATTTCTCGTGAGGTCGCAAGTTCGAGTCTTGTGCCTGGGCTACTTTTTGCTACACCGGCCATCTCTACGTCTTTTTGGAGGCCAGTTTATCACTAAGCCGCACCTTTTTCACTGCTTGCCTCCTTGAATTGATATCCTGGCAGTACGCGTGCCATTTGCTTTTGGCTAGCTGCGTCTATGCATATCCTATTAATTTACTAACGTCGGAGACCATTGCCGAAATTCGTCACTCATATCATTGGGGGATTAAAAGTACATGCGGGAAAAGGTCTGTCTCAATGTCAGGTTACAAGGCTTTGGGGAATATGGACCACCCAATCGACCGTATCGACTCGTTTGGGCTGTTCCTCCACATCAGCATCATTGCTCGTCCTCTCAAATCCTTTTCGTCCCTGTGCATGCTGCATTTTAGTGCCAGAACGTGGGCTAACTCTACCCTCACATACTGTACAAGCGTAGTTGCGCTGGAGTCATACCGCTGGCCAAATTCCAGTGCACATTGGCGCGCATCCTCTTTTGTGACGTGATTCATCGCCTCGTGGAGAGCAGCGCTGTCGGCCTTGTATGTGTCAAAGCAGACACATTCCTGGACCAAGTCCAACGTGCTGGACACAAACCTGATGTAACGGAAAGGATCGGTTTTGTAGAACTGAGGAAACGGAAGAAGCATGGTATGGAGTTGGAAGCTCGAGGGGAGGACGGGTGGGCTACGATGTGGGTCGTAGCTCCACTCCACGGTTCGCAACCCCTGCGCGAATGCTACTATTCGTTCTGCAATTGGCAAAACGTGAGTTCGACGTTTGGTGTCGGTAATCCCCAGCGACGAAAGTAGATTCATAATCCGGTCCAGGGACACGTCGACCTGATAGGACACCAGCTTGAAGGGGTTTCGAAGAAAGGTTTCCGCACACGCCATGATCACATCCACGAGATCTTCGCGGGTTATCCCATTTGGAACCTTGGTGATTTCCTTGGCATCAATCTTTCCCAGCAACGTATGGAAAGATTTTATTCCAGAATGAGCGCCGAACCACCTAGTCCAGTGAGAATATGAGTCAGATGTCTTCCATGATGCATCTTTCCCGGTCATCTTATCGTCGACGTTCCGGAGCCGCATGCAATCAAGATAGCTTATAATCCAAGCGCGGTATGTGACAAGGAATTCCCGAGGCAGGTACTCATACCAGCGTTCCAATATTCTTTGTATCATATCTGGCTCAAAAGGGCCAAAGTCAGTCACAGACCGCTCCTCGGGCGTAAGATCAAGTGGAGCAAGAAATTGGCGCATCCATCGGTTATGTTGCCTTGTCAATTCATCAAGGAGGGGTAGAAGCGCCTTGTATGTATAGTGTTCATGGTACCTTGGAGGCAGCATCCCGTAGGCTTCATTGGTAAAAAGATCGAGAAGGGGCCGTTGCCAATCCACCCTTGGAAGCTCCGCGTTCTCTGACTGCAACCAAGATTCACAGGCGCTGGTTTCGCTGGGCACTGCGGCATAGGGTGCGAGCGATGTAAATGTTTCGTAAGCTTGTTCACAATCATCGTACTCTCCAACAATTTCTAGCATAGCCGTGCACACTGCTACCCGGACATCGATGTGGTTGCTGGCGTGAAAGAGGTTCTTCAAGGCTTCAATGGCGGAGAGGGGTGACGCGCCAGATCTGCTTTCAGCTAGCATAGTCGCCAGCATTTTCACTGTCGTGATTTTTATTATGCGTTTTTCTGATTGTGCAGTACCAGTTCTCTGGCTTGTTCGCTGGTTCTGCTCTTCTAGTGCTTTGAAGACATACGTAGTGAAATCTTGTATTACCCGGTCGGCATTGGCGCGACTAAGGACCTTAGTCAACGAGGAAGGTAATGCCATCCGGTGCCACGACGATGCTTCCGGAAATAGCTGGAGCGCTTTCATGCCTAGTTTCGCAGCCAGATCAGGCCTGTCTGAGCGCCGCACCAGCGCCATTGATTTGAAAGCGAGGCGCTGCACTAGCGCATAATTTGGCGATACGCTTTCAAGCACATGGAGAGCTTCTAAGAAGGACAGCGAAAGGTGGTACAGCAGGGTGGATGGTACTATTTTGACCAAGCAATTAAGGAGATCAATTGCTGCAGTTGCTGCTTTTTTCTGGTCGTCGATGCTGGACAAAAAGTCGTAATCCAGGTGCACTGGTGGATACCGAAGGATATCTGTATTCTCAGGGAATGGCTTGGACAATATGCGGTCCGTATTCTGGGCTAGGCTATTGAGAAACAAAAGGGCAGACGCAATGAGAGATTCTCGGTACTGGCACGGAAGAGTCCGAGGACTATATTTGGGCCACCATATCTTCAAGGTCTTGGGCTTCTCACGCACTGGCGACCAGGTGCCGAGATTGGGAGTTGCCAACATTCTCTCCAGAGGCCAGTCCTCCTTTGCGGCCAAAAATCGAACTTGTAATAGTGAACCCTCCCAACAGTTTTGTGCATTTTGTTGCACATTGGTTGATCGGGGCTCCCATTCAATGCTGATTGAGTCACGTGACATATTCTTGAATATATCAAGAGAAGGCGACTGGGGAGGGTCGATGATCCTCTCTAATTTGCGTAAGCTTGTGAATCTCAGCAAAGAGCACATGTATTCCTTAATGTCCCCCAGGTGGCCTGCAGAAGACGGAATTTTTTCCGAGTAATGACTCCAGATCTCCAGTAATCTTTTTCCCCGGTCAGCAACCGGTAGATGACCGAGGTAAGCCTCGATTGCAAACCTCAAACTATCCACCAAGTACTGTTTGCGCCCGTCCTTCATTACCTTTTGGAGGAGTAGACCAGGATTGGAGAGGACAACCTCCGTCACTCTTTGCGAGACAAAGGCGCTAGGCCCTTCCGATTTCATCACCGCGATCGTCCATTCCTGTGAAGGAAGGAGATATTGAAGCGGTAGACCTCGTGGTAGGCCCTCGGGCAAAGTCTCAGCTTGTGGGATCCGAAGGCCACGCTGTTTGACCCAAAGATGGTCTCGGTGCTGTGCAAGCGAATCCAAGAGCTTTAGGATCGAGACTGGTGGGTTAGGCGGGCAATGGAGTTCTGAAAGCGGGCCAGACAACTGTCCCCAGCCAAGGGATTCGTATCCTTCCGTACTACCCACTGTTTCATATCGGAGCAGTATTGGCACTATCCCTTTGAATAGCGTGTCCACCACATTCTGTTCACTGCCTAGACCACGGAAACACAAGCGCTTTACCGCATGTATCCTGCTAGAAACGACGAGCTTAAGTAGCTGGCCAAATCCTCGATCCTGGTTGATTCGATACCACGGTTCTTGCGCAGTTAGAAGCGCCTGTTCCAGGAGATGAGAGACCACCTCGTCAGCAATGGATATTTTAGCCGCGAGGTCCTCTGCGGTTGGCGACATCACACACGATAGAACGGAGGCAACATCCTCCCGATAAATCCTTCTGGCGAGCTCTGGTCTCACAGACTGGAGAGATATGTCTTGTTAGCGATCTGCACATACATTATGAAGTAAGGAACGAACATACCGGATCCCGCACGAAGCGCGATGTCCAATAGATAACATCTTGCACAAGGCGAATATCTCGGCTCCTCTTTGCGATAGTGATCGTCAGTTTTGCCCACTGAAGCCGATCTTCAGGATCACGGGCTTTTACAGCCTTAAGCTTCACGTCTTCAATCACTGGACAGGGCACAAGCATCAGCAATACTCTTTGTCTAGCGGGAAAGAATGGCTCACATTCACGGGCTACTGAATTAACAGAATCGGCTGCTTCTCTGTCCATGGCGTCGAAGTGGACTCGGATCAAGGCGTCCCGGAAATATGACGAATCCCCTGCACTCGCTGGCCACTCGAAGACGAAGGGATTGACCAAACTATGATTCGGCGATAACAGTTTGGCGCGCTCAAGTAACCATCTTGCATCGCGACTGGGGAGAGACATGAGGAACGACCAACTCCATGGGGCAAGCTTGTGCTCCTTCACTGACGGCGTAGGCTTCTCCAGATCAATTTTCAGGTGTTGCAGGTTCTTGCATAGAATTTTGAGTAAGGGAAGCCTGGCTTCCGGAACGGTTTTGGGTAGAAGGGTTCGGAGGCAATGTTGAAACTGATTGGATGATAAGGTGCAGAAGGCTGTTCGAAGCATTGCCTCCAAAGAATCTCTGTGGCTCGTTTGTGGCCGAGATGGATGCAGTCGCTCCCGATAACGAGCAACAGGCGCATCCGATATCGACTGTAGATGTGCGTCTGGAAAGGCGGCGATGACCCACAATTCTATCAATGAATGTATGAGCGGCACCCAATGGGTGAGCGTCCGTTCTAAATGCCCCAGGTCTGGGATTACACGCTGAAGCAAGGCAAAAATAGCGTCGAAAGGCACTCTTCGGCGGCGGGAGATTGTGAGAGTCATATCGATGCACCGAATGCGCGCATGCCAACTGACCACTCGCGACTTTTCAGAAACATCAAACTCGCCAGCTAAAAGGTCCAAGGTAAAATCGATCGCCGGGAAGCCGGTTTGCCTGTCTTGACCAAACCGCGACTCGTAGGGTATAACCGATGTAAGCAGCGCAGCGAGATGCTGGTCCAGTAAACGCTTGCGGAGCGCAGGATGGACCGGAAATGCCCCGACAGCAATATCCCTTAGCAGCGACATACGAGAGTTAAGCAGTTGTCGCATCAGGGAGCCCGTGACATCGTCGGGCAGGGGCGTTGAGAAGACTTTCATTAGAGTGGCGTCGCTGGACAGGTTACATAACGAGACTACGTCCTCCAACTTGAGTAGCTGTTGAGACTCGCCGGAAGATTGCGTCGACGAAGACTTGAAGAAACCGGGCAGCAAACGATGAAGCAGCTCATCGATTGCCTGCCGCAGGAGAGGATCAGTGGTGTTCGAGCACGACCCGATGGCTCTTGCCAGGCTCCTAGCCTCCTGGATGCTTATCTTCTCAAAGATATCCTGTAGACCGGCTGTGCCTCCAACTGCCTCCCAGCCGTTCTTCCACCACCGGTCTGTTTTCAAGGCACATTTCAGCACGTTTATGCCGGTCTTTCGCACACCACGCGAGGCCTCGTCGCGCAGGGCGTCTTCAAGGATGCAAGGAAATTTTGGATGGGCAAGAAATAGCCACACGGCAAAGATCTTAGGTTTTATTCCTCCGTCATGAACACAACGTAGTAGATAACGGTTGATGTCCAAGACCTGTGTCTGTGAAATCTCGTCGGAAATTAGAGAGCGGAAGTAGTTTGCCGCCTGTTGCGGGCCGAACCAGGGAGTAAACACCGAGGGGTCGACAGCCATCGTGGATGTTTTCACAATTGGAGAAATTCAGGGAGGCCCTGATGGTCAGGGGAAGAATAACGGCCATCCCCTCTTTCTTATTGTATGCCTCGAAAGTGTTGTACGATTGCCAATGAGTCATGTTGGGGAGGGGAGAGAGAAGGCTGACCAGGGGACAATCTACGCAGGAGAACCTAGCGGAGGCGGGGTCCCAACGGGGTCTAGTCTCAGTGACTCGGATGGCCAGCGAACCCACCCTAACTGGATTAGTGGAGGTTAGTTTAATTAACTACATGAACTATGACTTGGTAACTACCCAGTTGCAACACAATGATTTTCATGTGATGTGATAAGCAGAGATAATGACATCTGCTCGGTTACAATAGGAACACTATCATATGACTAGTACGTATCTATTCTCAGAGGGGATCTGGATGGGGGTTATGGTGGCGGGGAATGTATCCCTTTCCTACGGTCTCCGGCGGTCAAATATATATAGTAGTTAGTATCTCTTAGACCTTTATTCGCAGACATCACGACACAGATAAGCGACGCCGCTCAGATTAATCATTTGTACTGGAACTTCAAGCTGGATAAACCACGCAGATGTGAGTAGACCTTTCCCTCGCACCGATAATGCTAACCCAATAGCCTTCAAGTATCTTGCAGTTAGTATATACTCTCGAGAAATAGGTAGCCCAATCGGGTCTCTGCATGCCCACGATCTCAAAAGCTGCTAAATGGTCGAATGCAGACCGTTCCCAGTTTCCTCATCGGCGTGACTCTTCGTAGAATGCTTGCCCAAGCGCCATCGGTGTATCAGGGACCAGAAACCGGTCTGCCTGACCGCCCGTCCCAGGATTTGTACTACCCTCTTCAATGGGCGAAGGATTGCGAAGAGACACCAACCAGAGCATCTCAAAACATAAGCCACATACTTGTCCGGGATGAACTTGAGCACGGCTGCCCAAGGAATACAGACTACCGCACATCCAAGACAAATTGCCCACTGGGTGCCGCTCAGTCTAACGACGCCAAATGCCGCGCCGCCCACGAAGACGATGAGTATCTGACCGCCCACCATCAGAAAATTTATCACGATGAACCACCGATTTTTCCAAACACCCTCAAGGACATTGAGTTTGTTGTCTAGCCGGCGGCAGTTAAATTCGTTGAAAATCTGCATCCATACGAAAGTGTTGAAGATGATGGTGTTGAGCTGCAGTCTTTCATTATGATCATCCATGTCCAAACTCAATATCCTGTCCCCCGCAAAATAGAGTGTGAAGCACAGCGCCAGCTTGTAGATGCATTGTCCGAGCATTAGCTTCCACATGGTAACTGTGAACAATGATGCATTCCGGGGAGTGGGGGGACGTTGTAGTATCTCCGGCGTTGGGGGATCGGTCGCTCTGCTCTGAGGTCAGTCAACAGTGTTGAGGGAGGCTTACAGTGGGCAAAACATATACTTACAGAGCTAGGGCTGCGAAAGTGTCCATGATCAAGTTCAGCCATAACAATTGCACTGCCTTAAAAACACTCTCGTTGGAGCTGTTGTATATGGCGGTCACAACAGTCAAGCATACCGCTGTGATGTTCACCGTTAATTGAAACTGCATCAGTAAGCTGTTAAAATTGTTCGTACCTAGGAGGCCGCCAGCTTGAACAAACCATACCTGCAGAAATTTGGCCACAGCGTCATTGACGCACCGGCCCCAGGCAATCGCGGTGACAATAGATCGGAAGTTATCATCCAGAAGGATGATTGAACTCGCTTCTCTAGCCACCTCAGTTCCACTCAGTCCCATTGAGAAACCAACATCGGCTGACTTGAGCGCCGGACCATCATTTGTCCCGTCACCAGTCACGGCAACTATTTCACCCAGGTGCTTCAAACGGTTTACAAGAAGCTGTTTGTCACTTGGAGATGAGCGAGCCAGCACTTGAAGGCGCGGCATGATAATATCCAATTCAGTCTCATCAAGTTTACGAAGCTCTGGCGCCTCGATAGCAACACCATCAGCCGTTTTGACACCGCAGGATTCTGCTATCGCCAATGCGGTGTTAAGGTTGTCACCTAAGACGCAGGAACGTCAACATGAGTTCAAAATTGTGAGAATTTACTTACCTGTCACCATCTTAACCTTGACCCCAGCCGAGTGACACTGTTGTATCGCATCCCTTACCTCCGGTCGCAAGGGATCATGGATCCCAAAGAGCCCAATCCATGTCATATCTCGAAAAAGCTCCTCGAACCCAAGGCTGGCCTTTTCTTGTCGACCATCCCCGGCGACTAGTTCGATTGGGATATCACGATATGCGAGTCCTATTGTGCGTAGCGATGCAGAGGCATATTTCCTGATCGCCTCACCCAACGTTTCAAAGTCGGTCCCACTTATCTGTTGAGTGGATATATCCTCATGTGAAGAGGACCCTGGAGTGATAACGGAGGTACATTCTCTCAGAACCACCTCTGCTGCCCCCTTTACAAGTACACGGCACCCTGATTCGTCCACATGGTACACCAACGCCATTGCTTTGCGAGCAGAATCGAATGGATAGACCTGTATAGTATCGATATCTGCCCGCTCTCGACTGATGTCATGTACCCCGAGGTGCTCCTGCACCAGGTGCAAAAGTGCGATATCTGTTTTATTTCCTACCAGCTCCATCCGGCCATCTCGCTCTTCTCTGAAGGCCGTGGAATTCGCGGTTATGCTCTTGATGAGTAGATCGCGGAAGGCTACAGGGTATCGGCCGATGGCTTCTGGAAAGCTAAAGGCAGCTTGCTCCACGCCGGAGGCGGTTGTACCTGACTGTGTAAAGGCGTCCGCTAAGCCCAGTATGCCAAGAGCAGTTGTCATTTTATTTTGTGTGAGGGTACCGGTTTTGTCCGAGCAGATGACGGTTGCATTGCCCATGGTCTCGCACGCGCGCAGTTGCCGAACCAGATTCTGCTCTTTGAGCATACGTGTCGTCGCAAAAGCTAGTGCTAAGGTAACGGCGAGTGGCAACCCCTCTAACAGAAGTCAATACGACCTCGTTGCATGAATTAGTTCGACCGGTCTCTAATCAACATACCTGGGATTGCGACAACAATTACCGTGACCGCAACAATGAGAATGTCCATGAAGATCTGACCTTTTTCTGCGGACGGTGCATCGTTTTCGGGCAACTGAGCTAGGAAGCGAAACAGAAGTACAAAGAATAACAATAGAGCCGCCCTGTCGAGCGGCCTGATTAGTACTTCGTCAAAGCCAGAGCAAGAGTATTTGAAAGTAGGCCTTACCCAAGTCCGAACCAGCCTATCCATTTTGCCAAGCGAGTCAACTTGACCTGAAGAGGCGTTGGGTCGCTTTCGACAGCAAGACCAGCCATAATTCGCCCATGAGTGGAGTTAGGTCCGACACTCAGCACCAGATAAGTCCCCAGGCCCTCAAGGATCTTACTTCCCGAGATAATGAATGGATCCATATCTTCAGTTGAGCTTTTGGCGGCAATCCAATCGAGAGCCTCGAAGCCCGTATGCTTTTCAACATGATCCGACTCGCCTGTCGCCATTGATTCGTCGCACCTTAGCCCATAAGATGTCACCACGACTCCATCAGCTGGTGCACAGTCTCCGGGCTCGAGATGCACGACGTCTCCGACCGTCAGATCATGGATATGAACCATGACGGACTGACTGGAGCGGATGACACGAACTTCACGATCAACTTTCTACTCTGGTTAGCCCAGACACATGCAGCAAGCGGGACTACTGAGATAAAGCGTACCAACTTGTTCAGACGAACAAACTGTCTTTCCTTCTGCCAGTCATTCACTGCCGTGGCCGAGACAACAATGAATATTGCCACGCAAACAGCCACTCCCTCAATCCAGTCTACTTGCGACTGCCCGCTAGCAGCTTCATAGATGCCTAACGACAGTGATACAACTGCAGCTGCTGTGAGAAGTAGAATTATTCGGTCATTGTAGGCATCCCATAGCAATCGTCCAAACCCTTTTCGTTTTGTCACTGGCAATACATTGCGCCCGAATACCCTTATGCGATCGTGGAATGGCAGGCCATGTGTTTTCCCTCTGGCCAGACGAGATTGATTGCTCAGGAGCGGTCGTTGTGATGTCGTTGTCTTTGCTAATGCGACTTGCTTCACTTCCTCGAGCGAGACACGTCCTGACAGAACGGACTCATCCGACTGTAGCCCGGTAGCTAAATCAGTTCGTAGCCCAAATTCGAGTCCATAAAGTCCGCCCAGAGAGCAGAAAGCTTCCAGCGATTTTGGATTGAACAAGTCGTTTAGCTGGGTTGGCGAAAAAGCAAAACAATTGCCGTCGGGCCCGTTTTCCGCTCCGAGGCCAGAAGCGGAGGATGGAATCGCGTGGCTCTCAGTTTCCTCCGAGTTGTCAAGATCGGGCCTACTCATGTTTGCAGCATTTCAGGAAAGAAATAATGGATGGAGCTATTGAACACAAAATTGTATCGTTGCTCTTATGGTGTATACGTAGGTCTCGATAGCCACTGATGTATTGAGGCTGTGCTATATACTTCTGTGCAGAGATTGAACCATGGTACAATGATGCGGCATGAACGATACGCGGAAAGGCTATTAGACCACAACCTCCCAATGTCTCGCCGCGCCGCTTTACAAAAGTAATGGACAAGAGCCGACGCGCTGGATGCCTGGTCAACCGGCTCGAAGCATTGATAGAGTGAGAGTCTTCAAGATGAGAGGTTTATTGTGGATAGGTCTCAGTGCTGCCAGCCAGCTTGTCATCATGGCGGTTAAAGTTGGATAGATAACGGGTCTACCATATCTCGATGCTCTCGGCGCAGCACTGCCTCCCTTGGCTTTGTCATCGATTGCTGTTGAGGATGTTGAAGCATATGAGTGACGTGCCAAGTTCATGCCAAAGTGTGAAGTAACTGTTGAGAAGACCATCATAGCATATGCACCCGCTACGTCGTGTGGGGTTAAACCCCGTTTAGCTTTGAGGGCTTGGCGGGGTTGCTGTATGCAGAATATCTATCGCCACCAGCCTGATATGTCTTCGAACGTTTATGGTCAATGTGGCCATGTTCTGAGGACGTGTTATATCTGCAACAAGTGATATGATTCGAAAGGAGATTCACTACTTGCCTTGGAGATTGGCAGGCAACGCCTGCAACATGCTTCTCGTAGATATAAAGAACAATGCTAAACTCAGATTGAAAGAGGTGGAGTAGGATGGTCATATTATTGTGTAGCTTATAACTGCAGGCAGGACGTTATCATGATGGCACGCAAGCACCTAGACCCGTTGAAGTTGGACAAGTCACCAATTCTAGAAACCAGAACATTGGCGTCTTGCAGCCCGCCTCTTGATAGTAATTGCTAAATTACAATATGTTGATTCCAATCCGCGGGTGGCTCATGGCATAAGTTATCACTATCGTTACTTTTGCCTCATCAGGCCATGCCTCACACAGTGCGTTTTCAGATGTTACTCGTTCTGGTCACTTTCATCCCTCTCTTTAGGAAATTTCAAATTGTTACATATCTATGGTCAATACCTCCACCAGTTATCATTCCAAGGATCATAGTACTTAGTACTTCGACTTGTATAAACGGTACTGGAAGGAAGGCAAATTTGTGATTTATACGCCCATTGAATTCTCTACAATGTCTTGAATGACCATTGGTTATCATATATCAAGATGAGGCTTTTGCGAGTAGAGTCTGATACTGTCGCGTCATTTTTACTAGGATGGATTGGTGTCTTAAGTCTAAGACACATACTACTAATGAAAGGAACGGGCTATAGGGGGCAAACAAGCCTGTCGTACCCCGCGCTAACTCCGAGCGTCGCCCAATTTTCCACATAGGAGCTAGTGCACACTATAGGATGACCAGGAAATAAATGCTCCAGGTTGCTTGTATCGGCGATAGTTAGAATGGGGATCCGATGATAACCGAACGGATCAGGGTGACTGTTGTGAACGGGCCACACTAAACGATGTTGTATTATCCTTACACTAGAACGAGACTAACGGGTCAGACCATTTTCAGAAAGGAGTGTCACCGAAAGGAAGAGAGTTCTCAGCTACTCCACCAATCATCCGCAAGGGACAGGGATTCATGGCCTGACCGACAATTCGCACGGCGCTAAACATGCAGCCATGCTGATATCACGTGGCTGAAGGCTCGCACTCTCCCGGCATCCAAGACTCTGTTGGTCTTGGCTATCTGATCCTTCTCTAAGTACAATAGCTATCTATACTTTCCATCACCGACATGGCATCTCTGAGCATCCTGATAGTCGGCTGTGGCATCGCAGGACCCACATTAGCGTCCTTTCTGCTGCTCGCCGACATCCCCGCAGCCCAAAAGCCTCGAATAACCATTCTGGAGCGCGAGTCTAACCAGAAGGCTCATTTGCGCGGCCAGAACATTGATATTCGTGGCGCAGGCGTGACCATCATCCGCAAGCTCGGATTGGAGGCCCAAATCAGAGCTTCAACCACGGGGGAGGAGGGGGTCCGCATGGTGGATGAGAGTAATCGAATTTGGACGGAGAATCCAGCAGATAGAACCGGTACTATACAGACAGGAACAAGCGACATAGAGATTCTCAGGGGTAAGCTGGCTGAGCTATGCTGGAAGAATAGCCAGCGTATTAGCGCGGAAGCACAACGCGATGGCGCCGCTGGGATCGAGTACATTTTTGGTGATTTTCTGGAGGAGATCCAGCAGCACGGAAGCCAGGTGCATGTGCGCTTTGCTAGGAGCCAGAAAACAAGAAGCTTCGATCTCTTGGTGGGAGCAGATGGCATGCAGAGCAGGACGCGGAAGATGGTTTGGGGTGAAGAAGGGGAAAGCATCCGACTGAAGCGGTTGGGTATGTTCGCGGGCTTCTTCAGCATTCCGCGAGAGGAACACGATGACAACTGGAGGCGGTGGTTCCATGCCCCTGGGCGACGAGGCATTATGTTACGACCAGACGGTCTCGGCATGAGGTCCACCATCCTCATGTATGTGGTCAATGATAAGGATCCAAGATTCGTCGATGTGGCGACGAAGAGGAGTGGCGGCATTCAGGAGCAAAAGGCACTCTTGGAGGAATACTTTCACGGCGCCGGGTGGGAGTGTGACAGAATCATTCGGGAAATGATGGCAACTGATGATTTCTACTACGATGCGGTATCGCAGGTGAAGATGGACAGCTGGAGTAAAGGAAGGGTAGTGCTTCTGGGGGACGCTGGGTAAGTTGACGACCCTTACACTATCATAGCTGTTGTGGGCTGGTATTCCTAAAATGCTCCCGACTAAGACATAGAAAGGTATTGTGCATCACCCATTTCGGGTCTGGGCACAACGTTGGCTTTTAGCGCAGCATATAAACTAGCGGGTTACCTCCAACCCTACATCAAGGGAGAGAGCCTAGACCTTTCATGTGCCTTGGCACAGTACGATGAGCAAATGCGACCTATTGTCGAGGAGGCACAGCAATTGGCACCTGGTATGCCACATCTTATTAATCCCGAAACCGCTTGGGGCATCTGGACCATGAGAAGCCTCATTCTGGCACTCTCCTATACGAGGGCCTTCTTTTACATCATTAAATTATTCGGAAGAATTCTTCATCTGGGGCCTCAGGCAGCCGATTACGTCACGGTTGAGGATTTTGGTTTCAAGGATATGACAGTTCGGGAGGTGCGCAATACAGCTGAGTAGAGGTATGGGCAGGATGACCGGCATACATTATGCGAATCCCTGTGTTCAATGCTGTACTCCCAAATGCAAGTGCAGCTGTGTTCCAGCATTAGCTATATAACAGCTCCGAGACAATGACTGGTTTACTCACCGGAGTCCGCACTATCTGTGGTGAGCTGAGGTATCGCATTGCATGGCTTTGGGTGGTATCGTCGATGTATTCTCCGCTCCTCGTGGACCTGGGTGGCACAAGGACTTCCGGTTAGAGAGGATGTCATGAACCTAGCAATAATAATATGCGTATCAAGTGACGTTGGGCCACCAAAACACGGAAATAAATTTATAGCTGTTCCTTTTCCGTCCAACTTTAGAAAGACCAATGGAAGAAACAAGAGAGAGACATTCTATCCTGTGCTGGATCAGTCGCTATGATTAAGGTTGTCAATTCCGTTCAAAGAGCACCAAAGTACTCCATCTTTACTGAAGACTCGGTTTTGCAGCGCTAAGTTCTGTGAGTCGGCGCAACCTGGTTAGTTCTGCTGACATCCAGGAAGTCAAGGCGACAATGTCCGCTCCAGAGTTGACAAAATCAAAACCCTGGTGATATTTGGCCGCGGCCACATCTGCCGAAAGGGCAAAGTGACCAGCATATTTTCCAGCATCTTTGGAGGCTTTCAGAACGCGATTGGTAGCCCCCTGGACCTCAGGAATCTGGGCGTGATCCAAGGCAAAGTACCCCAAGGATGAGGCCAGGTCATTGGGCCCAATAAAGAGCATGTCAATGCCTGGAACTGCTGCAATGGCAGCACAATTCTCGACTGCCATACGCGATTCAATCTGCACGATAATGACCACGTTGTCGTTGGCGTGAGTCAGGTACTCTCGCCCGCTCTGATTGAAGGCAGCCGGAGCAAACATGGCACCTGCACCCCGCAACCCCTGGGGCCACTGCGAAGAGGGGTATTTACACCCTCGTACAATAGCCTCGGCTTGTTCCTGGCAGGATGTTTAGATGAGGAAGGAATGGCAGCCATGAGGGACGGGCATTTGACGGACCTTGGTCTCACACATGGGCACCATTATTGCGTGGGCGCCGCAGTCCAAGGCGCGCTTCATCATCCAGGGCTCCGAGGCGGGAATGCGCACGATGGGCGACACCCCAGCTGAGGAGACGGCTCCGACTTGCAGGTACATGGCCTTGTCATCGATGTCCCCATGCTCACAGTCGATCAATACCCACTAATTCAGTATCAGTACTGAGGATGAGAGTAGAATGTGAGACAAACTGCACGTACATCTGCCCCTAGAGGTGCTACGGTGCGTGCTAATGAGTAGCCCGGAAATTCCAGCCACTGTCCGATGGACGGCCCTTGCCGCGCGGTCGCACGCTCTAGTGAGGCCTGCAATCGCGTCTTTCCAGTTGCGGACACAACTGGAGAAGCAATAGAAGTGACCATGGTAGTAAAGAAATGGGTCTGCCCTTTCTGAAGTGGTATCTGTAGCGGTTGGTTGCGAGTAGTGGTAGTAGTGCTGATCAATACTGCGGCTTGTTCAGATGATTGTTGCATATAAATGGCAAATAGGGTCGGATCACGGCCCGAGGTCCGGTTTCAGATGCTGAACCCGTCAAGCTCTGTTGTATTGTAGTCTAGTCCCACGAAGCTATCTTCAATATCTGATATGAGAGCTAATTATAAGCGATTATTACCCTGTGTCTCGTCATGCGTATAGAATCGTCGCTGATGTGAAATTACGGGCAAGTTCACGAGGAGGCCGGATGAATATGTTGTGTTTGGCCGAGTGCGACCGAATGACATTTATCAGCGTGAGAACTGATAGATAGCAGACAACTGAACTAAGTAACTCGTTACGAGTCAATGCACTGATCATGTATGATAAACTCCGTGATAAGGAACTGCCCCGATAACCAAAGTCTGATAACGATTTTAGCTTGGGATTTGCTTCCCCTCTTCTCCCCGCAAAGTTACTTTCCCCGCGATGAAACTGCTGCGCACCCCCTTGTGTCTCAACGTGGATTCGTGATGGCTTCGCCAATGCAGAGAAAGTCCGACCGACGTGTCTGGAAGGCGTGTCTTGCTTGCCGGCGGAAGAAGGTAGTGTCCCAGTACTAACCTCTTTGATTTTTCTTCTTCCCTGCTCCGGGGATTCTGCTAATCTCGACCCATTCGCAGGTAAAATGTGACGGGGAGGAGCCATGCCATGGTTGCCAGTCGCGCAACCAGAAATGCGAGTATCCCGATAGTAACGATAATGCGGCGGCCAGCCGACGCGATGCCAGCTCTTTGGACAAGCATTACCGGAATATTGAGGCGTTGGGACTGCGGCTTGAGGGCCTCACCCAGACGCTATCGGAATGTATCCTCGCTATTCGCGACACCACCAACCGAACGGGATTACCACTTAACCCGGGCTCGAACTGTGACTCACGGTCAGAATCAAGGACCAGATCGCTCCCAACAGAAGAGGACATGGAGACGGAGGATGATATTCCTGGCACCGATCACCTAGATGCCCCGCCAACTCCCACATCTTACAAATCGCGGGATCGTGTCGGGCATATGGTACCTGACTCCTATGGGCGTTTGCGGTCTGTTTATGAATAGCAAGTATCACAGCATGAGTTATATCGCTGATGAATTCCTTCCAGATACCTTGGCGGTGCAGCCAATAATCTGGTTATTGAGGCAGTGCAGGGGTTGTCACCGTCTCCAGATCGCTCGCCCAATTCAGCTCAAGCTTCGATCCCCCAGGCCTCAATTGAAATGCCCTTCTTCCAGCATGGACAGGTCTGGCCCGAGCTCCCCTATCTGCCATCGGCGAACGAACTGGCCCGTCCACCCCAGTATGTAGCAGATCTCCTTGTCGGAATTTACTTTGACCAGTTACACTATACATTTCCTATCCTAGACCAGACCCGATTCGTTTTCCAGTATCGCGCCATGACTGCGGGAAGTCCTGTAGAACGCGGTTTCCTCTCCGTCTTCTTTGCTGTTTGCGCCTGCGCCTCCGGGCTACTGCCACGCGAACCCGGAGCTGCGAGCTTGGTAGGCATTGACTACTACCAAAAGGCTCTTCTGCTTTTCTGGGCCTCCAGCGGTGAAGTGTTTCTGGAGCAAGCCCAGTGTCTGGGCCTGCTGGCCGTGTGCTCTGCCGGCTGGAATACCGTGGCCCAGAGCTGGCGTCTGGTGGGTCAGGCAGTCCGCATCGCCCAAGATTTGGGCCTCCATATCGCCAGCCTGGTATGTCACCAACACCCTGTGCACTGTCACTACTGAACTCGTGCTTGTCAGATTAACGGTAGAACTGCAGAAGGATGCCCATGTTTCCACTAGCGACCACGATGCCGACGCGCAAGTCGCCCAAAGGGTATGGTGGGGCTTGTTTACACTCGACTGGTAGTTCCCCCAAATTTCAATTTCCCTGCTTCAACAAAAGGCGTAAGGGCATAGTGGAATACATAAGGAACTAGGAGAAAAAAGATAGAATTGATTCTGACCGTGCATACAGCCTTACTTCCATCTGCCTCGGTCGTCCCATGGCCGCCAACTTGGAAGATTGCTGCTGCGAGCTGCCCTCGGCCGACGGAGACAGCTCGCCCATGGCTGGGTTCGTCGCCTTCACTCGCCTGTGTCGGATAGCTGCCAAAGTGCATCGCCTACACGGCTCGCCGCCAGTGCGAAGAGAGACATGGACAGCGCGCTGGCAACATCTGCGACCGGCCGTCGACCGGCTGGTTCATGAATTGGAGCATTGGTTACAGCAGCTGCCGGATGAGATCCGATTTTCCGCCAACCGGATCCAGACGGGACCCAGTCTCACCATGTGCTTTATCGTTTTTATCCTTCACTCAGCTATCATCATGAATTTGTATCGGTATGTTTCTTCATTCAGTCAACGTCCGAGCCCCGATACAATGTTCAGAGATGACTAAACATGTTACCGGCTAGGCCTCTTGTCGGTCAAACTCTGTCCACCCTCACCGATCCGAGTAGCGAGTGCATCAGCGCGGCGCGGAGCTGCATCCAGGCTGCAGAGCTAATCCGCGAGCGGGTGCCTCCATCCCATCACCTCGCCTTCTGCGTGCAGTATCTTACTATCTCTGGTATTCTGCTATGGACCATGGAGAACCCACAGAGCGATCAGCCGGCCGCGGGCCTCAGTGACGTCTATCAGGCGTTACAATCCTTGATCGAGCTGGAGTGCGTGTGGCCCTGCGCGAGTCGTGGCAGGGCAATCCTGGAGCGGCTCTTGCAACATCCCCGGGCAGACGCGAGCGCTCATCTTCCATCTTTGCCCGTTCTGGATGGGCTGTGGGAGCCCTTTTCACCATCTACTGCGGACATGGTTTTCAATGGGCTTTAGCAGTGGTGTGCAATACCCGCATGTACCTTCGCAACAAATATGCGCGAATGCGACACGGTTGCCAATTTTTGAGTAAACATAGTGATGGGCTACGCTGAACAAGGCTGTTTTGGTCATTAGGTTCCGCCGCTTAGTACAAATAGATGAAGCAAGGGGTTTTCAAAGCTTGGTAGCCTGGCCGGGCCCGGTTAGCGGTCATGAGGGTATGCTAACAACGGTCGTACCATGATACAAACCCGAGAGTGACAACACAGGAGCCCGAAGCAGACGATGATGGTGATCTCAGCAGGTAGATACCGTAGGATATCCTTAGCGCGTAAGGTCTGTGACCCGATGACATCTTCCGCGTTACGCCACAAGCTAGATAGCGGCCACTGCGGTCTTCTTTGCGTAGCCTGCTATGTGTTAAGTCAGGAGCAAGAGAGAAAGACCCCACTCTTGGTTCGGATCTCATCCGCAGTCTGTTAGATTGGTATTATGTTGATAAACAGTTAGTGCAGCCGATAAGCAAGAGTGGATATGCTGCGTGGACATGCTAGGTTTGCAGTGCAAGCAGTCGCCGACCGCGAAACTTGCTTCCTACCCTGGATCTTACATGGGTGAAACCTATGAGTTGTGCGACCAGGGGCGTATGAATGTAACACTTCATTTTCATGGTATGTAATTATTATACAAACTGGACTAGGTATTGATGCAGGGACTATATATGGTCTTTTCTATTAAGACGGATTTAACCTACTAACTGGTCAAGCTTCCACGACGCCCGTATCACTCGAGCCATTCGCGCAATACCACGCTCCATCTCTTCCTTCTGTACCGCTGTTAGCTCATTCAATCAGATAGTCTTGACAGGGTCTCATACCGTCGTCATGGAGAAGGAAAACCGAAAGTTGGTCGTCGAGGGTGTGGCTCCGCGCGCGTGGGTTGTAATTTTGTCCGGCCCCTCCCAGGGGTGGTAATAAGACCCCGGGGTCAGGAGGACCTGGAAGTGATTGTCAATACGTCCTCTAGATTGTCTACAAAACAACCTGTACTTTACTTACTTTGGCCTCGGCGAACTGCCGCCAAAGCTGGTCGGCCACAGTCTGCTCCGGATCAACCACGTTCTCATCGTGCCGTAGCTGCTTAAAGGCAGAGTTCTGCGACAGATAAAAGCAGGCCCAGATGAACATACCACCGGTCGGTGGTACGAAGGAGAAAATAGGAATGTCACTGAGGTGGGCCACCAGGGCTCTGCTATCCTCCGCCGCGTTCTCAAGGCGGAAATGCTGCGAAAAGGCGTCAATCATCCAGTCACGTCGGCAACGGTACTCCACACTTAGCCCCTGCAGCCATCCAAGATAGCCGCCGATACCCCAGCTTTGCATCAAGCGGAGGGTAAGCGCCTGTGAGAGGCCGGATGGATCCTGGGTCTCGACTTCGGTCGCACGAAGCAGTCGCTCCGTGAACACCGAATTAGCGACAAAGTAGCCGAGCCGCAGACCCGGTGCCAGTGTCTTACTAAAGGACTCCAACCGGATGACACGGCCCTGGTGGTCGATTTGGAGCATTGACGGTGTCAAGGACCTCAAGAACTCATCGTTTCCGACGAGTTCAGGGTCGTCCATGGCGACCTGACTAGCATTGTATTCCGGATACTGCAGGAAAAAGTATGGGTCGTCCTCGACAATGATGACATCTGCTCAATTATCAGCCCACCGTGCAGAGCCAGTAGTGTACGTGGTCAGCCGTACCGTGCTCAACACACACATCGTAAATATCTTGTCGACGTTTTGTGCTCATCGTAACGCCCGATGGGTTGGAGCCGACACTGACAAGGTACAGCACGCGCGGCTGCCGGGCGCCAGGGTGGGAATCATCCCATTCGCGCAATGTTTGAGCGAGAGCATCAGCACGCATGCCTTCCGCGTCCGATGGAACTGGGGCCGCCTTGTTACCCAGGGGGATCCAAAAGGCCTGCGCGGAAGGGTAGGTGTAACTCTCACACAGGATGTAGTCATCTGGCTCACATAACAGGCCAACCACTTTACCCCATGC
Organism: Aspergillus costaricaensis CBS 115574; assembly: GCF_003184835.1. Classification (NCBI taxonomy): domain Eukaryota; kingdom Fungi; phylum Ascomycota; class Eurotiomycetes; order Eurotiales; family Aspergillaceae; genus Aspergillus; species Aspergillus costaricensis. Next base: position 56,877 of record NW_020291829.1, read on the forward strand.
GTTGGTGTTTCCGGGATGCAGCAGCACTTCCCAGTCTGCGTATGCCGGTCGATGCACCCGTTGGGTAAACTCGCGGCACCAGGCACGTAGTTCGGCATTGCCTGATCCCGACCCATATTGCAAGAAACCCTCAAGGGGTAATTCGAGGGAGCAGAGGCTGTTCTCGGCTGTCGGAGCTGATGCGGTTACAGTGACTGTGTGGAATGGGAAGAAGGAAGGATGTGGAAGGCCTGTAAACATGTGTCAGAAGGCGTATATGTGTTCAGCTGATGCCATTCACTCCAGCAGCGTACAACCAAAACTACTCAGTTCACCGAGTTTATGTAGTTGGCATCCTGGTGGCCCAGATATTGGAATATTGACCAATGTAGTATGGACAAGAGAACGGTCATAAGACAAAAGATCGAATAGGGAGGGCAAACGGGTCATAGCAGCAGCAAATGTGTCACAAGGGGAAACAAAATCGAGAACATGGGGGCATCTAATCGAGACAGAACGATAAAAAGACATAGCTTGACCTGTAACATACCTCCTGCCAGGCTGACCATGTCCTCAACGGCCATAAAACGAATAATGTCCTTGAGGGGGCTGGGATGACGCGCCCGGGAGCGGGAGTTGATATGGTGGCTGAAGTCAACCGCCGTGGGGAGTTCGTTGGTGGATTGGGATTGGGTCATTGTATCTGTGGTGGAGGAAGATAAGACGATAATGCACAGATGAAAGAAGGGAGCAATATGAAGTAGAATTTGTATGAAAATTAAGTCGCACATAATGAAGAGGATCGTCGAGATTGACGACGCTCCTCTCTTTTCTTATCATGCGCGGCCCGAGATCCGAAGTGGCGGACAGGCAAGCAGGGCATGTCAGGGCCAAAGATAGACGCACCCGATAAATACTGGCTGCTTGCAACCGACTGGACAACGAAATCATGAGAGGAAGTTTCAGCAACTTAAACCTTCATGGCATCTGGAAAAGTAGACATTGCGTTGGCAGAGAGGTCGCCGGATCCTCCGCCGCTTGGGGATGACAAGCATCCCGGCATGGTTGTCGACCTGGTCCACGCTAGTGAAGCCGAATATACACCGGACCAGTACCGCCGGCTCGTGCGCAAGGTGGACTGGATCATCCTCCCGTTGATGTGGATTATTTCTGGCACGCAGTACGCTGACAAGGCATCAATCTCGACCCAGGCCACATTTGGCCTCGAGCAAGACACCCATCTGGTGGGTCAACAATACTCCTGGCTGACCTCGATCTTCTACTTGGCTTTCCTGGTCAGCGAGGCCCCCGGTAATTATATATTGCAGCGTGTCAGTGTTGGCCCGACCGTGGCCGTGTCTATGTTCATGTGGGGTGAGTCTGTCCACATAATATGTTGAGAGAGCTATCCACTGATGATAGCTCGAAGGCGTCATCGTGTTGTGCATCGCCTTCGCCACCAACTTTGCGGGTCTAGCAGTGTTGCGATTCCTTGAAGGTGTCACTGAATGCACCACCTACCCAGCCCTTCTGCTGATCACAGCCACATGGTATACCAAGGAAGAACATGCAATGCGCTCGGTCATCTGGGGCAGCGCTAACGCTGGGATGGACGTACTGACTAGCTTGGTTAACTACGGTATTGGCCGCCGCGCTGAGACACACCCAAATGGAATGGCTCCCTGGAAGGGCATCTCCTTCTTTCTAGGGGCGTTGACGATTGTACTTAGCGGCATCGCCTATTTTCTCCTAGGTACACCACGCGAGGTACGCTGGCTGTCCCCTGAGGAAAAGCGCATGGCTGCGGCGCGGGTGGTGGCCAGTCAGACTGGCTCAGATGCCCAGAAGCGCACTCTGGATTGGAAGCAGGTGGCCATCACGTTCCGCGACCCTCAGACCTACTTCTTCTTCTTCCTCGTCATTGTCAATTCCATTCCCAATGGAGGCACAACTGCTTTTGGAAACCTCGTGTATGTCTCCTTTGGTTTTACGGCCCTGGAGACCATCGTTAAGGGTAAGATTCCGCAACAGCTGCTATCGATCGCGTGGTTTTTGATCGCTGGTTATATAACATTGAAAAAACGGGATTCCCGCTGTGCGTTGTCCCTGTCATCCTTAACTTGCCGAGGCACTAATCCAGGGGTGGCAGTCTATATCATGATAGTTTCGGTGATCCCTGCCTTCTGCGGTATGCTCGCCCTGGCTCTGCTCCCTCACTCCTCGAGCCTGCTGTGGGCGCGCTGGGGCGTGTACTTCATGACCAGTGTGGGCAATCTGGCCGGTCCTTTGATCTGGACTCTCTTGCCATCTAACGTGGCAGGTCGAACGAAGAAGTCGGTTACAGGGACTGTGCTATTTATTGCCTATTGTGTAGGGAACTGCGTCGGTGCCCAGGTCTTCCGAGCTAAGGACGCGCCACGATACATTCCCGCGATTGTAGTATGTTCTATTATGTATGGCCTGGAGATAGTTTTGATGATCGCGTGGCGCACCTATTGTAAGTACCCATCGACTCAAAATCTGCGTCCGGTACTCAAAGCTAAATTTGCATCTAGATTTTTGGCAGAATAAACGTCGCGCTTCACTGATTGCCGCCATGGCCATGACTGCCCAGGAGTCAGCGCATCAGGGCCGCCTAAATGCAGAGTCAGACATGACAGACTACGAGAACATTCACTTTGTTTACAGTCTGTAGTGAGTGAAGTTGTGTGTTTACTATTCGAGAGTAACGAATACGCGGTCGTTCGAGTTGGCTTCCTATGTATCAAGATCACCCGTTACCGGAGATAGCTGGAATCTGATTTGACGTTGTTGGTATCTTCATCTGGTACTCTAGAATATGAAGAGTGATGCCTGCTATTTTATACTAATGATATGCTAATATTGAATCCGGTCGAAACTGGTCTACAACAAATTGACAACAAAGCTCATCGTCATGCCCGCGTCCCTTACGCTCTTCCTCCCATTGGCGCGTTTCGCTGGCATTATTCACGCCCTTTACCATTTGACTACATATAGCGATCAAGATGAAACACGATTGGATGCCACCATCTTCGTCCTGTTTGTTCGTAGGCCTATCTCTCTAGCGGTGCCGGGAAGGCTCCTGGTTCCAACATCTGGACTTCAGTCAATGCGCCTCCGCCAGGACAACGCTGGCCGGTGGTGTACGGAGGCTGCCTCTTCTAAATGAGCTCGTAATATACTATTAGCATTTCTCTAAGCTTGAACTGATGCCCAGCTCTAATTTGATCCTCTCACACCCATGTCTGAGCCGTCACCTATATATGAATGCCATATAGAAACCAGCATGCTATCCTCTGTATCATAAAAGGAAGTTAGTGGGTGCATTCAGCCGCCACGCCATAACGATCATGTTTTACTATCACCGAGTTACAATCATTCTAGCTATTAATTACAACCCCTGCTATTTGACCCACCCCGATACTGCCCAAATTGGAGAAGAGAATATCTTCCAGCTAAGCCGGTCACTACGGAGCGCCGAAAGCATTATGCTTATACAGAAGTAAAGGGATTTGGCGGGTAAAGCCGGTGTATATATCCGTGAGCAGGTGTGATAATCCATTCACAGGGTCGGGCCCACATTAGCCCAAAGCGGTCAGTCCGAGTGAATGATTCCTCCATGAGGTTTGGCAAGGCTGCACAGCTGGTTCACCTAGAAGCATGATTGCGCAACAACCTCTCAACGCCTTTATCTCCCGACCATGCAGACAAGCCATCGTTCGACTGGCTTTTATGCTCTTCTGCGGCAGAAGCGTCTTCTTGTCCCACCTTCGCTATGGACGTCGCGCCACCTTGATATACTGGGATGCCAATTCGAAGAGATTTGCTCCTTGCCCAGTTCTGGTGCCGAGTCCCACACATCTAGTTTATCCTCTGTCGACCCCAAATTGAAGGATGACTCAGGTAGTGATGCTGCACGTCTGGCAAGATCTGGTGCTGTTCTTATCAAGCTGTTCACTTTGGTCAACCTCCTTGACTATGAAGGTAGCCTTTTGAAAACACGGAAAACGTAAGCAACAATATACTACTGACCCTACGTACGCAGTGGATTCGACTTACCCGTTCCCTAAGCAGTGGAAGAATCAACTTCTATTTCGCCGGTCGAGTTGTCCATCGGCTCGAATGCGCCACTTTCTGGCGCGGTCTTCAAGATACCCAGACAGAGCATAGTCCTGCCGACCTCTTAGTTGGATACTTCAATTACAACGATCGGGCAGGATACCGCCGGGAATGTGATCAGGAACGGCGAGCTCGGCGACTGGGACACACGCCAGTGGTCCATAGGTCAGCCGGCGAAAATCGGCTCCTTACGAGAGATTGGAAGAGTGATCCTTATCTGGTCTGTGTCCTCTTGTCTCTCGGGCAGCTGCAGCGGCGACTGCGCCACCCCAAGCACCAGAATACCTACGCTGTAAGTCGTGAATTCTACTTAGGCCTGTCTTGCTGACTCGAAGGCTAATTCTCATGTCACCAAGTCACATCTCCTGGTAACAAATGCTTCTGACAGCCAATTCATATATCTTTACGAAATGCAGATTCCCAACGAGATCCTCAGGGCCCTTGACACCCCAAATACTGCAAACTGCGTCGAATGGCCACCGATCCGACGCAGTAGGATTCCCTTTCAGCCATATGACACCTTCCGGCGCCGACTCGAAGAAGTGTTGTTGGAAGAAAGATAGAATGACAGTCCCTTTAACCAGGAATCTGGCTTGGGTGCCGCTATCCGTACAGCAATCTACATACTAACGAGCAAATGCGCGGGCGACATGGAACGGGACCACCCTGATGAAAGGACACAAATTGTAACGTTGACTCCACACGCCTGGTATGATACATGCCCAGCCTTTGATGACAATCTTTTTAACGTGCGGCAACAATCCTATCATTTTGCACGTCGACTTTCCCTTTCTCTCTCTAGAAATCGGGAATCGAGCAAGATACTGTCGCCGTAGCCCCGGGGATGTACCGGCAGCCCGAAATGTAAATTGCTCAATAATAATCCTCTTCATCGTTAGTGAGTCTGTTCTTGCATTGCTTTTGCCTAGACGAGATTGTAAGGGCATGTGGCTCGGTGGAAGGAGAACTAGTTGAGATGTAGCATATCTAGGAGCCAAACCCAGTGCAGGACCACATTCATCAACAGCATTTAGTTGATGCAGATGTAACTCCTATGCTAGGGGTTTTTTTTTTTTTTTTTTTTTTTTTATCCCCCCTGGCTGTATCTTTCCATGGATCGGAGCACTCGGTGGCTTAGGCCTGCTGCGGGTAAACAATAAACTAATAATTATATATATGAAGCAGAAAGTCAAGCGGTATACTACATAGTAGATGATAACTGTCCAAAACATGTTTTTTCAACAGATGAATAGTCTCCAGCCAAGCCGTCATGTGATTTATAACAAGCCGGCAAGTTTCTTAGGCTAAACATTACCCCGCCACATCCTCCTCGATTTCCCCTCATTCAACTCTCGCTACTGCTTTTCTTCCTTTCTTCCTCTTGCATACGTCGCCACAATCGCCATCGCCAATAAAATTGCTCGTCCAGCGTAGTTATGCCTGTCTTCCACGTCGGTGCGTCTCATCCCTGTCATTTCCATCATATCGTTGTACACAACATTTACATGTCAGCTAGTCCTCTTCCGCTTGAAGCCAGGTGTTGCACCTGCTGAGCTCGAGGCCTGGGCCCGCTTGGGTAAAGGCATGGTTGGCAAAATTCCAGGTCAGTACTTACCCGGGCGAATGTGATGATTACTAGCAAACTCATATGTGACATCTGTCCAGGACTGCTGGAATTCCATGCCAACCCACCAGTGGCGATGACCGCCTCCCGCGCAAAGGGCTACAATATGGGGTTGGTGGCTATCCTGGAGAAGCCGTCCGATTTGCAGGTCTATGCAACTCATCCAGCGCACCTTGAGTAAGTCTACCTAGAACTGTGGAGACCTCAGTCGGGAAGTTGGTAGTAGCTAACGGTCAATCAGATTGCATGAAATGCGCGAGCAATTATGTGAGGATACTTTGGCATACGATCTGGAGTACTAGACTTATCTCCTAATGGGGCTGGCTCAATAAGTCGGTCTGTTCTGAGTTTCTGTGTATATCTTTATTAATCTCGGAATCCGGATGGGTACATCACGCTTCTGGGACGTAGGGACGCATGCGGTAATTGGGTGAACAATACCGCAGGAAGCTGGCATAAAATCTCTCCATATGTCCTACAAGGTCCACGTCCTCCATGCAACTGTGTCCACAATAGCTAGAATACGCGTCTTCAATGGTGCGATTCCTGTATGCTTGCGTGCCTAGTGCGGATAAAACAGCCCGAAAGATCTGGGGGTAAATGGCACACCTCAACCCCCAACGCTGGCCAGATAAAGAGGGCCATAGGGACTGTATCAATCTGACAGTAAATTGCCAAGGCTACGGGGGCACAGCTGCTCGTTCAAAGCAAACGGTAGAACCTCGGGACTGTCGATCGGGGAAAGTACGAGTCCCACCCTTGATATGATCCTAAAAATGTCTCATTGATTGGTATCACATAGGTTTCGCTTCTGTCAGTACTTCGATTTTACTGTCAAATAAGTGCCGGTGTCTTGTTGAGTAGCCGTAACTGTGACCACCCGTTACTGCCCCGCCAAGTATCCTGTCCTCTTGTTTCGATAAGCCTGTGAACAATATGGCTTTTCACAGAAATGGTTGCTTACCATACGTATGCAAGGATGGCACCAAAATCTGCCTGGACAGCTGGACGTGGGATGGGCTACGTCCGGGGGCGTGGGGGCACCAGGCTGGGGTGGAATCTGGGGTTAGTGCGGAGAGTCGGACTTGGGCCGAGTTCTCCAGTTGCTACTGCATCAGATCCCCATTGGAGTGCCGGATGGGTACATCTCAGCTATTGGCTGTTAAGCTTTGATCGACGCGGTAAGCCTGGGCAGACCATTTGATGGCTGTAGGCTTACTCCTTGCCCATGACGAAACACAATGCGGGGAAACTCATGCTCCCTACCATCGATGCAGTATAAATACAGGACCACTGCATGGCAGTAGAGTTTGTTCATAGGACCAAGAATGTTGTCCCTACGAGGAAAGCCCCTGGTCTATCTGGTCACCGTCGTCAGCTCGACCGGCTTCTGCCTGTTCGGCTACGACAATGGCTTGATGGGTCAGGTCATCTCAGAGCCTAACTTTCTCAACATGATTGGAAATCCAGATGCAGCTGTGCAGGGGCTTGCGGTATCGTCCTATGACATCGGCTGCATGCTAGGGGCATTGGCTGCCGTGCTTATCAGTGAGCAAATTGGGAGGAGACGGACGATCTTGCTAGCTTGCATTGTGCACATTGTGGGAGACGTCGTGAACGCCTCTTCCTTCTCCCTCGCCCAACTGTTAGTGTCGCGTATCATCCTTGGGGTTGGTCTCGGGCTCTTCACTAGCGCTTCCCCAGTCTGGCTAGCTGAGACCGCTACGGCCCAGATGCGTGCTGTCATGGTGGCCGTGCAGTTGACCTTCCTTATTATCGGCACGAACATTGCCTACTGGGTCGACTATGGACTTGGCTTCCTTGACAATGAGATCAGTTGGCGCGTGCCCTTCGCCTTGCAGGCCATCTACCCCATCGTCGCCTTTGGCTTCACCTTGGTGCTCCCCGAGTCCCCTCGATGGCTCGCTTCCCACGGCCATACTGAGGCTGCCGCCGCTGCTCTATCTGCATTCCGTGATCTCCCCGTGGACCACGAGTTAGTCCAAGCTGAACTGCAGGATATTGCTTCGGCAATTGCCTTGGAATCAGACGGCGGATCATGGGGGAGCTTGTTCCGCCAAGGTCCTAGCAAGGTGCGTACGCGTGTTATTATCGCTTGCGCGGCCAACTCGATGCAATCCTACACCGGGATCAATTTTGTGGAATATTACTTCCCTTTTATCTTGACGAATTCGGTCGGACTTGGTACCAATCTCGCGAACCTTGTGTCAGGCTGCTCACAGATATGGTTCCTCCTATCATCCTTCGTGACGTGGTACTACATCAACAAGCTGGGCCGCCGCCGACTGTTCTGCCTAGGAAACCTCGGGATGGGGTGCTGCATGATTGCGGTTTGCATTACTCTGTGGAAAGACAGCCAAGTGTCGGTCATCATCACTGTCGTCTTCTTCTTCCTTTACCTCTCCTTCTTCACGTGGGGATGGATGTCCAACATGTGGACATACCCTGCCGAGATCCTACCACTGCATGTGCGGAGCAAAGCGCTGGCGCTCTCCGTCTTCTTCCAGTGGGCCAATCAGTTTTGGACGGTGGAGATTGCGCCCGTCACGATCGACAACATCGGCTGGCGGACGTATATTATTTGGGCTATTCTCAACTTTGTTTGCTGTGTGATTGTGTATTTGTTCTTTCCGGAAACGTCGTCCCTCACGCTGGAGTCAGTTGACTTTCTATTTTCGTCATCCAGCAACGTCCGCGAAGTGGTCGCACGCAGCGAGCAGATCTATTTGAATCATTCTCATCTCGATGTCGGAGCGGCGGCTGCTGCAGCGGTGGGCGGGGATGGCAAGGAGAAGTCTTTGGAGGACGGGGTTGCACAAGTGACACACGTCGAGAGACACGTAGCGGTGTAAAGTGTGTATTCCACAGTCCAACAACTGAAGAAGAGTTATGCGAGCTCTGAAAGCAGAAAGGATATTTTTGGGAGTATGTATCGATCACAATGTATACTGGAAATTGTCGTTTACCTTGTCAATAGACTGGTGGAACTTGGATGAGTATCGGATGACCGGACGGATTCTGCAGTACAAGACACTGGTAGCTCGAGTAGCGGGTCCTTTTGAGCATAATCATTAAGACCGGTTATCAGTTCCCTGAGGTTTTTAACCTAGTGGCATTTTAACAGGCCCTTCTTACGGGGAGAGACCGCCACAGCGACCGTGCGGATCACCCGCCATAGACCAAACAGTCAGCATCATTCTTCGCGTTCTGTTATCTCGGCCGGTTTATGTTACCTAGTACGTAGAAATGTTAGGACCGCAATTGTGGCAAATTTTGCATAGCTCACTGAGATCGTCTGGAACAGGGGACCAACTCAAACCTAGCCAGTGTTCCCCTGTCTATCCGTTGATCGCGGACTGGATTATTGGCGCTTTTCCTTGGTTCACTCGCGGGTGCCTCTTTCGGCTTGGAGACCAGGCTGCAAGGCTGGAGTTATTATTCATCCTGTACTCTCGATAAATGAGATCATAGTAAAAGCTATAAGTGCGAGCCCGATTTAGATCCTGATTCACAGTTCCAGATGTTTGTTTCCCACTGCCTCTCCTAGAAGAGGGGATGCCTGAAATTTCAATGGGCATACACGTCATGATGACCTCAAAGTGCAGTGGATCCCCCGGCTTGGCCATAAAGCTTGGCACCCAGGGCCACGATGCTTAGCCGGGGAGATTTACCCAGCCTTATGATCCTACTGTGTTCTAGAAGGTTTTCTACTCGAATGTTACCTTCTCAATATCCTCAACCATGGCACCCGTGCGGTCTGTTTCGTCTTCCTTTCCTTCTCCATCCGCCGACATGCCTGCTGATGGCCACCCCAGATTTCGCCATGACCCCAGCTGGTCCTATCACCAAGGAGTAGCCGGTTCGATGCTCAAAGCTTTCCTCCGTACCTTTACTGCCCTACACATGAAATGGCCGCTATCTCTCAAGCCACACCACGAATCGGATCGATTCGTGTTGATTAACCCTGCCGCCCCGGAATGTTACACCGGAGTGATGGTGGATGAAGCTGTCAAACCCGAGACCATCGGTGCCACCTGGTATCCTGAGCCCTTTACTCGCGGCACCTCTCTTCCGGATGGCGAATATGTTATCTTGCACCTCCACGGTGGTTCCTACATTCTGGGTGACGGTCGATCCTCCTCCTGTAACTTCATGGCCCAGACCCTCCTCGAACAGACTCCCGCCAGCTACATGCTCTGCCCCCAGTATCGACTCGCCTGCAACCACAACGGACGGTTTCCCGCTCAACTGCAGGATGCACTCGCAGCATACGTGTATCTCATTCACGCCCTCCAGATCTCGCCCTCTCAAATCGTACTCAGCGGCGACAGCTCCGGGGGTCACCTCGTCCTGGCGCTTCTCCGGTATATAGTCGAATTTAACCGGCCAGATCTGTTACCACCACCGAAGTGCAGCTGGGCCTGGTCTCCTTGGTGCGACGTACCTGCTGCAGTTGACCCTAGTGCCTGGACGCACAGCACCAACTACAAAACCGAATATATACCAGGCTCTTTCCCAGCCTGGGGAGCCAAACAGTTCCTTGGCGATTTGGAAATTACTTCAGAAGTTGAGCCGTACGTAGCTCCCATTTGGCATCCGTTTGTTGTTCCCTCGCCGGTGTTGGTCATTACCGGCGGTCGCGAGGTCCTTTGTCAAGATCACAAGAAGCTGGCGCAAGAGTTTCAAAAGTTGCCCGGAAATGAGACATCCATCGATCTGGTAGTTGAGGAGAAGGTGCCGCATGATGTGTTGATGATTGGGTGGATTATGGGGTTCAAGGATGAAGCCCGTCATTGCGCTACCAAGGCTGGGGGATTTCTCCGCCGGGTGCACTTGTCATCTGGTAGCAAGGAAGCCGATGCTCAGATGTGAATTGAGTTTGTTTCCTTGTTGTATATATATCTATCCTGTACTCATTATTCCCTTTTTCTTGCATTGCGTTGTTGATTGGCTCGAGGGTTCCCTGGCGTGTATGTCTGTCTATATTTCCGACGAACAATGAATTTTGGCTCCCTTCTATTTTGTTGTCCTTGACGCCGATATTACTACCGTATTCTGTTCCATTTTGAAAAGCTGTTATCCAGTAGGAATGTGTAGCAATGTAAGCGCGTTAGAACAATTTGCGACCGTAGAGGAGTTGGCGTTGAATGCGATTGTATATTCTTCAATCACAGGTACAACATGATTGGCACCGTCCTTGAAAAGGTTACCATGATCAGACTGTTCACTCACTCCTCTAGGAGACACAGAGTATTTGTACTACGTACTGCTTCTTATCCACGGTAACTTCATCCTCGACTAATAGTCATTAGCAACGACTCTAGGGGTGACGAGCAAAAGTAGTGGTGCTCGGACAGTGCTGGGGACCTTGGGTGAATTTTCAACAGTAATAATAAAAGGACCCGACCCTTCCACGTCTTCCTTCCTACCTACACACCTCTATTTTTACCCATTTACCCCAATAGATGGCGATCATTGTGGAGGCCAGAAGGACGACCGGAGTCACTTTTTCGGAGTGAATGAAAGCTGAAGCTTCATTGATCTTATTAAGTATGTACATTTAGTGTAGCACTGCTACATTTCTTTCCCTGTTCACGCCTCCACTACATCCTTCTTCCCCTGCGTCGATAGACATGTTATTGATGAATTAAAGGTTGGCTGACAACACTCCCGCCCTCTGAGCCGTGAACGTGGCAATCAGATCCATCAATGCCGGCGACAACGCATCATATGTCTCGAGACCGAGGGAGTGGAACTTGGAGCGCACCTCCTCCATGCCCTGGGGGTGGAAGCCCTGCTCAATGATGGAGGAGACAAATCCCGCGAACTGAGGCTCCTGCCAGCCCTTCTGATCGGACAGCTCGGCGTGCACAAAGTCTAGGCCCTTGAAGGGGTGGTCCTTCTCGATGCGACCGAACATGTGCACCCCGCAGCCCTTGCAGGCATATCTCTGGATGGCGGCGGACGCGTCAACGATGGACAACTTCTCTGCGTGTTCGGTAACGGAGACGGCGTCGCGGGGAACAACTCCGACGATGGAGAACAGCGAACCGGCGGGCTTCCAGCACTTGGAGCAGCCGCAGGCGTGGTTGTGAGCGACATTGCTGGCCAGCTTAACAACGACCTTGTCGGAGGAGCATTTGCAGTAGAGGTTACCACCGGGGAAGTTGGGGTCACCTTTGGTGATGCCGTTGTCGAGGAGAGGGTGGAGCGAGGGAGACATGTTGGATGGATGGGTTCTGAAGGGTATGCGACCGTGAGGAAGATGGATGATTGAACTGGTAGAGGATCGGGATGCCAATGACTGCCTTCTCTACCATTTCTACTCTTCTATATAGGCCAGGAAGAGCAGGGATGTTCCCCTCACTCTGTCGCAATCACTTTCCCTCCATCCCCTCATGCGGGGGGAAGTGAGGGAACGCGTCGGCGAAGTTCCCGGCCCTGACCGTATTGGCATCAATCATCCCCTGTTTTCCCACGGGAAAACATTACTCGACTGGGACAGCGGACACGAGCGACTCCTACCGGTGGAGATATGTCGAGTCGGTCCGATCGCGACCGAGAATTCCACTGAATGAGGAGTGATGAGGACATTTGGGATAGAGCGATCGCAAAGACCACCAGGCGATGCAGCCGGTTCACACGGTTCGCCTTCCCGAGACCTCTTCTGTTCTTCCCTCAAAGCCTTCGGAAAAGCCGCCCGTATCCCCATAGTTGCGTTATCCAGGGGTTTCAACCGTATCAGCAATTGTCATGTCATTTTCGAGTGATATTTGCAAATCTATCCCTTCTCCCCTTCGGATATTATTGTTAGATAGAAAATCTCTCCTTGATAACACATGGCACATGTTTACTCCCTACTCGGAAATATACCAAGGCTTGAATGCGACGGGTGCCATTTTCCCTTCATGAGTGACTCCCATCTTTACTCTACATATCTACATAAGCATTTTCAACCCCCAATGCAAGAATTACTCAAACTGAGAGATATGCTACATGGTCTGTCCATCATCACCACCACATTGACGCGCCCGCCGACCGCAACTAGTCAACGAAAAGGGGGACAATTGAAGAGATTATCGAAGTCTTTGACAGTTGTGTCCTGCCTGACTGCAGTATTCAGGTTAGTACCAGAATCTTAACCTTTTAGGACTGTATGATGAGCAGGATAATAGAAAGGGCTTTTCGTCGCCGCGACTATACCCGCTCTCCGACAGGCCCATAGCGTTGCGCATGTCGAGAATGTTGTCACTCAGCCTTGCGAGATTGGTGGCAAGAGTTCCTGTGTGCTGCTCTACGTCGAACGTGAAAAGATGCAGCTAGCTCTTGAAACAATAGCATATTGTGGACTGGAGACCGACATTGGGCTACGAAGGTTCCGACATGCCTTTTCCCGTCAATTAGCGGCACGGTGCGCCAGCAGGGAAGGCTTTGCTCTGGAGAGCCTGAATAAAACCTACAACGAATTTGTGCTGGATGGTAGAAATATAAGAAAAGGGAATACTTCAAGTCAGGGATATGGGATGGAATACTGGCAGACGATGAGATTTTGCTGTGCAACGCTGGACTTGTGAGATGGTATGATCTACGTGAGTGCGCGGGGCAATAGAGCGGGACGACGATGGCGATAGAGTTCGACCTCCCTCTCCACCATCTCGATGATCAGACGCATCGTCGGAGGGGACGGTTTCTTGAAACGGCTGAGAGGTGCGATCCCAAACCTGCCACTGGAGCTATCGTCAAATTATACGGAGTAGTCCCCCACCTGTCCAGTAATTGGGCCTTATCTGCTGGCTCCCTTTGGTGGCGCGGAGAACGGGCCGGGATAGTGCTCTCCCGTGTGCGCTGAAGGCGAAGGGATGATCATGGTCTCCTCGAGCTGACACTATCCGCAGTGGGGACCTCACCGAGGCTGCCATCAGACAAACGTTGTGAAACGCTCGGAGCAGGTTGAACCCCACGAGGCTAAAGTAGATCGGCCGCGACGGCGCGGCCAGCGTGGTGCCAACCAAAAGGCCACAACGAGTCTGAGTGGATGATCCCCCTCTTCTGAACGACGAAATGGATCCGATGCCTTGCGGGCACAGACGGCTGTTCCCGGAGAACATAGCGAATGGCCGACCTGGATGTGAGGGCCCGTCGCCAATGGGGTTTTTACCGAATGGCTGACGAGGCAGCTGAGGACGCCTCTTTGAAATATCTTGCCTGCAACCTTGTACACTGATTGCAGGAAGACATGGATTGACATGCGGGGCCAATGTACGACTGCAGAAATGTCATTGTGCAGATCCCTCAGCCAGCATCAGCTGCACATAGCCCCGCAGAAACCCCTCTTGCAAGCACCGGCTTGGTCAGCAGGTCAGGTCAGCTTAAAAGAAGTGTCAGGGGTGGAGAGGTGTCAGTTCTCTCCAGCCAGGTAGCACATCGTCTGTGTTCACTGGATAACATGGGTTCAATCTCAAAATCGACCGGGGAGATTTACCGGCCCACACCTGCCGACATTACTATCAACAACCACCAGCCAGGTGACCCCGAGAGAGTCCTGTTTAAGAATGTTCGCATCTTAGACTCGACAGGCAGCCTCCCTTATCCAGGAGACGTTCTAATCCAAGGAGAACGCATCGTGGCTGTAGGACAGGTTGATGAGACAGCCTCAACAGGGGCCTTGGTGATCGATGGAGGCGGCAGCAAAACGCTGATGTCGGGCCTGGTTGATGCTCATACTCATCTCAGCTTCAACAATGCAAAGACACTAGACGGGCTGACCACTATGCCACTGGAAGAGCACGTCATTGCTACCGCTCACTCAGCCAAGACCTACCTCGACTGCGGGTACACCATGTGCTTCGGGGCCGCCTCTGCGCGTGCCCGACTCGACATCGCCATCAAGGCCTCTATCAAGTCTGGCCTCATTCCGGGACCGCGGACCCTGGCTAACACGCCAGAGATTACCACTACCGGGGGCGCCATCGTCCCTGACATATCGAAGTATGCAGACGGCCCGCACGAGATGCGGAAGACAGTGCGGTCGTTCATCGAGCTGGGAGCGGATAACATCAAGCTCAGCATAACCGGTGATAACATCACCGACAGCATGCCGAGCGACGAGACGTACTTCACCCTGGAGGAGACAGTTGCTGCCGTGGAAGAGGCCCACAACCGAGGCAAACGAGTGTGCGCCCATGCGCGTAGCAAGGAATCTGTCAAATTGTGCCTCCAGGCAGGTGTGGACGTTATCTACCACGCTAGCTTCAACGACAAAGAGAGCTTAGATATGCTGGAGCAACGAAAGGACTCGGTCTTTGTAGCACCGGCCATCAATCTGCCCCTTGCCACTTGTGCGGGAGATGCTATCCCATTCGGGTTCACGATCGAGATGGCCGAGCAGAAGGGTGTCAAGGCAGAGGTGGAAGCCGCCTGCAAGTCCATGAGAGAGATGCACAGGAGAGGCATCCGGGTGCTTCCAGGCGGGGATTATGGTTTCGCATGGGCACCACATGGCACGTACGCGCGGGACTTGCATCATTTCGTTAAGCATTTTGGTTACACGCCAATGGAGAGTATTCTAGCGGCCACGGCCCTGGGAGGAGAGATCATGGGCTATCCGGGGGAATTGGGCAAAGTGCAGCCGGGGTATTTTGCCGACGTGATATTAGTCGATGGGGATCCTCTAGCAGATATTACTGTTCTGCAGGATACCTCGCGGCTGCATGCCATCGTCATCAACGGCCACATCCACAAGAATGTCTTATCGGGCCCTGCTTAATGATTAGAATGAGCTGGCTGCATCTGGCGAGGATGTTTTCATTCACTAAAATGTATCTTTTCGGCGTGTGTAGTGTATTTACATGCTAATATTGCATCAGTGTGGTGGACTGGCCCAGACAACCATGGAGCTGAGTTTACACTAAGCCCGAGCTCAACTCCTAGAGCAGAAGTTGTGCGCATTATCCGAGGGAAAGATACCATTAGTCTTTGCACATGCATCCCAATCAACTCACGTTTCGAGTGTCACCAGAAAGTTTAGCGGAACTAATCCAACAATTGAGGGGTTGACCGAGTAGGTCGAGTAGACTAGCCCGAATAGCACAAGCTACGGCGAGGTGTGGGGGGAGGGGCAAATGTAAGCACTAGGAGGAATTCGGGAACAACGGAGTGCGGAAACTGATACGACCAGTATAACAATAATTCATAGAGTCGCGTAGCTAGTCTGTCCCTTTGTTTGGCCACCGAGGTAGTAGCCATGCACAAGGCTGATTGCCATGGTTGCATAGGCCTTGTTATTTGCTCGCACAGTATGAAAGAAGTTGTCGTTCGCTCCTACCTAGCTAGATTCTTTCGCAATGCTTACGTGTATCATGCTATGTCCCTGTAAAGCCGTCCAGGGTGGGACTGTGCTTTCTGATAGAGGCAAAGCGATGTTGGCGTACAAGCACCAGGATGAAAGCTTGTTTTCTGGCACATCCTGTCAGCCAATGTAGAGTTTTGACTGCACTAATTCAACTCTTTTGGGTGCTTGATACAGGGACTATTAAATGAATCGGGCCTGGATTACCACTGTACAAATTTAGTTCAACTTGGACTGTTTTACCACTGGCTGGCTCGCCAGCCTGTCAGACTACTGACTCAAGCGAGTCTCCACAGCTGGGCGCAGCCTCTCCCATCCCCTCGCGAGGTGGTTTGGCTGAACTCATCCGACTACATAATCTTGGTGTTCGTCTTTCAGCTGCTCATGGAGCCTTTTGAATTCTAATATCATTGACTAGCTGCCAGGCGCTCACGTACGAGCGATTCTTCGTTGTCATAATTGCACCCTCCTCCTACCCAGCTGATTGTCGTCGTCGTCTTTACCTCCAATATGCCTTCCTACGAATTCCTGTCCCTCGCTACCAAGCCATCCGCAAAGCTATGTTACAGCTTTCAGCCCGCTGTAGGCACGGATAAGCCAGCTCTAGTCGTTTTTGTCAATGGTTTGGGGCTACCACAGACATCCTGGGAGGGCGCAATCGCTCGCCTGCAAGCTCAGCCTCCCGCGGGCGGTCTGCCCGCCATGTTGACCTATGATCGGTACGGTCAGGGCCAAACCACAGACCGGGACCCTGACGACGTGAAATCTGAGGATCCCATGCATGGTCATGATACGTTGGCCGTTGTTCGAGATTTGCGTCAACTTATTACACAAATTGCTTCGGAGAAGCTGTGTGTATCCGACCTCAGTCGTCTCCCCCTCGTTTTGGTTTCGAACTCGATTGGCGGTGCATTGGTGCGTCTTTACGCGCAGGAATATCCTGGAACAGTGGCAGGGCTGCTCTTCCTGGACAGTGTGCTCGCCAATTCCGACTTTATCTCTATTTATCCTGACCCTGATGCACCTGGCTTCGACACGACCAGCTTGCCAGAGGGCGTCTCGGTGGATGCGATCCGTGATGCTCGGGCATACATGCAGCGGGTCTTCCATCCCAGCAATGGCAGCCGTGAGGGCCTCAGTCGGAAGAATTTGGCGGAACTTCTCCCGAACAGCGATGGTCCTAGATTGCAGGGTCCAGATGGTCAGGGCCCGTGGGTGACGGTTATTGGTCACGAGTTCGAGACGTTCAAGGTCGAGTTTGAGAAGATGGGCGGTGCACCACCAAGGCTGACGGAAGTGTATATGAACCCCTACTGGCACCGCTTCAATGAAGGGTTGGCCAAGCTCACCGACTCGGAACGCAGTAAAGGCCCGCTCCAGGCTCCGGGAGCCGGCCACTTTGTGCAGCGGGATAACCCGGACCTTGTGGCCAACGAACTTCGCGAAATGCTTGATAAGGCTATCTGATCCCCTGGATGTCTTAGCCCAAGATCCTTTATACATGAATACAATGGCGGTGATATAGAGAGAGTCCTGATGGCGTCAGCTGGAAGGCTTCTACAGCTGGCTCCTTACATATATAAGCTAGTACTAGCACATAGGCTTGTGGTTTATAATGAATATACTTATTGGTTACTACCCGTCCAGTAACGAGCAAAATAGAGGAGGGACATTGCTAAACAACACTATCAAACACAATAGTAGATGAGAAACCAGGTCCAAGAATACAAGTGGTGTAAGATGGACAGACTGTGAGTCAGTCTTCATGTGACCAAAATATCGCTACGTTACGCAACTACATTGACTCACCAAACAATCTACGCCGAAGCACAGCGTACAAGCGTCTAAGGTAGACTCTTATGAGCATATATAAGCTAAAGGATCGTCTAGATGAACAAGCCAGATGCTAAAAATGCAGACAATGAGAGACAAGACCTGATGGCAGAAATAACTCGAAAGACAGCCTTCGACTTAGATGCGCCCACTTCATGGGCTTACATATGGCTGTCTGATCTATAAAAGCTCAGACATCTTGCAGAGCTGGAACCAGAAGATCTATATGACTTACTGAATGCCTTTTGGAATCGGAAACTGGTTCAGCAATGCATGTTCACGATGTTCTGGTATATTTATCTTCTAGACAATCATTTATCAAGGGATGCAGCCTGATACCTTGATTAATCAACCAATACTAATTGATTGATTATACTTGTATCATCACTACAATACAGTCCCTAGACTTGATGATTTAGTAGCTCAATAGATTGTAGAGGCATATGCCTCCCAACTCAGAATTATAGTTAGCCGGGAGTTCCGGAATCATAAATAGAATAGTAGGCCCCACTGACCTCGACAGCTTCAGCCACCAGAACTTAATTCTCAGCTCAGTCTTCTCCTTATTGACCCCGCATGGTTCCAAGGCAAATAGTGCCTTGGAGTGGAGGCGATGCGCTAGTAGGTTTAGAAGGACTAAGTTCTCCGGCTGCTCTGTACCTCTGCCATCAGAGAATACCGCTTTGTGCCACTTATTCACTCTTTCTTAGGACCAGAAGCTCCGAAGAGTAGACCAGAAAATTCCAGTTGATCCGTACAAGCACCAGGATGAAAGCTTGTTTTCTGGCACATATTGTCAACTAATGTAGAGTTTTGAGTGCACTAATTCAACTCTTTGGGTGCTTGATACAGGGACCACTAGATGAATCAGGCCTGGATTACCACAGTACAGATTTAGTTCAACTTAGACTGGTTCTCAGGAAGACGTGACGCCCCCCCCCAACCCCACCCCACCCCACGGGGGCGGGGGAATTAATCGTTTATCTTCGGTTGTAGGAGTCTATTGTCTTTTCCAGTGTTAATTGTGCTAAATGCCTCTCGAGGGCAAGTTGCTCGCATTTTTAGTTGGGTATTTTGGAAGATATATGCGAACATGACTTTGGCTCTCTGACTGATTTGATGGTACCGGCTAAATACCTGCACCAGTTGGTCTTCTTCAAGATTATATGTGCGGCACGGGTAAGCGTCAGTCCGTGTGAGTAAGTGCCAATTGTACTGATGTAGATTCGTGGAGTCTGTGCAGTCCGGCCCTTGTGTTTGAATGTCTCTTCTGTCAGAAGGTTCTGGAAGGCTGTTATCTAGGGATGCTGGTCCGCAGCGGCCACCGGGGCGAGGTGTGGAAAGTATTAGGGGTAATTTTTGAGGATTGTCTGGTAACGTTAGACTAGTCCCCGGTATATAGCTTAAGGGCTATAGTAGAAAAGGGGGATAAAAAAGGGAAAGAAAAAAAAAAGGTAAAGCAAAGAGGGGGATAAACGAGATACAGGTTAAGCGCCACTACGCGGTACTGCGAGATGATGAAGATCTTGCTGGGGGCGCCGCTTTCTTCTTTCTTGTTCATGTTCTTCATGATCTCCCGGACTTTCTTCCAGTGGAAAGACCCCTCAATTGCAGCAAACGAGTTCCGACGTCGTCACTACGATATATTCCCCGGAGTTATTCTCTGGCGCTGCATATAAATGTAAAGCGATATGAGTATAGCACTTACTTGCTGCTCTGGGGATAGCTCCTGGCAACAATGGAATGTGGTGTTCTTTTGAGTCTGTCGCTGGCCTGCTAACAATGTCGCTCACGAAGATGTCTTCTTATGTATACAGCAATAATGCGATAGTGTCAGATTCTTCAGGGGTCACCATGTCCCCAATAAGATAATTGGGTTCACTGGCCCATGTTGCCGCTGCTGCGGTGTCGATCACTGATTTTCGTCGAAAATATTTAAGTCTCCTGTCTGTAAGGAAGCTCAACCGGCCTCATGCTTCAGTTCCAATGGTAGGGCTGGTCTCTTTACATTCTGGTTTCTTCTAACCCTCTTGCTCAACCACACTAGTCTATCAGTTACCCGTGTTTGTTTCAAGGCATGCAAAATCAATGGATTTTGAAAAACTTGCAGGCAATTGGATAAATCATCCCCAAGATGCATGTCTTGCCCTGCCCATAAAGCCTAATTTCATATATAAGTCTGGGACAGCATTAATGCTCTTATTCCTGCTATTATATAGGTAATATAAGGCTATTATTTGACCTGCTTGAAGGGGAGATCGCTCCTTGCATTGGGATGGGTAGATAATTAAGGGAGGAAGATGGAGAAAGAAAAGAGAGCTGCGGAAGCGCAATATATATAGCCATCCTGAAGATGCCATCCGTGAAGGGCAGTCTGACCGTAGTGGGTTTCATGGTATGGCATAAGGGAATAAGCAGCCACTATTCACAATTGAGGTGAATCGCAGCCTATCATAAAATGCTATATATACGCAGCGGCGGAAGGATTTAACGTATGTTGGCTGATATGTCGCTTCCACATATCAGCCAATGAATGGTTGGAATCAATCGACAGGATAGGTAGAATTGAATGGACTGATATTCTCTGCACAGGTGAAGATATATTTCCACAGCTGAGGCCAGGCCAGGATGGTGGTAGTTGCTGGGTAACTTAGAATTTTTGCTATATTCATTGTATCTCAATTCAATTCATAGGATTAAATTTGATGGCACCAGTAAAGAATGGTGCTAATTATGCAGATGCTTCAATGAAGTGTGGATATGCTTCTGACTGTTGTCAAATTCTTCCGGACCCCAGAAACACAGGCATTCAGGAAACAACCATGCTGTGGCATGAGGAAGAAGGACTACAGCCTCATGGAGAGGCATCGTACCTATAATCTTATGTTAAGGAAAATTTCAGATGTGACTAGAGTTGGACCGCCACCTCAGTACTAAGGATGGAAGTCATTACCGTCTTTATTATTTCTTAAAACTTCAGGTTCCAGCTCATCAGCATTATCTGTCTAATAATCCGGATCCTCCAGCTCGATTCGCTTCCACGTCACCTAAAAGCTGCCTTCTACTTAGCCTCCTGGAAAACATATGGCCATCTGTATTGCTCCTGGAGGACTTTGTTCATTCCCGGATACTGCAGATTAAAAGAATGTGTTAGGCTCAGACTCATAATATGCAAAGAATAGAAAAGTCTGCACACCATATCCTGGTAGGATTTATTATATAATTTGTGCGTACACCGTGACGGGCTTGGGATGATTTTGAGTGATTGGAGCTGTTGCAGATACGCGGCTAGGTAGCTGGGAGCATGAACTGGAGTATATTTGTAGTAATCGTCCATATTATCACCCGGGGGTGTACTACACGGCTGTAGGGCATTGTTAAGAGGCTGCTGCTGTTGCTGCCTATCAGTTCCATTGGATGCCTGCATTGTGGGGCAGTAGAAAGATATTGTGAAAGGGCTTCAAGACGCCGCAAGACATACAAATTTCATCCTTGGCCTTCTTCAGAGTAAATTTAATGAAGACCATTCCAAACAGTTCAATAAACAGGAGTAATCCCTAGTTGCTATTTTTTGTTTTTCTTCTTTGCCTCTAGTTCTTTGCTTTTATTGTCTTTTTATATGGATGTAGCTGGAGGGCCTCGACAGAACCCTGCTCTTGTAATTCGCGGCTTAGAAGTATCATTTCGATCCATGATGTGTGTGATGGTCGAGTCGTCCCCTGTTCTGTATTTTGGCGAACATACTGCTCTACATTGCTTTCTCCGAAAGATTGGTGTGCTTAACGGAAATTCCTATACTGCCTTTGCTAATCCCCATTCTTATTGCCTCATGTAGATGACTTTTTACCTGGTCACGGCCCATTTTCATTGCAGAATTGTAGCGGTGTCGAATCCCTCAGCATGCTACCTAGTAGACTGCGCCACAGAAAGTCAATTGGCTGCCCTTACCTCCTCGGTTATGTATAAACAGTGGCCTGTCTCTATCGCACTAGCTAGAACCACACGGTGGGTGGGTGTAATATGCGAATCGGCATATACCAACTGCTTATGTAATTTTTCATAGCGCCCAAGTAGCTCTCTAATGCAAAAGAAGAAATAAAAATAGAAGACAGTTAAGATACAGATATTTGTTCAAAGTGGCTAACTAAATGTGTACATGGTGACCTCCGCTTAATTCCAGGTCTTGTATTAAATTCAAATCTAAATAGATTTGGGTACTTCCGCTCTCCCGCCCAACTGTCATGATTAATATTGGCATGCATAATTTCTGAAGAGACTTTAAATATATATTGATGACTAAGTACATAGAACTTGAAACCGTTCATAAGGGAAAACACTAGCTGTTTATAGGAACTTATTACTATTTGTACTGCTCGACCAGCTTTCATATGAACACTACTGCTAAGGAAGGAAGGACTAATATTGTAAGACATGGTTTCCTGTGGCATGGCTATGCTTGTGTATAACATATCCGGTTGGGGTATTACTGTGATTCAGAGTACAACGCTTGTATCGTTACCTCTCGCTTTTCCCAGGGACGAACTGGAGGTTAGTTTAACTGCCATCTATCATACGGGAAAGGAATGTGCGACGAGCCAGTCAGAGACTGTATAATCTGGAACCGCATTTGAACTATGTGGCTGTTATATACCCCCATAAAATCTCTTACAACTGACACCATCGACCCACTATATCCCGCATCGACCCACGACACTACAAAGAAGACTGAACACCTTGAGCAATCCATCATTATCTCCGGTAGAGCCGGACGTTCACTAGTATTCACGTGGATATACCGATTTTAAGCGTTCTCTTCATGTTTTCGGAGTGATTCCTGGCTTCAATCTTGTGCATATAAATGTGGATGTAACCTTTCGAAATACTCTTGTACGCCGGAACTTGGTGGGCATACTAATCTCGTTTCCAATTTTCACTTTTACAAGCCCTTATAGGATATTCAGTCATGGTAAATTAGCTCATTATTACTCCTGGCTTATGCGAGTGAAAGTGCTATCCTGCCTGTCGCCAGTTCTCATTCCTAGCCGCGACCAATGGAACGGTCATCGGCGAGACCAACTCCTAGTTGCGTCGCATATGCAGTGTACTACTACCACCAGTGGGTAGTCCGACGGACCTATTGCCCAAGTTATCTCTGTTATGTATGTCTGGCTTCAGATAGACAGCTCGGGGCGGATCCTTACTATAAACTGATAATCTAGGTATACTAGCTTGTTTAGTACAATTAGGTGGACTTGGACGGAGGAAAGACTTGAGATTTAGTTTATGAACACCTTACAGTGCTATCAGTATATTTGAATATGTTTTTTATTATGATTATAGGCTACTGGATGTACTCTTAAGACACATAGGATATATATTCTTGATTGGTTCTCATGAATATACTATTCCGATTAGGTTCATCCTAACCAGTATGGCCAATGCTATCTTATTTCATGTACAGCTGATGACAACGGCCTCTAGGTATTGAGGAGAAATATGTAGTGTTTTCCTTGCCCATGATTGTCTTCGGGGTAAAGCCGCGGATGTATAAGAAAGGAAGGGGTGAAACTGCCATAAAACGTCTAGATCAATTGGATTGAGCGGAGACTAAACTTAATGGAGAAATGATTTTCTAATCCGGAGGCCCACCGTGAGAGATTTAGCCAATAACAGGCAATCTTCAGAGTGCGTTCGGTCTTGTCCCCAACCCTAGATGGGGACGGGAAGATTACTATCATACCCCAGTAATTGATAGCCAGACTTCTATGCCGGCACAACTAGATAGACGGATAAAGCGAAATATAATTCTTCTATAGCTTGAAACAGAGGAATCTGTGGAGACGGGGTGGTATTAACTCACTTTCTGCAGTCCCCACATACCGGCCCCACCGCTTCACCCGAACCGGATTTCACTATACGGGGATTCGTCATCGGCAATAAGGAAGAAGGATAAGTATTAAGAGTAAATGTACCTCTGCTGTGGTGATATATAAATGTACACTCTTTTCAAAACTTTCAATAGCACACACTCTTTTACCTACCCACCGCTCGTTTTCTTCCGGCTTCTTTACTTTCCTTCCTCTGCAAGCTGTAGCCAACATGAAACTTGCCAATGCCTCAGTTCTAGCAATGCTACCGGCCACTGGCCTGGCTGCCTGCGGTACTCCCTACTCTGGCAGCCAGATCAATGGTACGCTGCTCCGCGCCGTCGTGCTTGACATGGGTAGCGACGCTGCCAACGTCACCGCCACCCAGTATGACCAGTACTTCAAGCAGGGGAGCGCTCTTGAGGGCGTCAAATCTGTCATTGCCAACAGCGATTTCTACATCAACCTGTGGGCCATCCCTGGCACCGAGTCCGCCTTTCAGAGTGTCAGCCAGTGCATAAGCGACGGCTATCTCGTTAACCAAGTAGCCTGGCTGTATTATAACAGTACCACCGCGAAGTGGTGGGGTGGCTACGAGGCTGAGACCGAGGCAGACAGTTACAATGCTGCCGCCCTGTCTGTTGTCACAAATATCGTGGCCGGCCTCGAGGTGCGCTTCTGGGACACTAACGGAGATGGCTACACCGATGTCATCGATGCCGACTATCTTGAGGGCGTTACCGTCGACACCATCACTCACAACGCCAACGGGACTTACTCGATCTACCGCGGAAATATTGACGTCGCGGACAAGACGCGTTGGGAGGGCACGAACTTTGACGCCGACCTTTTCGACGGGTCCGGCCCGGCTATCCCTGAAAACAACTTTGACACCGCTATCTCACCCGGCGACGTCGCGCTCTTCTGGTACGGTCCCAAGGGCTGGGCCATGAAGCGTGCCCAAGAGGTTGTCGGCCTCTTTGTTGGCGGCGCCGACCACACCTCCTACAACATTGACGGGGTGTCCTATGAAGACGCCATGCGCTTCTCACGCGACAACCTGTTCATCTCTAACCGACCTGGCGAGTTCACCGACGCTCAAAAGTTCTTTAAGTTTACCAATGATTCAGCCGCTGGCCTCAATGTTAGCCTCTGGCTCGTACCTGTTACCCACACCACCGAGTACGGCGCGCCCGTTGGCATGACGAGCGACGGCAACTCGCGCATCTTCCTCGCCAGGGCTATTGCCCAGGCCCAAGCGCAGCTAGCCAACGTGACTATCAGTAGCAACGGCTCCAACGTCCCGTCCACCCAGGAGTGGGTTAACCAGGCCAATTACACTCAACTCCACGACGCCATCGCCAGGGCCAACCTGTCGCTTGCCCTTGCTAACAGCTCGTCTTTCCTACTTGACTACCAGACCTACGTGCTGTACCAGACTCTCAACGGCAGTAGCACCGACATTGGTGCCGCGTTCGCCGGCTTCAGCTACACTGGCTTTGAGAACGCAGAGAAGCTCGGGACGGCCTAAATTCATCTTTCTTATGTCCCCGAGTCATTGTATCTCAGTTCCCTTGAATTATTTATAGATACTATGTAGATAGACACATCAAATAGCATGAGTCTTATAACCTAAGCCCCTCCAATCAGGTCTAGTGTAGCAATGTAACAAGGCAAGGATATCAGAGTAGAATGTACTACGATTATACTGGGTCGAATTGGAATGTCATTATTGGAGTGAAAACTGAAGTAAACACATGCTAAAAATATTCCAGGGGCGAATCCATCCTGGCAAAAAGGATGAAGGCGCATCGCGACCTCGATTCTTGTCTGGGGCTGTTGTTCCGGTGGGAACAATTGTACTTCAGTCCCAACTGCCGTCTCTGCCGTTTTCCGAGCTCGACTTCGGAGATAGCAGTAACCATGGCCTGGCCGTGTCTTTTCTTTTATCTCCGAAGGGGTGCCACGCGGAGAAGCGGACATAATTTAAGGTAAGATCATCGATTCGTATACGTGGCAGATTGGGGTGCTCCACGTTGATTGCATCAGAGTCAGGGGCTATGGTTCAGCAAACGCTTGCTAAGCACACCGTGTTGTAATGTAATTGGGCCATGAACTACCAGCACAACAGACCACCGGCAGACCCGTTTGGGAGATCAGCGATGGGGCCTATACTGAATCCACCTTAAATATCGAAAGTCGAAACATTCGGCGGCAATCCCACCCTCGGTCCCACCCGTTGGGAATGTTCCGTCGGTACATCTGTCAGGCATCACTTGCTTGCTTCTGGTGGCTAAAATATAAAATACTGGTCCCTTCTGTGTCGGTGTCACAGAGAGTAGCACAGAAGGTACTCGTCCTAGAGTTCATTAACATGTTTCTTCTACAATGAATTCATTTTTTCAACAAGATTTTTTTTGTCATTAGTACTTTTCGAATACCCCATCGATTTACACACTGGCCTCGTGAAGAGCATGCGC
Organism: Aspergillus costaricaensis CBS 115574; assembly: GCF_003184835.1. Classification (NCBI taxonomy): domain Eukaryota; kingdom Fungi; phylum Ascomycota; class Eurotiomycetes; order Eurotiales; family Aspergillaceae; genus Aspergillus; species Aspergillus costaricensis. The sequence goes on from NW_020291829.1 coordinate 83,169, forward strand.
TCACAGTCAATGTATAACACAGACGTGGTTGACGTTCGCAACCCCGGAGGGGAAAAGGGTGGGGGGGTGGTTCGGGCTATAGATGTGGATCTCGCCAGTTCGGAGAATAGTCTGGCCGAGGCTGTAGAGGATACTCATATTTCCATCGTCTACCAGCCAGATTCTTCTCAGCAGCTCAGAATTACAGTCAAAGACGGGAGTCAAACGGTTCGTGCCCGATGCCTGGGCCATACTTCCCTCGCCCCCCGGAAAGTATGATAAATGACTGGGTAAGACTTCCAACGCCCTGATAATACTTTGTTGCTAAACCGGCCCACGAACCAGACGTCTATCAGCATATGAAGATACCAGCATATGCAGACGTCTGGAATCTTTACACAACGATCACCACTGGTGGTTTGGCACGAGGTTGCTGTTCCTCGCGTCCCTTCCCGACACCTCGACCACGTTGTGTTGACGGACCGAATTCCCTTTGATTTCCCTTACTGGACAAGGGGACGCATCTTGCGCAATAACAGCAATACAGATATTGGTTAGTTTGTTGCTCTTATAATTGTCGATCCCCGGACTCTCAAACAGGTACGTGTTCGCCTACCGAGAGCATTTGACACGAAATCAATGCGTGGGTATTGTGCCAGAGATCACAAGTGAAGACGTTCTCTATGTTCTAGCCAGGCATAAATGTCCTTGGCCTTACACGCCGGTCAGAAACAGGGAGATATGCTGCGTGGCTGAAGATCATTACGCAAGATTTGCACAACAACTGACCCAAAAGGGACAGGCGGACCTGCTACGTGAAGTGCTTGGGTTACCTGGACGCGCATGATCACTATCCCGGTTTGGAAGTGAAGTCTCTGAGAATAGGTATGCAAAAGGCAGACAGTGATGGGAAAGACTTGCTGCCCCATATTAGCAACCATTGATCTTGGGTTGGAGTTGAAAGTCTTTCGGGTGATAAGGATGAATAGCCCTCAGTGCTGTAGTAGTGTAATCCCTACATATAGAGCAACGTTAAGCTGCGCAACGTCGCATGTTAGGAACAAGGGGAGGTGTAAGGAGATAAAGTGCACTCGACAATCAGACGCGATTGCTCCAGTAGATTGTAAATCCAAGTGTGAGGGCTTTATTTCCATAATTAAGAAGTAAATAGTATTATACTAGATGTATACCATGACATACCAAGGTCGTTCCAGAATCCAATTGATGATTCGATGAAATATATACTTCTCATGTTGCACCTTGAAGATAGATCCGTTGAACTTGAGACAGATGGCCTTCATTATTGGAAAGGACAATATGGACAGGCAATTTGGACTGCTGTTCTCGCAAGAAGAGGAACGGAGACCAACTATGTGCATTTATTACTGCAAAATATGGGTAGGCATATGGCAGTATCCCGGTTATGGTTATACCCTTGCCAAGCACCACCAGGGACTAGTGGGAGCCCAAATCAGGGTCTGGACCCTGAATTGGCTTCTGACCTTGCCCGATGGAGCCTAGCCGCCTTGTGGTTTGCCCGGACTTGCCTTGAAGCAGTTTAGATCCGGTCGCAGTGTTGCCTCTTTTGGTAATCTTCAAAGAGTCCCGAGTCAGCATCACGAGCAGGATTGGATGGCGGAGAAGGTGGCTGCCATCATCACGCCTCTTTTGCAGTCTCTCCTTTCTTTCTTTCTTCTTTCCTTTAAATTATTTCGTTGTTGCATCGCTCGTTATCCCGCATCTTCCTATCCACACACTCGTTCATCCACCCTCACAGCAATCAGTCATTCGTTCCAAACATGATGAACCGTACGCTCCTTCTCGGTCTGGCTGCTGCCGGCCTGGTCTCAGCAAAGGCCACTGTCACCTCCATGTTCATCTACGACACCGATCCACAGCCTTTGGCCGCGTCCATCATAGGTAACGCAAGTTGTCCTTGTCTTTATCAGCCTGGTATATTCTCCTCAACTAACCGTGATGCAGGATGCGACCGCGACAACCTACAGTATCAACTGCCCACCCGGCACCGATTCCAGTGATTGTGGCATGGGTCCCGGTCTTACCCTGATCGCCGGACCCAAAACCACCATGATCCTGGACGCTCCGGACGAAGATTTGTATGTTGATGGTTGTCTACACCCTGTACATTGGTCGTGACTGACATGGTTTGCTGCACAGCTACTACACATGCGTTTGCTCTGTCGATGGAACGACGCACGCCGTCTGTACCGAAACAGCCTCGGGATCCGGCGCCAACTTCCCAGGAACCAGCAGCACCACCCTGGATGGTGATCTGGATTTAATGCCTGTGACTATCACGGCGGGCTCTGTCACGAGCGTGGCTGCCTCCGCCGCCCACGCTACAACTGAGGCTCAGACAGCAAGTAGCACGGGTTCCGCTGCTACTGCTACGGGGAAACAGTCGCAGGCATCTGCCGCCTCTACTAGTGCTGCCATCTCTGGCTCTGTCACCTCTTCCAAGACTGCGACTGCCTCGAATGTCGATGCTTCTGCTACAGGCACTGGCAAGGCCTCCCTGCTCAAGGGTGACGCAGCGTTCCTCTTCGGAGGATTTGCTGCTGCTTTTGTTGCAGCTGTCCTCTAAACCCAGCCTAGAATCATGTCATACTCGCATTTGATAGCGCTCAAGTCTCATAGAGGGCACGTATGTATATCAACATGGAATCATATCACACTTTATCGCAAAGTCATCCAAATTGCCTTCTAAGAGGAAAGCCGAGATGGATGCAGATATGGATGCAGATATGACGTGAACGTTTACGAAAGGACGACTAGATACTCGTAGGCGTAAGCGTGCCGAACGGTGATCGTCAACTTCAGAATCCCACTACCAGTGGCTCATGCGAAGCTCCCTCATCATCATATCACATCGGACAATAATTTGCCAACAGTGTTCCAGGTATTGACCCAGCGCCTTGCGGTTAGTAGGATGGAGAGGATCATGCGGGACTTCCAGGGTTTGCCGTGGTGTGTAGTCTGCGAACTCCATCATGATAAGCACCAATTCCAGCGGAAGCTTCGTCGCATACATGAGGATCCTTCTAGATTTCTGGGGAATCCTCGTGAAGGTACCATCCTATTTCCACTGTGCGTAATGAAAGTCTGCTGGATCTAGACAGCGCTGCCGCTCTCCAAACGCGTACAACCCCAGCATCATGCCCGTAAAAGCCACCCCTACGGGTGGTGCTGCCGTCATACTGCTATTGTCCACTTCTCCTATCCACTGAATCAAAGCATCATCCGACTCAACGTCGCTGAGTTCCTGGAATCCAAGCCGGTAGCTATCTCCGCACTCAATCACCAAGCGAACATCCAACTGGGAATGACGTAGACCGAAGTCGACTACCTCGCCTCCTGGAGAACGTAGCCGAACAATACGTTGGCCGTCTTTCCCCACGCGAATTCCGATGCTGCTGTAGGTGAAATATGTCCACCATACTACTGCACCAGCTTCGCATACCTGGTTCCTCGGGCAAAAGGACAGTCGTGTCTCCCATGTGCAGAACCGATGAGTCTGCTTGCGAAGGAAAAGTGTGGGACACGCTGGAATTGACAAATTATATGGACCGCCGTAGAGGCGAAGGAAGCCTGGCCGCTCTGTGAGGGAGTAGTCACGCACGACCGGGGTATTTTTGCGGTACCATCCAAGCTGGAGCTCGCTTTCTGAAAAATCATCACGCCATGCGACTGGTACTGAGAGCTCATAGAGGTGGGGACTTTCGGAGTGAAGGGGGATTTTCTGGCCGCCGTTGACAATGGGCCAGTCGTCCTCCCAATCCACTGGAGCTAGGAAGGTTTCGCGGCCTGTAATTAACATTAGCATCCTGTGCGCAACATAGCACTGGAGGAGTACTCACCAAAAACAGATTCCTCCCACTGCCCATCCTTCCAAACCGGACGTACTCCCAACAAAACAGCCCACCACTGCCCCTGCACATCTTCCACTAGATCCACATGTCCAGTATTCTGAACGTCATCGTCCACTCCATTTCGCCAGAGAGGATTATTCGGCCCAACCTCCCACGGCCCAAACGGACCGGTAGTACTGCGACTGACCCATTCGCAATGGCCGCTCTCAGTGCCGCCCTCCGCAGTGAAAAGATAATAGTATTTGCCGCGTTTGAAAATGTGTGGTCCCTCCGCGACGCCTGAGGATGACTCCCTGATTAGCTTGGGCTCTGAAGTGGAGGCACCCGTCTCTAAGTCCACAGTGACAATGTGGACGGCAAAGTCTTTAATATTTGCACCGGGGGTTCTTTCAAGCTTGCGATATGTGCTTGAGAGGTAGACGGTGCCGTCGTCGTCCCAGAAGAGCTGCACCACGAGTTAGTTGTGATTAATTGGGAGGGGGGGTGGGGAAGACAAACATCCTGGTCAAAGCCAACCTGGTCAAAATATACCGGGTCCGACCACGACTCCGAGTCCCAAATATCTGTGGTCTTCACGTAGAATCCCCGCGGCCAGACCCGGTCATCTTCCTGAGGCCGATAACGCTGGAAGCACGCAGCGAGGATGTAGAACACCCCGTTGTGATACCGCAATGTCGTTGCCCATACGCCACCTCCTGGCTCGGGGGTCTGGATCCGAAGTTGACTTGGGCGGGTGAGGGCATGGCCGATCAGAGTCCATTGGATTAGGTCGGTGCTGTGGTAGATGGGAGCGCCGGGGAAATATTCGAAGGAGGATGTAACGAGGAAGAAGTCCTTCCCAACGCGGATTATGGAGGGATCGGGATTGAATCCCGGTAGGATGGGATTGATGTACATAGTCAATATGGGGGTGGGAGTAGAGATCGTGGGGTAGTGCTGACATGCGGGCTATTTTATGTGTTCTGAATGAGTTGTAGGTGATTGGTGGAGAAATACGGGAAGTGGCATGCAATGAGGGGATCGCTGCCAAGGGGATTTCGGTGTCGAATGAAGTTCTATATTATCATGTACCGTCTACTAGGAAATCTCTACGAACATGCTCGGTGTTCTCATCCTCTTTCCGTCATAAGCATTAGCAATACGACTTTTGGGGGTCATCCGTCGCTACGCCGTAGTCTGCCGCCGACGCAGCCAACAAGGCCAGCCATACGGCACAGCCGTGAAATGGGTCTCAAAGCTCCACGATTTCTTTGGATCAACCTGCTCGATGTCAAAGTCTCGGATGATAGTGGCAGAGACCTTGGAGATCTCGAAGTGGGCCAGGTTCCGACCGGGACATTGGTTGTATCCAGCTCCCCACTGTGTCTGCTAGTCAGTATACTGCAATGTGTCCTCTCCATCTGAAGGCAACAAACTTACGTGGATGAGGAACGGGTCCATCTGTCTGGCTCTTTCAGGGTCAAGCCACCTTTCCGGGTTAAAGTCATCACAGTCAGGTCCGAACAGCTCTGGGTTCCGATGGAAAGCCCAGGGGTTGATGCTGAGAAGTGTCTGTTGCAACAGTGTCAGCACACGTTTCCATCAAAGGAGGATGATGGCATACTCCTTCTGTAAAGTGCCGTCCGCCAATGGTGAGACCACCCGCCGGAACGACACGAGGCAGCCCAGTGCCGGTAGCCGGGTGATAGCGATAGGTTTCCTTGATCTACACTCATTAGTATGGCCATCGCGATCGAAGAAGGGTCACATACGCAGGCCTGTAGGTAGGGCAGCTTTGCTGCCTCAGCATAGGATACCACATGCGACAGATCACCCCGAGCGTGTGCTTCATCCACTTCCTGACGCAGCTTCTGCAGGTAGTGCGGATGGCGGAGCATGTAGTAGAAGAATGCCTGCAGCGTGGCACTGGTAGTATCAGCGCCGGCGCCAATATTGGCGACAGCAGCTCCAAAGACCTCCGCCTCGTCCATGCGGTCGGGATACGTGCGGCGCACATGCAACCAGCGCTCCATCATGTCCAGTCTGACGGCGGGGTTCTTCTTCCGACTATCGATGGCGGCCAGGCAGGTGTCGAAGATATGCGATGAGGGCTGCAGACCAATTCTACTGAGCAATGGATTTCCCAAGGTGAGATTATGTAGCCACACGTAGTGCCCCATGATGGCGATGTACAACGCAAGGGCGCGAGTATTGGCGATGGCATTGCGGATATCGGTGCCCGTCTCGAGGAACCGGAAAGGACTGGAAAAAGTCACTTCGCCGACCACGTCAAAGGCGAAGTAATTGAACCAGCGATCAAACTCCACTGGTTGCCCGGATGCAATCAGTTTATCGAATTGATTCTCGAGAAGTCCCAGAAGAGCATCCACGTAAGGCTCGGACTTAATAATGTTTGACAGGGCATACCCCGACGCTACATTGCGGGACTTGCGAATGTGGCGCTGGGGATCCAGTTCTGACATTTGGTTCACATAATGATAATCTGGCAGGCTGAATATCGAGTACCACGATCCCTAATGCTTTTAGCGTGGTGACTTGAATACGGGGACAAGTTACTCCGTGAACATACTTTGGCGATGTTGGCATGAAGCAACAAGCGCACCGCATCAGGATGGGCGACGCTGACCTCGTTGTCGGCGATGCGGACAAAACTGCCTGTTCCACGTATTAGTAAATGAATTGTGTAATGGCGAACCGGTGGAGATGCACGGACCATGTCGGCGATGAAGTTTCACGATCTCCTGTTCCGTGTGGCCCTTGATCAACTGGTACACCTGCCAGAGGCTCGAAATTGAGGCCAGCCAAGGACCAGGAATATCGCGGATAGAAGTTGCATAGCGCCTTTTCAAGGCGATTACCGTAATAAGGATAAGCAGCAGGAAAGGCACCGAGACTGGCAGGGATGCCAGACTCCCAGGGATCCAGACGGGTGCAAAAAGGACGGACATGTTGGGTCCCGGTGGGTGACCAAGCATCTCCCCAAATTCGAGACATACATGGTGTCAATCCTTGGCTTGCTATTTGTATTTTCCGCGTAAACCCTTCTCGGGGGTGACTTGCAATGAGGGAAGCATACGACGCACCGGTGCTGCTTAGTGTTGCTGCTAACGCTGCGCTAACGGCATTCCCCGGCCGCTATCTGATTTTTTTTCTGCAATGCGCAGGATCGAAGCGTTCAGTTTTAAGCGAGTAGCTTCACTATGATCGTTTTTCTTCATCAGCAGAACAGGCATGATTACTTCATTCATTCAGTACGATGAAAAGCAGCACTCCTTAGCTTTGTGCAAACTATCCGCACGTTTGGGATGCACATGTCAGTGACAGGAAGCAAGGCCCACCCTCGGAGATGGCAAACGTCCAGTGGAGAATCGGGACGCCGTGGCCAATTGTTCTCCTTGAATCTGGGCATGAAACCCGGCATTGACGGGGCGGGTGGAATCGAAGCGAGCTTCTCTTCGACTCCAGCAAATCATGTATGCTCAATATCAATAGCGTTTCCACCCAGGATCCATGACGTGAAAGGATCGAGTGGACCCAGGTGTCACCAGCAAGGAACAAGCAACCCAACCCCCCGATCCAGACCTTTCATAATACCCATTGTGGTCTTGCCGGGAGACAGATTCAGTTCATCCGCCCCCAGGAGGGTTCCACTACTCATTGATGAGGATTGTCGGCTTTTCCTCATCCTTTCGCGACGGCTCTGCAATCCTGCATTAGTCTTTTGACACCCCTGTTCCTGCAGGAAGATTCGGCAGACAAAAACCCTTCCATGTCCTACCCACGAAATGTCTAAAGAACTTTCGTGTCCGCTCCCGTCGACATCTTTCGCCTTCATGTAGCGGCCCTGCGTCTTCCATGGCGTCGACCAGCACACCTGACCTGACGCCCGAGTTCCTGGCACAGGACCGCCGCCCTGAGGCGAGGATCGGAATTGGAGTCGTGACGGCACTATCTGGAGCGGTTGTGTTGATTCGAGTCTATGCGCGAAGGTTCATGATCCGCAGTTTTGGCTGGGATGATGGACTCATCTGCATTGCGATGGTAGGATACTATATTGCCGCTTTGCGCACAGAAACTGACATTCACTTGTTGTAACAGTTGTTAAACATCGTCGTCATGGCCCTCACAACCCAAGTCCTCCGCTACGGCGCCGGCCTGCACGTCTGGGCCCTCGATACCGCCGAAACCCCACTGCTGTACAAATGGCTCGTCTCTGCGCAGCTGGTATACATGATCGCATTGTGGGTGTGTCGACTATCCGGACTGGCCTTTTACCGTCGATTGAACCCGATGCCCCAATTCCAACTCTACCTCCGGGTCTCGTTTGCCTTCGTCACAGCCGTCATGCTCGCCCAGGTCCTCATCATCGCCCTGCAATGTATCCCGCTCGCTGCGCTCTGGGGCGGCGCCACCGGGAAGTGTCTGGGTTCGAAGACAGTGTTCATTTCCACTGCCGCGATGACAATCATCTGCGACTCACTTATCTTGCTACTGCCCGTTAAGATTGTGCTTTCGATCAAGGCGAATGCAACGCGCAAGGTTGCGCTGAGTGTGGTTCTGTGTTTTGGTGTTTTGTAGGTTCACATCCTCTATTCACTTTCCTCGGTGGATACTTAACTAACCCTTGAACTCTCAATTCAGTGCCGTGATGTGAGTGCCACAGTTCCAGATACAACTGATAACCCCCAACTAACAGACTCAGGACCTCCGTCGCCCGCATCATCTCCATGATCCCCGCTATACAGAAAACCGACGCAACGTGGTACTTCTCCGTCGTGATGGTATGGTCGGATACCGAAGTCAGCACGGCCATCATCGCCCTGTCGTTGCCGGCATTGAAGGGTCTAGTCGGTGCTGTGGCGGGCAGTACCCGGAAAGGAACAGATCAGACACCAGGGAGTAATGGCGGGCCGGATCTGCATTTGCAGAATATGCATGCCAATGGCGACCACCATCTGTATGAGGGCCCGGATAGTTATCCCAATGAGGCGCGGGCAAGTATTGGGGATAATGCGAGTCAGGAGGCGTTGTGGGTGGATATGAATGCCGGGATTCATGTCAAGAATAGTGTCAGGGTTAGCGTGAGTGATCGATAGGTATGATATACTGCGCATGGGGAGGAGGGATGTTAAGCTTTTCATATGTGCTTCACGATGGATATTACAGCCATTTATATATGAATCAACATGAATTGTATCTACTATGTTCTCTTCTAAACCACCCTGCAATATAGCTGGTCTATCCAAACACATCAATCACACTCTGCGGCTCGCAATACTTTCCAATCGGAACATATTCCACCTCTTCGAATCCCATCGACTTGGGTCCGCCTAATTCCATTCCTCTCGGCGTATCCGTCCAGCGCGGCGACGCCGCAATAGCCAACACCACCACCTTAAGCCCATACTTGAACTCCGGAGTGCCCAGTCCAGCTCCAGACTCCGCATCCAACACAACAATCAGATCCGGCACGGCAGCCAGAATCTTCGTCTCGCCATCTTCCATCACTGCCTCGACGTAGGCATTCTCATTCTTGAACGGAATGTTCAGCGTTGCCTTGCGTCCATCACTCAACCGCCCATCTACTTCCAACACACCGTAAGAATGGCCCGTCTTCAGCACCCTCGACACACTAACCACCTTGCCCTCGCCCAAAATGGTACCACTCTCCGGCCCACCCGCCGCTTCCACAATCCGCATTGCTTTATCCGCAATATTCTTCTCCAGAGTCACAGCCCGTCCAATCCACCACGCCAGGGAAACCGTATTCCGAATCGCCTGCTGTCGCACCCGTTCCGCTCGATGAGGTGGACCCGCACTCCCAGCGCGACACCCCATTTCAACAACCGCCGCACGCATCGCCTTATCCACCAGCCGATCCGTGCGCGATTTCGTCATTGTCATGCACGTACCATCGCCACTAGCGATCGCTGCCGGGACGAGCGCCTCTCCCCTCGGTGAACCATACACGTTCGGCGTGACCTGCCACATGGTGGGATACGCACGACCCATGTAATCTGCATCCAGACATGGCACGCCGTAATGTGCGGCAACACCGAGATTCACCATGCCATTGCCGCCGCCGATCTCCAGGGCTAGGAATGCAGAGACTGGGTCAGTGCCGGTCACCCGCATTAGTTCTTCGTGAGCTTGTAGGCATTCGCTGTTCTCGAGTCGCTCCATGCTTACTTCGGGGCTGCCCATGCATCCCGTCCAGCCGACGAGGCTGTCGTCGGGTAGGGAGTCTGGGGATATGATGCGGACGGTACCGGGGTGGTCTTGTAGGTAGGCTTTGGCTTTTAGGTATTCCTGGTAGGGGTCGCCGCCACCACCGCAGCCGAGGATTTTGCAGCCGCGGGTGATGAAGTCTAGGTCGGTGGGGGAGATGATCCATTGGTTGTTTTGGATGTGAGGGCGGTAGGAGTTGAGGTTGGGTTGGGGGGCTGCTAGATCGAGTGTATGAAGTGGAGGGGTGGTAGTGCCTGTGTCAGGGACTTCTTCGTCTGGGACAGGAATGGTTTTGTCTGCGGATGATGTCGCTACGATATCCAGCTCTCCCACGGCCCGCACCACAATGCGTGCCTTGGCCTCGACATACTGGATGGGTAGCATGGTCACTTCTGCGATCTGCACTGTATCTGGCCGAGCACCGTTGCCGAGGGCCTTGTCAATCGCCATTTGGGAGACAGCGTCCTGTGCCTCTTTGACCGTGCGGTTGGAGGTATCAACGACCGTATCCATCACCCCAGAGACACGTGAGATAGCAGCACCGACTGCATTGGCAACTTCCCCGCCCTTGACGGTCTGCACTCGTCGAACACCTAGCAGGGGCTCATCGATGCGAATGATAGGTGCACCGCCGCCGACGATGAGTACGTCCACGTCGTCTTTATGAATTTTGGTACGGTCGACGAGCTCCTCGATCTTGCGGCGCATGAGTGATTGTGCCTGATTGACCATGGGGATAGTTATATCCGTCAAGGTGGAGACATCACCCATTCCTTTCAGTGGATTCATCTCCGTCACGCCATGGACGGCAGATGCCACAGCGATATCGGTCGCAGTGAGATACTCTCCGCCAAACAGTCGGGCCTTCTCCAATAATTCATGGGCTACACTGTCTGGGCCGACAGAGCAATCATCCTGTCCGATGCTGCGGACAATACTTCCTCCTCCAAGTCCGATGCTTTCCACGGCTGGAAGAGCAAAGTTGGTGCGCACACCCCCGACCAGACTCGTCACTGAGCTCATCTGTGGCAGGCCATTAGGTAGGAGTAAGCCGCTGTCGGAGGTGGTTCCGCCAATGTCGATGACGACCAATGGTTCTGTGCGCGTTGCCTGCTCTTTCTGCAGCTGCGCAGCTTCCGTAGCTGCACGCCAGAGAAACTCCCCACCGCGGATAGAGTTGGTTGGGCCTGAATTGAACGTCCGGATGGGGAGATGAACTGCCTCGGCCGCACTGAGAACGCTGCCGTCATTCTGTGTCAGATACAGAGTATACGGAACATCCTGGAAGATATCCTCCATGGCCTTCTGAAAGCCATAGATCGTTCGTTCGGCCAGTGGACGCAGAGTGGCGTTAAGGATGGCCGCGTTCTCTCTTGCCAAAAATCCCAAACCAGACACCTCATGCGAGAGAGTAATCCGCGCTTTGTACGAAGGACCAGCATGCTTTTCCATTGATCGCAGAATAGCCTCTTTTGCCCTCATCTCCTGGCGATGATCCAATGGCGCATACATACCAGCGATCACCACGTTCTTAATCCCATCATTGACCAACTGCGCGCCTATCCTCTCAAGCTCCGTCTCATCTAGCGGGCTAATTTCCTCTCCAGAGATCTGGTATCCCCCATGGCAAAAGTATGGCCGCGACGCTTCGATACGCGCACGCAGATCGAGTGGAAAGTCGACAAAGGGAGGGATATTGCGACCGAATCCCTCGTCTGGTCCACCACATAGTCGAATCACGGCGACACGGCGTAGAGATGGTGAGCGCTGGACCACAGCATTGACAAAGTGGGTAGTCCCGATAATGACGCAACCGATGGACGAAAGGGGCACATTTGCTGCTGCAATGACGGCCTGAACGGCAGTGGTGATGCCGGTGGTGACATCTGGACTAGTGGGTGCTTTGTGCGAGGCGACGATGGCGACGGGATCGAGACGGATGAGAACGGCGTCTGTGTTGGTTTCTAGACGTTAATTGTCAGTGGAGCAGTTAAAGTAACAGTGGGTGGTGGAGGTGGAGACGAACCGCCCACATCCACTCCCAGGCGGTAGCGGGGTTCGATGATACTGCCCATGGTGGTGGAATCATGGTCAGTGATTCAATTGAGGGCGTCGATCCTATATAACTTCGGTAAGACAGGGTTCTTAGGAACCCCTCATGAGATGCCAGGCTGATAAGCCGACCCCCCCTCATCCGAGGCCAATCGTTGTGGTGCGATATCGGCTAGACTGCTCGAGACGGGCCTCGTCCCGAAGCCATGGCGTATCTCGATCAATTGGCCAATCACCTTCACCTGTACACTTATACAATTGCTGGACGTGAGGATTTGGTGGCAGCAGAAGTATCATATTATCGGGGTATTGTAGTAAAAACAGTAAACAAACTCCGTGCCACACCAGGCCTTGATCCATCGATCAGGAAAACATCAGAAGGTTAGATACATCAGAAAACAAAAAAAGATCTACGATGAGAAATGCGGCGCATTGATGAACAATCCCATCAGAATTCCACCCAACGTGCCCGCGATGGGAATCGTCATGATCCACGCCAGCAGCAGCAGTCCCACTCGCTGGAAGTTGACGGCCTTGAGCGTGCCATTGCACAGTCCCACGCCGACGGTAGCGCCCGTGATGCACATGGAGGTCGACACCGGCAGCGAGTATTGCGAGAAGACGAGCACCGTGATAGCGGCTCCCATCTCCATCGAACAACCGCGACTCGGCGAGTGGTAGGTGATCTTGTTGCCCATGACTATATCTCATTAGTACACATCACAATTCACACGGTGGTATCGACTTACCCTTCATGATGTTGTAGCCATAGGTGATCAGACCGATCGAGATACATCCTGACAGCACCGCCAATTGCCAGATGGGCACCGGTGCCTTGGCCGCCGCCGCGTTACCCGTTGACCAGGCCGAGTAGATAACCGCCCAAGGACCGACCGAGTTACCAATGTCGTTGGCACCATGAGCAAAGGAGGCAGTGCAGGCAGTCAACACTTGAATGAACGAGTAGGTGTGCTCGACTTCGTTGGGGTACTTGGCGGCGTGGCTGTACACGCGCTGCATGCGCTTGCCTTCGGGGGTGCCCGCAATACCAGACTGAGCGGCGTGGATATCATAGTGCAGACCGTAGAGAAGTCCGCAGACAATCATTGCGGGAATGCGCTTTGCCAGAATCACCATATTATGGACCTCATACAGCTGACCGGCTCCCATAGGGTTGTCGCGGAGAGTACGCATCGCCCAGCCCAGGGGTCCACGCTTCTTGAGCAGCCGCTCCCGCAGCCGACGGTCGGATTGTTCCATGAGTTCCTTGTAAGTCAGTTGCTGAGATTCTCCCGCCACCATGCGCTTCTCGCCTTCTTCACTGCGGGACTGGATTGACTCGACGCCAGCCTGGGTGGATCGCTTTACATCATCGCCGCGGAGAGTATCCGGGGAGCCTAGCGTGAGGTCTTCGGAGCTTCCCTGCACGACGGCGTAGTCCGGAACCTTGGCCTGTTCGCCATGAGTGACAACGGGGCGGGTCAGCAGCATGGGGCCCATGATGAACATCCACCATTTCACACTGTGATCCTTTCTGATGACGCGGGCGTACACAAAGGGAACGAAGAAGATGGCAGAGAGAAGCATGACGCCACCACCGGTGCCCATAGTGACCGCCGCAATGTACCAACTCGGCTTCTTGGACAGACCCAGACTGGGAGAACCCTTGTAGACGATGGACAGGGTGCAGATCGTGGCAGCGATGAGGAAGAAGAAGGGGGAACTGTAGACAGCCCAGGGGATGGGGTTCTTGCGGATGAGCACGACCAACTTGATGAGCATGAAGATGATAGCCGCGAAACCTCCCGAGATGACGGGGGCCATTCCCAGCCCGGCGAAGATGGCACCCAAGCCCTTGCCATCATTCCAACCCCACTGCACGTGAGAGGCACCTACGGTAGCCACACCCACGCCGGCGACGGCGGAGATCAGGGAGTAAGTCGAGGAGACATGGGCGGAGTGGCGCGTACACCACATCACCCAAGTGGATGCGGCAGCCAAGGCACAGGTGAAGGCTAGCATCTGCACGCCCGCGTTGCCCTGGAAGGCGGAATTGGGAATGATGCCGTTCTTGATGGTATCAGCAGTACGAGCCCCGACACAGATGGCGCCCAGCATCTCGAAGACGGTGCCGAAGACCATGGCCTGGCGATAGGAGACGGAACGGGAGGAGACACTGGTTGCCCAGGAGTTGGCCACATCGTCTGGATTCAAACACAGAGGTCATGTTAGTCAAGGTTCATCCAATCCGGGTAAGCACATGACTTTGGTGTCACCACTCACTTGCACCGTTGTTGTAGGCATCCAGCATGGCAAACAAGGTGCCGATGGCGAAGACATAGTCGTACTCGTGGAGGACCGCCATGATGATGACTTGTCTTGTCTTTGGCTGCGAGTCCTGCCAAAGGAGAAGGGAGGATGAGGAGGAGAGAGATGGAGGGAAGGATGGAGAGAAGGAATCTGACGGACAGCCTCATGAACCTTTCCCTGCGGTCCAGCTCACTTTATGTGACCAGCGGAGGCCATCAGACCGGGCAGGACATTCACTCGACTGAGGGCCACGTGCCCTTGGAGAGTTTACGGGTGGAGGATGGAGGCAATGTAGTCCTCCTCCATGTCAGGGAGCTGAGGTCGGACACGTTCCTGCTTGGAGGCCGATGATTCGAAGAACCAGGGCGGAAAGCTGACCTCGACGGGACAGTCCAGGGTGTCGGGAAATACACGGATTACAGAGGGTATGACAGGGCCAGACTCGGAAATTCGCGCAGAGACTGTAGCTTTCACAGCAAAGCCACTGGAGCAGGATCAGGTACTACCAGCAAGAAACTGACTTTCGGGATACCAACTACCAAAGTGTTACAAGATTACCGCCACCAGTCGCACAGGATGGCCCTGCTGGGCATGGCTGGGCGGTGGCTTGGCATCCGCACTGCCTGCTATCGTTTAAGCAGTTATGATGGAAGTATATTGGTTCGTTTCGTAGATATACTCGCAGTGAAGTCTGGGCGGACCCGAAGAGGCGTGTCTTGGCAGGCTGGGCGGAACGGGCACGTCTCCACTAATCCTATCAGTGCACACAGCGGGCCCACGTGGGGATGCTGCTGCAGCTTCATTCGCAGAAACTTCCCCCGGCCGGACTTCCAGAATCACCATCCCAGCAACACTGCCCGCGCGGTGACTGGCACGGTGTCACGGCCCAGAGCTGGCCACTACTCTTGGCACGCCAAGGTAATCTTCCGATGCCGTCGTGGAACACGACATTATCTTCCCATCACCAACGGGTACCAAACTCTAATAGGTTGCCTCCTACGAACCATTATTATTAATACCCCACGACTAGATCGCACGAAAGTCACCATGAGGTTCAAATTCTATTGTCCCATTAACCATTAATTACGCGGGGAGATGCAGCGAGTTTCCCTGCCTCCCCTTTCTATCACTTGGACAAAAAAAAAAAACAGTACAAAAGTACATCGTTTAGTTCACCGGAATGTTCCGATCCAGATAGCCGCTCCACGTGGCCAGGCTGCGCTTCCACGGGGTGTTGGACGACAGCTGCACGTCCTCGATCGCGCTGGCATACTTGATCAGCGTCGCCTCCGAGTAGGCCGTGCCCATCAGCGCCAGTCCGTAGGGCATGTGCGAGTCCTTGTTGATGCCCGCGGGGAGCGTCACCACGGGGTAACCCGCCTGCGCGGCAATCTCGATGGAGGGGGCAAAGTCCGGAGGCACCAGCAGCGCCGTGAGGTTACGACCCTGGTAGTGCAGAGCAGCGTCGATACCTTCCTCCCGACTGGTGCGGTGGCAGTACTCCAGGGCCTGCCAGTAGGTCTCGTTCATCTCGCCCTTGGTGGCCAGCGACGCCAAGAATCCGTCTTGGCCCGAGGCAAAAGCCGGGTTCACACCGGGAACACCACCCTCACTGCCGGCATTGTCGATGTTGTACTGCACAATATCCTCCAGCGACCGCATGTTGGTGTTGTTCAGCTCCGCCAGGTAGTCCCGGATGTTGTTGTAGAAGTCCACCTTGACGTACGAGTACTCGGACTGATTGGGGTAGCCGCGCGTGGTGCCGTAGTCCCAGTTCCAGCCGGACGGGTCGACAATCTCCTTGTAGTGCGGCAGCTCAGTGCCGTTGATGATGGTGGCACCCGCTGCCTCGATCAAAGCCAACAGCTCCATCAACTGGGCGTTCTGGGCCGCGTCGTTGTACTGCCAGAAAGACAACCAGGGGAGACCGAACACGGCGCCCTTGAGGGCCGTCTGGTTGGTCAAGAACTGGGCGTATCCGCCGGCCGGGGTCTTGCCCTGCTGGGCATAGGTCTCGTTGTCACGGGGGTCAATGCCGTAGATGGCATCCAGAGCATAGGCCGCATCGCGCACCGTCTTGCCAAAAGTGCCGACCGTGTCCTGGTGCAGGGACTCGGGGATGACACCGGCACGGGAAGTCAGACCAACAGTGGGCTTGATGCCGACGACGTTCGAGCGCTCAGCCGGGTTGATCACTGGTCCTCCATATTAGCATGTCATCTTTGATTTCTTTCGATCTACCAAACTTACCACTACCATCAGTCTCGGTACCCAGAGCAAAGGGCACCTGGTTGCTGGTGACGGCCACACCGGAACCGGAACTACTGCCACCGGGGTTGACGGTGAAGTTGTAGGGGTTGCGGCACTGGCCACCACGGCCCGAGTAGCCTTCAGAGTAGTCGTTGGAGCGCATGTCAGCCCACTCACTGAGCGTGGCCTTGCCCAGGAGGACAGCACCCGCCTCGCGCAGGCGATGGACGACGTAAGAATCGCGAGGGACGACGGAGCCGACGAGGGCCCAGCTGCCCGCGGTGGTCTCCATCTTGTCCTTACTGGCGATGTTGTCCTTGACCAGGAAGGGGATGCCGTGGAGGGGACCGCGCACGGTACCCTGCTTGCGTTCGGCATCCAACGCCTCGGCGATCGCCATGGCGTCGGGGTTGAACTGCAGCACGGCACTGACACACTGAATGAGCTAAACACATCTTTGTAAAAAGAATAGGGGGGGGGGTTACTTACTTGGTGTAGGGCTGGACTTGGTAGATGCGCTCGAGGTAGCACTGCAGCAGCTGGGAGCCGGTGAAGCGACCGGCCTTCAGCTGAGCCTGAATGTCATCGATGCTGGCCTCCTCGAGGGTGAAGCCATGGCAGTCCCGCATGGGGAAGAGATCGGAGCCATTGACGCCCAACTTGGGGAAGTCATAGGGGAACGGTTGGGTATCAATCTGCTGAGCCACGAGGGAGTCATTGAGGGTGATGGCGTTGGCCACAGCGGCCAACCCGGTGGTGAGGAGCCAAGAGGCAAAGGAAGGCATGGCCGATCGTCGGTTTCTTTCTCTCGATTCCCTGCAGATCGCTGCCACGTGGAAAAAGAGATTTAGTAGGGAAGATGAGACAGGGGAGGGAAAAGAAAAGCAAAGCAGATGAGTTGTGGTTGGTTAAAAGGGTTGGCGCGAACAGGCACCAACGGCGACCGGCATCATGCAAGGGACTGACTGTAGGGACGGGGACGGTTTCTGATCTAGTGCAGACAGGGGGGGGGGCAAACTAACTACTACTGGAATGCCACTATTGAATTGGGGAGATGGAGAAAGAGTCCGACTGGAGGAGATGATTGGATCCTAGCCAGAGTTGTAGATTAATTGGTTGCGTAAAGGCGTCAAAATCTGGATGGTGTGGGGGAGCAACCAGCAGAACAGAAAGGGAAAGTTCATCGGCAAACGAAGGGTGGGTGGACACGGACCGGCCGCCACAACCTTCCGTGACAGTTCTGACACACACCTGTGACTTTTGAATAGACACAGTCCTATTCCTTAAGGTAATGTTCACGAGAGAGAAGAGGTAGAGAATCAAGGAAGGAGAGAGATCGAAATGGATTTTCATTCAATTTCAGTAGAGTAATAAGCTTTTTCAGGGCAAGACATGCCTAGACAGGCGACTGTGTCAGACGAGCAAGAAAAGAAAGTGCCAAGAGTGGATCTTCAGATAGGCGAGCACCCCGACCCGCCCCGGCCTGTCCCATCCGGTGCTCCCGATGAATATTATTGCTCCTTCCCTGTTACGCATGCATCTTCTCTCAATTTTCTTTCCTATAGTAAAGTGCTGACAGGCTGTTTTGCTGCGGGTACGGCATCGCTTTTCCCACGGGGTCCCTCTTCTTGCTGAAAAGTTGGATAGAAGTAGAAATGAGTACCGAGTGGCAGTTCGGTCAATCTTTTTCAGCTTCACCCCCTGAGCTATACTACTAGTATTATCATATGATTGCCATTAGGTAACGTGCGTTTATTCTTCAATATCCTTAGCAATTGTTAACAATTGACTTTGTTAGGCTTCCTCAGCCTAGAACCAGCCCAATCATCTTAAATTTATCCCCCGGCCGGAAACAGCTGCAAATACTAAGAGTAGTATAGTAGTAGTAGTAGTAGTAGTACTAGTAGTAGTAAGTCATCGAGATCGCGCAACGGCCTTTGATCGGTACCGATGGCCCGATCCAATTCCGCCCTGCCAATACTTTCTCGCTCTCTCGTCTCCAAAGTCTAAATCGGAAAAAGAATAGAATTCGATTGTTATAGGTTGCAAGTAGTTCCTTGGTCTTGTCGTCATGCCCACACAAAAATTTTAATATGGAACACCAACTTCCCTCATAATTATCAATCACTTTCCCCCCCATGTCCTCCCCTTTTCCTTTTCCTGTCCAGGTTGAGAGACATTATTGTCGGTCGTCTCTCTCCCATCTGCTGCCCCGGATGAGCCATCACGACCATGTCTGAGATCCCCGCCGACATTCAAACTGCTGAGGCGGAGGGTCGCATCCCGGACAGCATCACCGCCGACTATCTGGCCCAGTCGCGCGATCGGCCCACCAAGATCGCCATTCTCTTCGTCGCCGCTCTGACCTTTGTGATCGTCGTCGCCCGTTGCTACGCTCGTCTCTTCCTCGTCAAGAAGTTCGGCTGGGACGATGCTTTGGCTGTTTTCACTCTGGTATGCTATACCTACTACCCCGATGCCTTGATATTCCCCCGCAGTCATGGTGGATAGACGAGTTGACTCGGCACCGCATAGGCTATCTACATTGCCATTGTCGCCCTCTGCATCATTTTGATCGACATGGGCAGTGGTCGACATATTGAATACATTCAATATGTCCTCACGCTGCCCCGCGTCAACGAGACCGAACGCTACGACTTTGTCATGCACATCCTCTACACCACCGCCTTGTTCGTCTGTCGCCTGTCCGGTCTGGCCTTTTACCAGCGTCTGGCCTCGCGACACCCCAAGATCTCTCTGGCCATCAAGCTCTCCGCCGGGTTCTTGCTGGCCGCCTTTCTCGCCCAGTTCTTCCTCCTGTTGTTCCACTGCCTGCCCGTCACGGGACTCTGGCCCTACGCCTGGCAGCCGCAGATCGACGATTACAACTGCATCACGTGGGGAGATGTGTATGTCACCAATTCGGCCCTATCCCTGGTCTGCGACATCATGATGTTGGCCCTGCCCTCCATGTTGATCTACATGCTGCAAGTGTCGCCGAAGCGCAAACTGCAGCTGTCTTTGATCATGTTTCCCGGTGTTTTGTGAGTCCACATATTCTTCTCTGTGTTTTCTCTATCTCTTTTACTAATGTACGACCCTCTGCTAGGGTTCTGGTCATTTCCTGCGTTCGCCTGTGGCTGGTCATCGTCGGCCAATGGTCCTCCGACGGCAGTTGGGCCTACGACCCCATGCTGGCCATCGAAACCTCCGAAGTCGGCGGCACCCTGATCGCCCTCTCCATCCCGGCCATGAAATCATTGTTCGGTTCGTGGTTTTCACACCTCAAGGCATACTCGTCGCGGGCGGGGGGGACCAGCGGCAAGCCTAGTGGCGGACAACGGGCATACGGACGCAGTTGGGAGACCGGCGTGAAACTCAGCAGTCTCGGGACGCGCGCGGCAGCAGACGACGCATACAAGGTGAACATTGGCGTGGGGGGGAACCCCAGCTTGCCGAGTGAGGGGACGAAGCATTCACGGAACGATGGGTCGTCAGAGGATCTGCTGATGGACGTCAGCTTCTCACCGGAAGAACGACAATTGGCCTTCAAGAACGGGATCCGCCTGACGGAGGAAGTCTCGATATCCTCGTCGCGGGTGTCGAGGTTACCGCATTTATCGCGGTAGGCAACCAGCAAAAAAAAAGGCAAAGTAAAAAGCAATATTATAATAGATGTATTATTATCTTAATCAGTGTATCTCTCCGTAGTGCAAGTGGGGTCGCGCGGGGCCTTTCCCCAGATCGACATGTCTAGGGTCCCATGATCGCCTTGGGAGAGGTAGATGGTGATGAGAAACACGGAATACTGTAGTATTACCCGTAAGGCGCTGGATATGATTTTCATCCGTTGGGCATTGTTATTGTTGTTCTCAACAGTGATGATGATGGATCCAGGGATGGGAATGGAGAAGGGTTCTCCGACCGGTAATGCCCACCGCCTCAGGCAGTATGCAATATGGACGCCTGAGGCAAGAATCATGGGCAAGGTCAACGGAGTATCATTCTCCGTTGGTATCACGTGATTGTTCTGCAAAGTATACGCTGGGACGGGGTGATTAGTAGAGTCATTCCCTTGAATCCTGTAGCTTTATAATACACGAATAACAATGATAATTTTATCATATTTACTACCAGATTAGTAACAATGTGGTTGAAGTGGCGATGAACGAACAATCATAAATCTCATTGTATCTGAGGGCGGATACTTATATATCTCCGCAAGTACCAACCTTTATCTAGGATCAAGAAACTGATGGCCACTTACTGTTATCCCAGGATCATGTATATACACAGTACTAATAATAGATAAAACCATTACAATTCTAGTAGTAATTCTGGATTATACTACACCAGTTACTAAGTGTATATCCTGACAAGCGACATTCCACCAGCCGCACTACGCACCCTTGCGGGTTATGATTCTGCGGACTTACTTCCACGCAACATCTTCCTGGGTGGTCATGTTCATACTATAAGTTCGGGATCCAAAAGTGTCAAGTATGTTGGAAATCCCTAGCAATTTCTTCCCAAGCTTCTGGGAACAGCAGGGCCCACTACAATTGACTTACTTAGAACAGTCATGGCTGCCTCTCGTAGCAATGTGCAGATAATGCCTCATCACACAGTGGCTGTTATATACCCAAGCAGCTGGTCTACACTGCCTGGGATTGAGGGAAATTCCTCATTCAATGACAGACATTCCAGGATGGAATGACCGACCTGACATGACATCTGCATATTACACAGGCTATGTGACCACTGTCGTGTAATGAAAGAATACTACCTACCATTCTGCACTCTGAATATTACCCCCACGATACCACCGTGCTGGTGACCCGGGAACACACGAATCAACATCCAATCCCAAGTCATGAGGGGTTTTCCTGTCCTCCCTTTGTGATAAGGTGACAAGTAGTAGTACTTAGCTACATCATGTCCTCCCCACGTCCTTGCTGGTGACTGCAGGCATGCAGTCGTCTGAGGTGTTACCGTGATAGGTAAAAGAATCCCGGAAGATGCAGCCAGCGACAGTGGACTGGAACGCGCTATCTCACACGGTTCCTGCGGGCGATGCAAGTATCCGGGGTGCCGATAGAGTGATGACACCCGAAAACAGGAACTGGTCATCTCCGCTGCAAGGGTCGATGGCGTCAAGGGTGATCCTGATGGTTACTGGGGGGTGTGAAGGATCGATAGGGAAAGATCTGGAAAAGAGAGAGAGGAGGGGGGGAGAGAAGCTGTGAGAGAAAGGGAAAACAAACAGAGCAAAAGGGACCCGCAATCACATGTCGAAGGATTTGACCTCAAAAAGAAAATCGGGTTAGTGCGGCCCGCTACTAGAAGTGCCCCGTGCAGCCAATGGCATTGTCTATAATAATATCGGTTGTCTCGATCGGGACTAACCGCTCCCCGTCTCGAGCTGACGGAGGAGACATTATGTATTCAGTTGCTGGTGCGGAGTCAATCCCCGGTCGGTCGCTCAAAAAGAGAGGGGAAAGCTATTATTCTGATTTCTGAGGGGGAAGAATCGGGAGGGTTCAGTTCCGTCAGGTACAAGCTTATCCATGCACGCTGATGCAGCTTACCGCACACGCACACACACACACAAAAGATGCATAGACAAAATAAACAAAATAAAAATTGTCATATTTAAATTCTGAGGAATTAGTGTAATTGTAACCACTCGGAATCTCCAAATACGAGGGCCAGCCGGGTACACATGCAGGGCTGTCCGAGTCTCACGATTGGTGGGCAACCAGCGAGATTTTCCCGCTGGCAAGAAAGTGAAATTCCTTTCTCAAATTTTCGTACACCGCAGAACCAAGGAATATTCTCTCTGCTATCCAAGGCATCATAATGAGATCGATATTGTCTTTCCGAACATCGGCCTATCGATTGATGTAATTGTCTGGAATAATCTCTATCGAGCAGCCAGAAAGAGCGAACGTTGAGACCCCACTAAACCTCTTTGGGATGTCTGTAATTTGCATGTGATCGAGCCTCTGATGGTACACGCTCACTTGCTACTTATCCTCCTTGAGCCCCCACTGTCTCGTCCACACTAAGTCCTCAACAGCTGCCAGATATGGCTGGATTCTTACGCTTCCTGGGAAGCTTTCCAATCCGCCGCCCTTCGTGTCCAGCGGCGGGTTGCTGTTTGCTTTGTTTCCTAGGCGAAGGCCATGGAAGCTGGCCGGTGAGTTGCCCTGTTCGTTCGTTCCTATATCTTCCCACCTGTCCCCTCATTCCTCCTCGCAGTTTTCTTCTCTTTCCAGCTCTCACCGCAGAATTGACCAATCTGACACCTCATTTCTTTCGTTTTGTGTCTCTTAAGCTCTGCCCTCGCGACTTAAAATACCCCCCTTAGTCCTCCTTAATTATCTGCCGTCGACCGGTGGTCGCACTTTTCCTCGTCCTCGTATACTCTCTTCCCCTCCTCCTCCGTCTTCCACCCCACGCGACCCCCACATCCACACACAATGACCATCATTGATGTCACCAAAGACCTGTCGGCCCTGTTTTCCAAGCAGGTGCAGGCTACTCCCGATGCGCTGGCGCTGGAAGACGACAAGACCACATATACCTACGCGGAATTAGACCGGGCGGTCGATGCTCTGACTCGGCGGCTGCATCACTACAGGGTCGGACGGGATACCCTGGTGGGAGTTTTGCTCCCGCGCAGCAGTGACTATGTCATTGCCTGTCTGGCTGCTCTCCGCGCCGGCGGAGCCTTTCTGGTGCTCGAGCTGGCCTACCCACCCGAGCTGCTGGACGATGTGATCCGCGACGGGAACCCCGCCGTCATCATCACCTGTAGGGCCGAAGTCGGCAAGATCAAGGCCGATGTCCCCCTCATCTCCTTGGATGAACCAGCTACGGAGACGAACGGGGTTTCCGATTTGCCTCCCCCGCCCGCAGATGACGATCTGGATCGTCTGGCCTTCGTTTCCTATTCGTCCGGAACTACGGGCAAGCCCAAGGGAATTGCCAACCCCCACAGAGCTCCGGTTCTCTCCTATAACCTACGATTTGGCGTGCAGGATCTGATTCCCAACGATCGGGTCGCTTGCAATGTCTTCTTCATCTGGGAGATCTTGCGTCCCTTGTTGCGGGGAGCGGCCGTTGTCGCGGTGCCGGACGACATCAGCTACGACCCCGCCGCCCTCGTGGACCTCCTCGCGGCGAAGCGCATCACAGAAACCCTCATGACCCCGACTCTCCTCGCTACCGTCCTTGCCCGTCATACTCACATCGGCTCGCGCCTGCCGCATCTCCGCACACTGTGGTTCAACGGTGAGGTGGTGACCACCGATCTCGCCCGTCGCGCCAGCCAAGCCCTGCCCAACACCCGCCTCCTCAATTGCTACAGTGCCTGTGAAACACACGAGATCGCCTGCGGGGATATTCGGGAGATGCTCGACGAGAAAGCGCTGTACTGTCCGGTTGGGCCCCCGATTGACCCCAAGAACACCCACATTCTGGACGATAACCGGCAACCGGTGGAGAACGGGGTGAGCGGGGAGCTCTATGTGGCTGGTCCACTTTTGGCTCGCGGGTACCTCAACCTTCCCGAGACCACCGCCAAAGCCTTCACGGAGAACCCCTTCGATTCAACTCCGGGGTCCCGTCTGTACCGGACGGGCGATCTCGCTCGCCGACTGCCTTCGGGCCTTCTCGAAATCACCGGTCGCGTGGGATCCATGATCAAGCTGCGCGGCTACTCCGTCGTGCCCGCCAAGGTGGAGTATGAGATCACCAAGAATCTCGCGGTTCGCCATTGTGCCGTGGTGGCCCATGGCGAGGGTCTGGAGCGACAGTTGGTGGCATACATTGTCCGCGACAAGGACCATGCCACTGACCGCCCCGTGGTTGAAATCAATGAGGCGGGCAATAGCCCGGGCGCGCGTCGCACCCTCACCCAGGTCCTGGCACATTACATGATCCCATCTCTCTGGGTGGAGCTGGAGGAGCTCCCTACACACGATGTGACGGGCAAGGTTGATCTCAAACGCCTGCCTCCCCCACGCACCGCCGACCACGTCAACGGGAATGGAAAGCCCGTGGAGAAGGATTCGATCGGCATTGACCAAGTGGCTGCCATTTGGGCGGTCGCCCTCAAAACCGCGCGCAATCTGTTGAAGCCCAGCGATGATTTCTTCGATCTGGGTGGACACTCCCTGTCGTTGGCGGACCTCTCCTCGCGCATGTCCCGACACTTTGGCTTCCGCGTTCCGATCGCCCGGCTGGCGGAAAACGCCACCTTGGCGGGCCATCTCCAGACCGTTCGTGACATTCGCGACGGCCATACTGCTGCGGTCCAAGCCGATCTCCCCGCGGTCCTCCGGGCTGACGCTACTCTCGACGATGATATCCGACCGTCCAAAGCGGCCATCCGCTCGGTCACCGACGCAGACACGGTGCTCCTGACGGGAGTGACGGGATTCCTTGGCGCCTTCCTCCTGCACGATCTGCTCGAGAGCACCTCGGCGCATATCATCTGCTTGGTCCGATTTACGGACCCGGCGGATGATGACCAGCCTGGTGGTGCGGCCAGAATTCGCCGAAACCTCTTGGATCTGGGACTGTGGCGGGACTCCATCATGGAGCGCGTTGAGATCCTGCCCGGAAACCTGTCGCGGACCCGCTTCGGCCTCTCCCCAGAAGCCTTCGACGAGCTCGCCGCCCGCGTGCAAGTCATCGTTCATGCCGCGGCCACCGTCAACTTGGTCTACCCTTATGCGGCCCTTCGCGGGCCCAATGTCGGCGGTACGCGAGAAGTCCTCCGCTTGGCATGCAAGGGTGGTGCGACCGTGCAATATGTGTCCACCAATGGCGTGCTCCCACCGTCCGGAGAAAAGGGCTGGCCGGAAGACGCCATGCTCCCGGTGGACGACGTTCCTGACAAGCTGCTGGATGGATACGGCCAAACCAAGTGGGTGGCTGAGCAGCTGGTGCTCGAAGCGGGTCGTCGCGGACTGCCCGTGAAGATCCACCGCGCCGGAACCATCAGCGGCCATAGCCAGACGGGTGCCGCTAATGCCTGGGATCTGTTGTCAGCCTTGTTCGTTGAATCAATTAAGCTCGGCTACGCGCCTGAAGTGGAAGGCTGGCGAGCAGAGATGACTCCCGTGGACTTTGTCAGCAAGGCTATTGTGCATCTGGCCAGCCAGACGCACGCTGAGCAAACCGTGTTCCACCTCGGCGATCCGAACCCGGTCGATACACGGGCAGTCTTTGCATCTCTGAATGAGCTGGGCTACCCGACCAAGTCCCTGGCATGGGATGATTGGGTATCACTGTGGAATGAGAAGCGCAGTGCGGTCAAGGGTGGAGACGGTGGTTTCACCGTTGATATCCTCCGCAGTGGCATGCCCACGGTGGAATTCCTCCGGGGCATCGTCGTGCTGGACAATGCGGCCACTCGTCCTTTCCGGGCGGTCGTGGAACGGCCCAAGGTCGACCGGGCTCTGCTGGAGACCTACACGCGGCACTGGTTCGCTCGAGGCTGGCTGCCGCGGCCGCCGCTTCGCCAGCAAGGTCTCAACGGGACCGCGAAGCCTGCCATCAAGGGTCCGCTTAGCGGAAAAGTGGCCGTCGTGACGGGTGCCTCTTCTGGCATTGGAGCTGCAGTTGCGGCTGCTCTGGGTCGAGAGGGTTGCCATGTGGCTCTTGCTGCTCGGCGCCTCGACGCACTTGAATCACTCAAGGGCCGCATCACGGCCTACGGTGGCAAGGTCATTGCCCGGAAGACCGACGTCACGAGCAAGGAGCAGGTGGACGCCCTTTTCCAAGCGGCCAACGACGAACTTGGCCCTGTGGACATTATCGTATCGTGTGCCGGAGTGATGTACTTTACCATGATGGCTAACGTGCAGACTGAAGAGTGGGAGCGTACGGTCGACGTGAACTGCAAGGGTCTTCTCCACTGCCTCTCGGCAAGTGTGCCCGGCATGCTTTCGCGGGGTGGTGGTCACATTGTCGCGATCTCCTCCGATGCTGGACGCAAGGTATTCCCCGGCCTGGGTGTCTACTCGGCCAGTAAGTTCTTCGTTGAGGCGACGCTGCAGTCGCTCCGCTTGGAGACAGCAGGTATGGGCCTGCGTGTGACCAGTGTGCAGCCGGGCAATACGGCGACGGACCTTTTGGGCATGTCTACGGATGCCGAGGCCGTCAAGAAATATGGCGAACCGTCCGGTGCACAGATCCTCGAGCCGGACAATGTGGCGGATTCCATTATTTACGCGCTGCGCCAGCCGGCCCATGTCTCTGTCAATGAAGTGCTGATCGAGCCGCGGGACGAGCCGATCTAGAGGAGTGAGCATTGAATATTTAGAAGTGATGGAGCCCTATGTCGGCTCCCGTTGACTGATTTAGACCTTTGTTATTTTCCATAGACATAGACACTGTCCCTATGGACATCGCTATAATCTCCATGAATGAAATGAATTTTCGGTATGATTTAGTTACTGATTTTATGTAACATAGGACATCTTAACCATGAGACATATAGCAGTTGAGTATGATTTAAGTCTCGCTGGCCGTACATGGATCATTTGAGTGGATGAGTTGAGCAGGTGACAGTCCTAACACTGTTATTAATTGTTGATCTAATGAAGGAAACGTATTCTTCTACCGGAAACAGGGTATATATGTTAGAACAAGGCAATAATTAAGCTATCAATTACTGTCGAAGCACTAACCGCCAGACAAAAACGATATATCACGTCTAGTCAGCCAGGCGACGGAGAGATATCCGTCCCAACAATTACTATCACCGCGTATCATTGACATCCGCTCCCCATCTCACTACACAGCTCTACTCTCACGGAATCCACAATGTACTGATATAAGGACACGACAAGTACACATCCATAGACCTCTGGTCCGTCAGACCCCTGTCCTTCCGCGAAGTACACAACACCCCGAATCGCTTGCGATGAGGCGGCGACGAGTCCCCGCTTAGGACTACCATCTCCGCTATGGTTTTAGCGACCAATTCTAATCTGGTGGATATCCCGTGGGATAGACTGGAGGCCATCAAGTATTTACTGTCAGAACAAATGAAACGTGAGCAAAACCAGTAACCAGAGGAGAGATTTCTCTTTTGGTCTACTTAGTAAATGTCTCAACAGATTATGAGCCCGGCTCTTACTCCGTGAGCCACAGTGAACCAACAGAGATTCAAATCTGGGTATAATCAACCCAATATTTCCCAATAACTGCAAGCTAGCAATATTACTTAGATTAGTAGAGGAAAAACCTCACTAGATCAATGATCAGGCTAAAGAAGCTAAAAATATATAACTAAAATATTGAACTTTCTCTTACAGAGTCTGTTCAAGGAGGCCATGTCAGAACAAATAAAACCTGAGCAAAACCAGTAACCAGAGGAGAGATTTCTCTTTTGGTCTACTTGGTAAATGTCTCAACATTTACATATCTCTTGATACAGACAGGTTTTGGTTTAGTGGTAGTCTTTATCACTGGGAAGCTGTTTCTGCTGGTAAGGTAGCTCGATTTACATACCCAACCTGCTCATTAGGGATTAGTCCTTATGTACTACAATTAGGTATGTTCAATAGAGTGTTAGCACCTACCACGATACCTTCCGAAGCAAATCACCCAGGACCTCGACTCGCTCAGCACCCCGTTCGAATCCGGCGGATAGTGAGGTATTTGTTGGTAGTTCGTTGCGTTGAACCTTGTCATAGATCTCTTTCTCCACTTCAGTAGTGAGCATGCAGCGGCTGGCGTTGAGATTGAACAAGGTGGCTTTATCATCGTGGTCGCTGAGCAGGTTAACGAAGAAAATCGTCTGGATGTCGTTGTCGCCGAGGGCGCGCTTGATGGCTTTGGTAGTGTCATCGTCGGCCTGTCGGCCTGTCGGGATGGTATGGGGTTGGAAAGGAATGGGGCTGGAGATGGAGATTCTGAGTCCCTACTGAAGGGGTTGTTGTGCATCATGTTGTCTGTTTGTAGGGCTTGGATCTCGTGGTTCATTCCTTCGACCTGTGGTATGTGTGTGGTGCAAAAGGGATGGATGTTAGAATTGATGGGGGGTTCTTTGGCTGGTCTATAAATGACTCGATGTCGTCACGATGCGGATAATGATTCCTATGCATGATGTGTAATGGACGTAACGACGTCCCTATCATATATTGTCACGGAGATAAGTCCCTAGTCTCTACCGTCATAGGTTGTCATTGCATTTGTGTAAGAAAAATGTACTTTTATAGCCGTCCGACTCGAAGTACACCCCGTCATGTAGTAACTTTCTTCGGAACACAAAATACTATTGGATCAATTTAACAGACACAACATCCGTAACATGCCTGAGATCTGCACCGTGTTTACAGCATGGACAAGACTACCTCAAAAAATCCACTAGAAGTCCCTCGGCCTCTCATTCTCCTTCAACTCCGGACAAAGATGATAGATAGGATCCATCTGTTCCACGTACCCACAAGCCGGCTCACTCATGGCATAGCCCATGAACTCCAAAGTCTCGCGGTCATACCTGCGCGCGACATCCGCCGGCACTGCCAAGAACTGGTTCTCTTCCTGGCGCAGGTATCCTCGAACAACAAACGTAGCGAACATCAACCGGTACTCGTCTTCGGTGATGTTCGTGCCCCCTCCATGGTACGCCGATGCTAGCATAATGAAGCCATCGCCTTTCTCCATATCGGCGAAGATGCATTGCTCAACCTTTGGAGGCGTAGTGCGCTCTGTGCCCCTGCTTGGCTGTCAGACCTGACCCTAGAAATCGGTTGTTACGAGTTGATTCACCCACCAAAGATGACTACGAGGGATAAACTGCGTCCCTCCATTCTCCCGCGTGACGCGGCACCCAGCTACGAAGAGGCCGACAGCAGACTCGCGCTCCACGTCTCGCACATCATCCCATTGATCAATGTCAGTATGGAAGCGATGATTAATGTAATCATCGCGATGCAAGGGCTGCGCCTTGCCTCCAGGGCCAATTCTCATGGCCGTGCAAGAGTGCACGTACGGCTTAGAGACAGACATCTTCTTCTCGTCTCCCCACCAGTACCATCGCCTGGAGGTCAGGAAATGGTCGCATACCTGGTGAAAGAGAGGATTCATGACTTGGGTTTTAGTGTATGTCGGGCTGTGCGCGATAAGAGATGGGGCGCGTTGAGTTTGTGCTGATCGATGAGCTGTAGCGGTTCCACACAGGAGAGGAAAGAGTCGACTCACCCGGGAAGAAAGAACCATTCCATTCTACGTCTGCATCTAAACGAGGTTTGGCTTCTTGGGAGGCTTGGTCGACATCTTCTTCTGAGATGAGGCCCTTGATGAATACACCTCCGTCTCGTTTAAGTAAATAGATGATTTCTTCCAGGGGGGTGTCTTTGGACACTTTTTGGACTTCGTCGCTGTATTTGCTGGGATTGAATGGCATGTTGATTGTGTTGAACGGTACAAAGAGACAAAATTTACTATTACTTTGGCAATGATCTAGCATATATAGTCATACTTGAACTTAATGTATCTATGAAGAACGCCAGAAGCGGAGTGGAACCCCGCCCGGCGGTGGGAATTACCTAATAGGGAAGTATAGCCAGCCGGCCCGTCATAAATTCATTAACTTGGCAGCAGCAACTCGCCACATCGCATCCTAGCTAGGGAAAAAGAGTTGATCGGCCGAGCAACAATTGGAGTGAGGCTAAAAGAAGGAGAGACGGAGAATTTACATTAGTCGAATATGTAAGATGGGTATAAACATGCTAATGCAATCAGTATCCCCCGGATGCCTCCGCCATCGGCTTAAACTCCACCTCGACAGGCTCATTTCCTATCCCACGCTTCCTGGCGTCCTCCAAAATTGCGACAGTAGCCGTGGCTCCAATGCGGGTAACACCCAAACTCATAACATGCAGTAGATCATCCAACGTACGAACTCCTCCCGCAGCTTTAATCTGCACCTTTTCGCCCGACTTCTCCCGCATCAACTTGAGAGCTTGCACGGTAGCACCCTTGTAATTATACGCGCCATCCGGCTGCTTCACGAACCCATACCCAGTCGATGTTTTCACAAAGGCAACTCCAATCTGGGTACAGATCTCACAGAGACGAGCAATATGCTCAGGTCGTAAGTAATCATTCTCGAAGATGACCTTCAAAACAGCCCCGTTGGAAACCACAGCCTCATTGATCCGGCGAATTTCCTCCGCCACATAGTCCCAATCCTCCCCGACGACCTTGCCGACATTGACTACCATGTCGACCTCGGCTCCGCCAGCCTTGGCTGCAGCGGTGGCTTCGAGGACCTTGATCTCGGTGGTACTGTTGCCGTGGGGGAATCCGATGACCGGACAGACCAGAACGTCTGATCCGGCAAGCTCTTTCTTGGCTAAGGTGATGGCGTAGGGTTTGACGCAGGCAGTTGCGACGTGGTTGTCGCGGGCGATTTTGAGGCCGGCTATGATGTCGGCGTCGGTCATGGTGGGGTGGAGGAGCGAGTGGTCAATCATCTTTGCCAGCTGGGGCAGGGTCACTGTAATTTTGTGTGCCATGATGGAATATTTTTGATGAGATTGTGTTTATCTGTTGTGGAGTATGTATGTCCGGGGGCGCCTCGTTCTTATACCTGGACCCCGCAGAGGTCTCCGGCGGAAACCCTTCCAGATTCGGTAATTTGTTCCACCGGAGCGATCTCAAGGTATATCTGCACTCCAACCGGTTATTCCCTGCTCATAATGGCGCAGCAATATTTCTGCTCTCCATCAGGGTATATAATTACCGTGACTTGGACTCGTATGCTCCCCGTAAAAAGGTGCATCTTCTAGACCCCACATCCAACTTTGCTCGAGAATCGGAAAGCCCTCCGCGGTGGGCCAGAATGACGGGTTTTCTGGGCTGCCATCAGACCCTACTTGGGCTCGAGGGGCATAGTTTGACAGAGCTGTAGACAGAATTAGAATTGATCGAGAAAAGTGTCAGAGAGCAATACCTTGATCAAAGTCTTGAAGGGCGGACGCGAGAGCAGGATCATGCATGTATTGGGCGGATCCATCTTCAGCTGGGATTTCCGGAGCAACTGAGCCTACGACTGCTGTGGACACCCCAGTAGGATCAATGGCATTATTTCGAGCTGCTGGTCCATCGGAGACTTGGCCCGAAATTCTCTGTCTTGATGAGGAATTCGTTATTGTCGGCTCACTTGAACGTGCAGTGGTTGTAGAAGTAGACAATTCCATCATTACACTGAGTTCTTTTTCCATGATCAATTTCACCAAGCGCTGAAGGATAGTCAATCCCTGCTGCGCTGCAACTGAGTGTGTTCGGAGCTTGTCCTGGATGCCGATCAATTTGCGGAGTCCGGACTTGGTCTCGGTAGAGTGTGGACCTAGAGGATCCATGCTGCTGAGGATACCAAGGGTCACGCCTGCTGTAAATGTATGAATGCTAACGAATGAAGCCGCATATGTTTCCGAAACCACTTCTAATAAGGGACTTGACAAAATCTCCGACATGCCGAGCGCTGCATCACGGCAAGCGTTCAAAGAGGCATTGAATGGGTCGACCGAATATGCAGCATCACCATTATACTTGCTGGTTCGCTCTCCAGCGGACAACGTGTAGGAAAGAAGTGGACGGTGAGTGAGAATGCGTGCGTTCTGATACGCAAGCCACAGAGCCAGAGCTTGGAGTTGATAAATATGATTCTCGAAGCGAGGCCCTGAGGCTCCAATATCGCGATCGACTTCTTCGGCAGAGGCATAATGAGACTGGTGAGCGACCCGGCGCCACTGGAGTGGGAGAGGAATCTCTGCTTCCCAATGACGGAGTCGACTGTCGTAGTCGGCAACTTTTCGAACGATTCTTTGGATATCCAGTGAATCTGGATGAGATCGGCTAGCTGCATGCGAACGAACGCGATATAGATCATCCAAGGCTCCCTTCGTGATGGTAGATAGTTTGGTTATGAAGTACTTGTAGGAAAGTAGCGTTGGATCCGACGTCAGAGGTTCATCGAATGAACTTGGAGACTGCATAGTCTGAAGCTTGGCGGATGGATCCAACGGTTCTACGTCGCAGTCATCATCGCGGATACTGTGCGGATACCCATATGCCACGGCAGAAAAGGTTTCAATCTCATACACTGCCCACCAGCATCTTTTGCGAGTTTCATTGCGACTTCGGAAACTAGTCGATTGAACCGGATTCTGTCGGCGGTGTAATTTTAGGGCTTGGGCGATACGAAGCCCACATCCGCATACCGGCCATGCCAGTCGGGGAGCACCATGGTATAAATAATATGTACCAAGTAGAATGCAAGTTTGGACTGCTTCTAAAGAGCCCAAAGACATGATGTCAAGAAGCCCCGATCTCACAGCAGAGAGAATGCGATCCTTAAGGGCAATTTCAACCCCATATCTCGAGAGAATCCCTCGTCGATAGGGCCCGGCGTACTGCAGCCCGACAGAAATTACAATCAGGAAGGTGCTGAGAAAGCCGAGGTGAAGGTGGGAGTATGTGGAAGACCTCTCAGCAGAGCCACTGTACAATTTGGGCCACCGCTGACGAAACTCGTCTTGATAGAAGACCAACATGAACCAGTGCGCTCGATCGAAATATGTATCTACGAGAAGACTGGCCGCGTCAAAGCTGGGTAGCAGGGACGCCAAAACCCCAGTGACGGAAGAGAACGGATCATAAGGCGCGAGTGCGGTTGAAGAGGAAAGATCAGATGTGTCAACGTCAACGCTCGGTGAGGCAGATCTAGGCTCTCGCAAAGGGGCTCCTGGCAGTGCGTCGGTTGCAGGTGGCCCCGGTGCGGCCACATTGTGAAGGTTGAATGCCTGTTCGCGAATAATTGTCAATATCGCTTACGGTGCGAGCCAATACGGGGGCCTCACCCCGCCTAGAAGGGATATAGTCGAGCTTGATATCCAATCACGATCTTTTCGGTGCGGTGGTGTCCCTGGAGTTGGAGTCTCGACGGGACGTTGGTTAGAACCGATGACACGGGGTGAACTCGCTTGGCGTCTCGGGGCACTTGTATTTGGTGCCTGGACTGTTGGTGATGCGGGCGTATCCTGCGGATGCCGGTAGGGTCGCCAGCGGGTTGCCGAACCGGGAAGACAGCGGACCCCGGCGCGGGTGCAGAGGGTACAAGGCCGTTGGATGTCGCACTATCGAAGGGTGAGCAGATCAACGGGCGTTCCAGAGCTTACTCGTTTCAGCGAACCTTTAGCTTCTGACGTCGACAGCGCTGGCATGCGCTGGGGACTTTGGTGGCGGGACTGGCCCTCGGACTAGGGTTATCCTCCATGATGGACGGATGCAGAATAATTGTAAGATGAAAGTTGAAGCATGAAGATTGAAGAGGCAGAGAAAGTGGAAGAGTTGCCGAGTGGAGCAGTTTTCCCCACCGGAAGAGCCTTCCCAATGAGGAAATAAATTGGTCCGTGCACGTGGCTCATCTCGGTTTCGATGCTGCGGAGTCTACTGGTGATCTATAATATACGTCGTTTCATGATAGTGTGTAGAAAACTAGATACAAAGAGCTTGGTGTCACAAGGCTTGATTTCGCAATATACATCCTTCGGAACTGAAATGTGCTGCTAAGACAATTATATAAACCTCCCAGCGTGGACTGCTCCCTGTCAAACTGCATACCAATTAACTCTTTCCGACATATAGACAAACATGATTGAGTAATTGCAGGATCCGATAGCGAGTGAAATTCGTGGAACTCGTGAGCGGCTAGAAGTCTGACCCATTGTTCATCACATTATTCAGCGCTTCGATGATGTCTCTCCGCGAGTCGTTGGGACTGTTGCTGCTATAGAAATCTAGCGCTTCTTGGTAAAGGTCCAGGTGCCCATCATGATACCCTCGAGCATCCTCCATGATCTGCTCATACACAGTGATGTTCCGTTCACGGTGCAGCCCTTCATCAGTGCAATCCCACAACGTCAACATGCCATCCGTGGTGTCCCCAAAGATGTTGTATCGGGCATAGATGGCATCTCCGTATCGCTGCTCTGCAATGGCGGTGCAGTACTCAGTGGCCCATGGTTCCACCAAGTCCCAGGCAGTTCGATTGAGCACCTCCGCAACGGGCAAATCGAGGAACAGCTGCTCGGGAAGGAGACTTTGACCGCCAGCTGCTGCTGTGATTAAGGTCGATGTAATCAGAGAGAAAAGTTGGTGGAAATGCATGTCAAGACTTGATTTGCATTCTGGAGCAAGTCGAGGAACTCAACTTTGCGACCGCGGAATTTAAGCCAAGCCAACTTTAGGCTGCCATTGGTAGTTGCCTAAACTTCTGAATACGACTCATCGCCATAACACATTCATCCAGCAGGTCAATTTGACCATCTAACACTCGGGTTCATTCAGTTCGACATTTTGCCGCGTCTGGAAGAATAATTCCCAGTTCCATTGAAGTGACGCGTGATATACCCTCGCCAGGATGGCCAGATGCGCTGGACCGGAAAACAAATGTTTCTGATCCGTGGTCGCGCTAGTCCAGACACTCGATAGATCCCTTGGCTGGCATTTGCGATCCTGAAATTACGCTCACATACAGGAGGTCCAAGAGTTGGATTAAATAGCCCGACCGTGCCCTAGACACGGCCGCATACCGACCGCGAGCGGAGAAGAATCACAACATTCCTCACGCTCTACTTAATGGCTCGTGTCTCCCCAAGATGGGGTGCAGAATAGCTGTTCCCTGACGTCTTCCAAAATTACACTAAATCTCTCAATTATCCACTAGTCATGCGTGTGGTTGCCATTGTCACCGGGCTCGTCTCCCTTGGTGTCCTGACAGCCGCCCAGGCTGTCCGGCGCGGAGGCCCCGATGAGTTCACTGAGCTCGGCTGCCCCGACACCACCAAGCCGGAGGCCTCTCAGGCCGAACAGCTGGCCGCCTGGGACGACTTCACCAACTTGCTCTACACAGAGAAGCGCCTCACCGACGCCTTCACGAAATATGTCGCGACCGGCTACATCAATCATTCGCCTCTGGTGACTGGAAATGGCATCGACACTACTCTGGGCGAGTTGTCCGCTATTGTCCCCAATGTGGACTCTCAGTTACAGCGTGCGTTTGTCGGGTGGGATAAGGACGGCACTGCATATGGAACTGCTCATACCAAAGTCATTGGTAATGCGACCATGGGGATCCCCAATTCGGCTCTGGTGGACATGATCCGCATGGTGGGGACGTGCTTGTTGGAACATTATGACGTGCAGCAAGCCGTGGATGGCACTGCGCCGAATCCCATCGCCTTCTTCTAAAGGCCTAAGCTACATGTATTGCGTCGGTGAAAGAATTGAGATTACGAGACCCGACTGCAAATACAAGTTTCTGTATGATTATAGTCCGGGTGGCACATGTGAAAGAGTACTATTCGGAAAGTGGAAGGAATGTCATGTATCATAGGAATTTTTCCCTCCTGATTGTATTCCTACATCGTGTATTCTTTGAGATGTATCACTGCATATAAAAAGTCAGTATGTCTAGGCTTCAACGAATGGCTGTCCTGAATGATATCAGTTCGGATATCCTATCCGAAACCCGAGCGCATCAACAACAACCTTGCTTCCCAACTTCGGTCAGTCGAGAACAGGTTGTACTGTGCAGGGCAGCTGTGCTTATCAAGCAACGTCTCTCATGCAATCCGCTCTTCACATGAACACAGACAGTTAGGCAGAAGTGGAGCTTCAGGATGGGAAAGGATCTCCTATCCATCCACTCCGAATACCCCGCGCGGGGTTGTTTAGTCGCAATAAACCCTCGGCTTGTCTTGTTCCCGAGCCATATATCCGTGGTTCTCTCTTCCCAGTCGGATCCCTCCTCATAACCTCAGCATTTATAACCGTCTACATAAAAACACTATGGCAGTCGAACAGTGGGAGACAATTGTGCGGCAGAAGCAGGCTGACGCAGCCGCAAAGATCCCCCAGGCATGGCGGCTACCGGCTGAGTTTACGGAGAATGTGTCCGAAACAACCCCGACCAATGTGCTCGATGTGCCTCGCAGATGTGGCTTGCTGTCTGCAAAACAATTGGAAATTACTGAAAATTATGACGCCACGGCCTTGCTTGAGCAGATTCACTCCGGAAAGTATACCGCTGTTGAAGTCGCCGAGGCGTTTTGCCTTCGAGCGGCCATCGCACAGCAAATGGTAGGCCAAATATTTCCATGGTTGATCGTGATGATATACTTACGGTCGGATATAGACGCGCTGTTTAACAGAAACCTTCTTTGATCTTGCTTTGGAGCGAGCAAAGGAGCTGGACGAGTATTTCCAGTCTACAGGCAAGGTCCGCGGACCGCTGCATGGTTTGCCCATCAGTCTTAAGGTAGATCAACTGTCGCCACAACAATAACTGCTTGAAGATTGACATTGTCAGGACTGCTTCAACGTTGCAGGCGTTCCGAGCACCATCGGCTTCACTGCCTTCGTCGCACACGGTCCCGTTAAGAACAATTCTTCCGTTGTCCAGATCCTCCTGGACCTGGGCGCGGTGCTCTATGTCAAGACGAACATCCCACAGACAATGATGGTATAATGTCTTCCATCGCTACTATCACAAAAGGCTCACAGTATTCAGGCTGCCGACTCCCACAACTACGTCTTTGGTCGCACCCTCAATCCCAACCGAACCAACCTCAGCGCCGGCGGATCATCAGGTGGTGAAGGTGCTCTGATTGCCATGCGCGGATCAATCCTGGGCGTAGGCACCGACATTGCTGGCTCCATCCGCATCCCCGCAATCTTCGACGGCACCTTCGCCTTACGCCCATCCATCCACCGCATCCCGTACGGAGGCCAGACAGGCTCCGGCCGCAAAGGTCTCGCAGGCATCCGACCCTGCGCCGGCCCACTAGCGACCTCAGTACGCGACCTCGGTCTATTCATGAAACTAGTCGTGGATGCCGACCCCTGGCAATACGACTCCTCCACCATATTCAGCACCTGGCGATCCGCACCCCCGAAAAAAACTCTCCGACTCGGCTTCATCCTCGAAGATCCCCACTTCCCCGTGCACCCTCCCATTCTCAACACCCTAACCCGCGCAGTCGACGCCCTGAAAGCCGCCGGCCACGAAGTCATTAACCTAACCACCCCTTCTCTCAAAGATGCCCTCCTTCTCGGCTTCCGAACCTTTGCTATGGACCCGGCACGAACCGCCTTCAGCCACATTGCTAAAGGCGGCGAGCCACGCATCCCTGCTCTGGCCACTACTGACCTACCAAGCGCGGATTTGCCAGATGAATGGGCCCCACATACACTCGAGTCCCTTTATGATTTGAACGTACAGCGGGAGACGATCTGTGAGCAGTTCCGACAGCTGCTTGTCCAGAACAAGATCGACGCGATCATTATGCCGGGATATCAGGGCACCGCGGTGGCACATGATGCAGTGGGATGGGTGCCGTATACTGTTTTGGCCAATGTTTTGGATGTAAGCCAAGTGGATCCTGGGTAAAGGTAACTCGGCTGACAAACACAGTATCCGGCTACGATCATCCCGTACAGAAAGGCAAACAAGGCTGATGACGCCAAGTATGTCAGGGATGTGACGTACCGACCGCCTTGTAAGCTCTTCCCTACACACTCACCGAGGTCTAGACAGTTCTAACGCTTCGCAGATGTCGCAGACGATGTCGAGGGCGCGCCATGCTGTGTGCAGCTTATGGGAAGAACAATGCACGAGGAGGAGCTCCTGCGGGATACTGCGACCATTGCCAATGTTTTGGGGGATAAAGTGCACTATTAGGCAAAGGGTATAGCATACCTAGAACTGGACAATCCAAATCACATTGAACAGTAACAACTTGTAATTCAGAATCTTGTTCTTTCAGTAATAATTCATGCTCTCAAGGTAGAGTTGTTAATACATATAACACATCACATCGAATCTAGTACAGAGGCAGCTTGTACGCATCAAAATCATACACCCAAGTCTTGTACGACTCCTCATCAAACACACAGTCCATGACGGTGCCATTGTTCTTCCACAAAGGGCGCAAGGGCCACGCGCACAACTGCTGCTGCTCACCCTTCCGCTCACCAGCCAGCACGGTTGCATTCAAGCGGGTTGGGAAGACGCCTCCCTCGACCCACTGGATGAGCGTCTCGAGGGTGGTTTGCGGGAACGGGCCGTTAGGTTGGGTAGTGCTCGACGCGCAGTGCGCCGCACCCGGGATCAGATACAACCTGTTCCACTCATTCAAAGCCTGGGAGCTCTCGTTGAATGACATGCCGGGGTACATGATCTGACGGACGGATTCGTGGTAATGCACGGACGAACCAGTCGGGATACTGGGGTCGGACTCGCCATGCACATGAATGATCTTTCCTCCGGCTGATTGGAAGGGTGTCAAGTCGGGCCAGGTGGTTTGGAGGCTGTCCTCGTAGCGCTGCCATCCGAGCTCCATCCACTCCTTCAAGGTATCGTACGTGACGTTATCCAGGCTGGAGAGGTTGTCTGCATCGCGCAGTTCCAGGAAGCGGGCGACCCATTCACCGCCCAGGGAGGTGATATCCAACTCCCACTTTCCGGTGTCATAGTTATACTGGGTCTGAGCGTCGTCAAAGGTAGACGAGGGTTGGTACCAGATGTAAGCGCGGCGGCCGTCCAGGGTGCGGAGCCCGTCGAGCATCTTACTGGCTGCGGCAGCACCGATAGCAGAAACAGTACCGTTCTGTGCGGGGGTGGTGTTGGACATCGAAGTGCGCTTCTTGAGGACTGTAGTGGTGGTAGATGCCGGGCAGGAGTAAGGAGCACCAACAGTCGAGTTGACGTTGAAATGCAACTTGCACAGATCGGTACGGGCCACCACGCCATCGACACGGCCATCCAAGGCATCGCATGCCGCGATGGTCAAGTTGACGATCTTTTCCAATTCGCAGGTAGGAGGGTAGTAGCCCAGAGTGTGCTCAACCACGTCAGGGTAGAGGTGGTTCACTTGTTGTTGACCGTACCGGAACGCAGGGGCACCGATAACGGCTCCATCCCACTGGTCCGCATAGCGTTGCACCTGACTCCAACCTTCGCGGCCACCCTCTGAGCAACCTTGGTAGTAGGCGTAGATCTTGGAGTCACCCAGACTGTAGAAGTTGCGGCTGAAGGCTTTTCCAACGATTGTAAGTTCGTGATGAGCGAGGTAGCCAAAAGAATACAATGCCTCGTAGTTGATGGTACCATTGGCTTCGAGGAAAACGGCATCAAATTCGGTATCAAATCCTCCAAAACCACCATCAGTGATACCCGCAGCAGCTCCATACATCACACCACCGGGAAGGGAGCTGGTGCCGGAGTTGATGGCGAAGCCTCCACCACCCGTGGACAGCCATCGGTTTTGAAAGTCCTCGGGAGCGGGCAACCAGAGCTCCAACAGCAGGGGAGTATCCAGACCCGGCCGGGTGTATGAGAGGGTCACGTTGCAGTAGCTGTAGGAGGCGGCAGGGAAGAAGTAGCTGCCCGACGTGGAAGCATTGTAGACAGCACTGGCGGTGATGGATGAAGTGTCGATTTCGAGACCTTCAACTTCGTCACTGCTAGGTAAGGACGACTTTGCATGGCTAGTGGTACAGACATCCGCCAAACTGGCTGCTCGGGACAGGGCAATGGTCGTGGCCCCGGCTAGGACCCCGAGAGCAGCTCTCATGATGAGTGGGGTCCTTGTATGTTATAGAGAGGAAGAGAAAGTGTAGGTCGAGAAGTAAGTGTTAGAAGCCCGCCTGGTAGAAAGGGAGCAGCTGAGATGACGCCGGCGATGCCACTACTTATAATGTTCTCCAATGATCATCTCAGTCGTCGTTCGGAGATTAATGTTTGGAGTAAATACTAAGCATCCAATCGTCATCAAGGCAGAGGTGCACGAGAAGGCCGATCCAGGCTCACTTGGGAAAGTTGAGCTGTTGATCTCGCGTTTCGTGTATTGAACCAAGCTTCAACCGGGTGATTTACACTCAAAGAAGTGACGCTGTGGCTCCCGTCCCTCACACGCTATCCACGTCAATGGCGACTAGGGTGTTCGGGATGAATTGCGGGAGCCACATTCAATATCATACAGTTTCTTCAGGTTGGCCTAGAGATGTGCTCGGAACGTTTCCTACCACCAATAAAGTTGTTCATTTCTTGATGTTACTCCACTTATGTTCATGGCCAAGATCCAAAAGCTGCATGCCTTGACATCTTCAGCCAACCGCAACAAAAGTGGATACTATTAAGAGCGCTGCAACAACAGGCATTGCGTGTACCCCTCGCCGGGGTGCGTACGAAGGATTGCAATATAGGAGGATCGACAGAGCGACGGGAGAAGAGTTATCCCCACAAATCAAGGGTTTGGAACAGAATCTTGGCAAACTTTCTCGGAGGTTGGCTACAAATGCCGTCAGTGGTGTTGTTCTGTGTGCTCCAAGAGCGTGATAAGGTCCTGCAATTGACCTTCATCTTTCTGGTAGAATAGATTGACGAAGTAATTGTGCAAGATCTCCAGAGTAATCCATAGCGATGCAAACACTTAATGGCCTTGCATGAGCTGCAGAAACGACCCCTGAGTGTCTGCAAGCCGAGAAGGTGTTGATATGGAGGAAGTCGGGGGAAACCGACTAGAATGGGGAATCTCCGCCGACCTCGGCTCCAGCTGCCCCGGCCGGTGTCCGGAGCCGGACCAATCCCGTGATTGCGGGTGGTTCCTCCGGCTTTCGCTCGCCGGTCTGGTGCCGACATTCTCCCTTCACAACACCACTCACTAGTATCATGGCATCCAGCAACAAACCACACTTCTGACCCCCGAGGTACTCCCGTCCATCCCTTCTATCGGCCCGTCCCTTAATAATCTTCCATCGTATCCCGTGCTCGTATCGAGTCCTACCTTTCGTCTATGCGGCTTATCGCTCTTCCTTTGCTGAGCTTAGCAATCCCGCTCTATCCAGTCGCATATTGAATCTATTATCCTCCAGTCGGTGCTCTGAAAATGGTACATGCTCGCTGGCTGGCAGCCCCACTTTCCAGCTTGTTTGTTCTATCATGGTGGATCCGCGTGGTCTGACGGCGTGGAGTGATGCCTAAGAGCTAGTTCCTGACCCTCTTAGGAATTGGATTGAACCCCGTGACGACAGAGTTAGCCTTGAAGGTCCGGCTCCTCATAAGTGCAAGGGACGGGGATTCAGCACGGCGGGGGTCCCCTGCTTGGTATCGAAACGGGTGATTATCGGCTGAACACTAGACTTTGATGTTGATGAATCTTCACTTGCTGCGATAGGAGCAGCTACCATCAGCCATATGTT
This sequence comes from Aspergillus costaricaensis CBS 115574, assembly GCF_003184835.1. Classification (NCBI taxonomy): domain Eukaryota; kingdom Fungi; phylum Ascomycota; class Eurotiomycetes; order Eurotiales; family Aspergillaceae; genus Aspergillus; species Aspergillus costaricensis. Next base: position 125,171 of record NW_020291829.1, read on the forward strand.
GGTCTCTGGTCGTGTCTTCGCATTGCGAAATTCAGGTTCCGCTTGTCAGGCTGGAATTCCCCGGTCCCCGCATTCTACACCGTTGGGGTGATGCCTTATTCTCCGAAAGATTGCGGGATTTCGGGATAAATATATAACCACTCGCTTGAAGGTATATAGTTGATGCAGTATGGAGTGCTAGTAGTCCACATTTTAAGCATGAATTAGTCCCTTACTGACGTCAGTTAGATCGTACGACCAATCATTCTGTCAGTGCGGTTATTTACTACTTATATACGGGGCGCTCGGAAATTCCCCGTTGCGAATGCTAACATCGTCAATATCTCCTTATTTGGCTCCGTTACGTAAAAAGTTTTCCGGGTTGCATACTTAAAAGGTTGGAAGGCTTCACAGTTCTATAAATCACTTTCTTCTATCGCCGTACCTATGAGCAAAAAGCAATTTGAATGTGGTCACGAGTGAATGTGTAATTTGCCTCTACATTCACCGCGAAGAGGTAGGTTCATATATGGCGCCGATCGCAGACAAGCAGTCACAATACACAAAGATTCCAGTAAGCCTGGAATCAGCGGGCGTTCCAGAAACCTTTTCAATTCGTCGCTGCTCGGAGATGTCAGTTGCAGTCTCAAGGTTGGCTGGTGTATCTCCCCAGTAACGATGCTGGTCATACTCGAAGGGCTCACGGTCGGGGTCTCTGAGGCTGAGACGTCGAACCGTCTTCTTCTGTTTAACCTCAAACTGGATCTCCACTAGTGCAGTGCCGGATATCTTGGTTGAGAAGCCGATGATAGCATCATCTTTGAAAAAATAAACACTTTGACGTGACATGCAGTCACGTATATCACCAACGGCGGCTTGATGGGTTGACGAATAGGTAAAACTCAGTCCACATAACTGTCTGTCGTATATATAGGCTGTTGCCTGGACTATCTTCTTTCGCCGGGCATAGCCTTCTTGACCCTCAAAGTAAAGCTTCCTTACCCGATCATATGGCGGAGAGGGAGTTGGTTCGAGTGTTCGAGGTCTCTGATCTCTGTATGGGGAGATGACTGCGCGAATCCGATCCGAGTTCGCGCTGACTACCCATGAGATAGCCGTCAGCTCCTCGTCAGTGTCACTCAGATATTGAGACTGTATGGCTGCGCCGGACTGAAATACCTGAGTAGCAAACGTCGCTCTATTCACCCCTGTGTTGATCCATATAGCTGCAATGTTGCCTGTACTCGACTCAGGAGACTGGGAAATCCAAGCATCCAGGCCAACCCATACAGTGATCGATCTGATTTCTTCACCTGGAGACAGTCTAAGGGCTGCATTACTTAGTGGACGTATCCACTGCCCAACAACGCTTGGAGTGGGGTGGTTATAATACTCGATTTTCAAACCAGTGATCCAATGCTTAGAGCGGAAATAGCCCCTATCACCTGTAGATGCGGTGATTCTGCGAACTCCATTGAGTGATGCATAGGTTTGGTAGTATTTCATATCGTCCTTCTCGCCACTATCTTGGCGCAACATCAGATCATATTGTACCTGATCTTCCGGAACTCGATGGCATTCAGCGTTCAAATTGTGGGGAATGGCGGGTGGGGCATCGCATTTCTGAGAGTGAATTCGAAGTTGATCGATATACTTTCTGTATGCCTGTTTTTATTCAGCTACTATCCGGACGGATTGAGAGGGTTTTACATACGGCTGGCTGAGCAACGAGTCCTGTGATGGTATGTCCCGTTGGCACACCTGGTATCATTCGGGCGGATGCATTGAGATGATGGACGAGGGGGGCAAAAGTGGCAGTTCGTCCATAGTTGGTCGAGACCTAGACCGTGGTCAGCATTGTGGGAAAAGTCTGGAGACGATGTAAAACGGACCTCAAGCCCGACCAAGCGAACGGCTCGGTTGTGATAGCGGTTATCCCTCAGAATCCTTATTTGCGTGACACGCTCTCCTTTTGGGCCATTTATGGGAAGTGACATGACATTCTCACCAACAACGCCACAACTCAAAACTTTGTCGTCAGAGTAGTGTGCGACCATTCCAACAAGCGGATGGCGGTAAAATCTCATATGGAATTCAAGACAAATTAACTTCTCGAGACCTCTGCCTCCACGGAAGCCAAAGTCAAAATGCAATAGTGGATTGAAGGGTCCAGAGGGCCTGCAAGGGAGCAAGGGGCTTATGATTGAACTCCCGTATAGTGGAACAGGTGGCATCCAGAGATGAGAAGCCACACGTGCATAGCGCGTTATGGCCGCGGAAGAACGGGGTGGTCTCGAACCACGCTCACCGGGTTCAACCATTTCGCCAAACCCAAGTGCAACAATCTTGAATCGATCCAGGCCTGCTAGTAGATAGTACGGCACTTTACCACTTGGAACCAAAAGTAAGCCACGAGCTAACTTCTTGACGTTAGGCTGGCCAACCCAGGCAGACTCTCTCGAACCAGTGTATAGTATACGGATAGCCTTGAGCCCTTCCGGAGAGAACAGTACCTCGAAAGCCCTGATGCGTTTGTACCTGTCTATGTCAATCCATTTTTCGGTATCTGGGTTGGGGTATCCAATTGATTGACTGATTCCGCTTCCATCGCTTGAGGGAAACAGTTTGATACCAGATATGAATTGATTTGAACCAAATTCGACAGTCGAAATACCAACCCGGAGTGGACGACAATCCCGCAGGGCCACGGACAACTGTGCCTTTCGATAAAGTAATTCACATTGATCTTGAACAGGATAATCTCCCTCGGGAGATGCTTCCTGGCCAGAGAAAAAGGCCATGACTTTTGCATGGTGAATGCCTCTCCTTGAGATCGCTATATTCACTAAGACAGGAACATTGCGTTGAGATTTCACCAGAGAATAGCTGAAACCTTGCCCACCATTCCGTTTAGTTGGCTCTAGTTCGACAAGAGATGCAATAGGCTCCAATAGTTCGCAGATTTCCTTTCTATGGGCTAGGGCTCGCGATGAGCCATGTGAAAATGCCTTCATAGCGGAGTAGACCCTGAACCAATTCCGTGGGGTACAGAGGTCGAGGAACATATAATAAAACTCCTGGCCAAGCATAAATTTACTCCGCCAGAAGGACGGAGGAAGCTGTTCGTTACTTGCCAGCCAACCTAGATATCGGCATGTGAGTCTTAGTTTGAGGACATCGCGGATGTCTAGATAGGTAAGGACCTCATATATCGTTTCCTCTGGAAGCATTCTGAAGATACCGGCCCCAGACTCACTCCAATTTGCTCGTGTCCTCGTCTCGTAACTTGAAGAATACTCGCTGTCACTTTCCAGCGTCATATCCTCTGGCTGAGTGGTGTCCGATCCATAATGCATTTCCGCATACACACCTTCCCTTACTGTTTCCAATACTTCCAATTTGGGAAGTGAATTCGGGTCAGCGGTTTTATATATCCACCTACTATCGTGCGGACCGGGGGCTTTGGGAGCAGGACTGTTGTGCAGTTGGAAGAAGACTGACCTCACGATGGTTGCAACATCGATGAAGGCATCACCTAGGCGGAGCCTCTGTAGAAGGAAGTTCCAACATACATCGTGAAATGCAAAACACCACCAAGTTGTCGAAAAGTCGCGGATCGCCCATAGGTTAAGGGCATTGAAGTCGTCCACCTCGAAATAGGCTTTGTCCGGGTCGATTGATGCGTGAAGAATATTGTCGTGGCGTATCACGCCGACCCCAGTGACCGCGATTTGGTCCAAGTCACCGTCGACTGCATAAAGACCCCGAACTTCTGTGAACCAAGGACGAGTCCTCCAACGCCAAGGCCCTGAATGGTTTCGCTCCCAGTCCTGCTCGAGAAAGGTCTCACACAGCGGGCAGATCAGTTTGGGCGGCATGGTCTTTTTAATATTAGCAAGGTGAATGCCCCGAACAGGTATACCGGAGATCTAAGTGCAATTCGGAAAGACTTCAGCCGATGATGCGATTGAATGATCCCCGAGTTGAGCTATGGAGGGTCATTGAGGAAAAGAAAATGCAGGAGAAACGGGCAGGAAGAGGGAAATTTAAGCTCAGTCGCATCAACCATAACCTCACTCTTTCGAAGGAAAAGTCCAATTGTTTCATTCAGATACGCCGGGGGAAAACGTCACGGCCTCATCGCTACCTTGCCTTGTCGATTGGTGAAGCCCTACAATCATACGTCTAGTCGGAAGTTTCATGGCTATCTGATGCCTTTAGTAACCACACGCGCTTCAATATAGCCGTTCTATCCGAGAGATGACGTTGACTGGACAGCGCCTAGCACTTCATGAAGGAAGATTCCCTGGTTCTGGCTGTCAATGCAGCAGGACTGCAGGAGACATGCGCTGACTTGCGCCCAAGCGATCTGAATATCAGAATGCACCTATAATGTATCACCCTAAGCCGCGGCACACCCCACTTGAGGATGGATTATTGGGCATGTCTGAATGGCCCATCGTCTGGCCGGCTACCGGGCTGCAAGAAGTCCGTACAATGGATTCCTATCTTTCAGCCATTCATGCCATTATGGGTTGGACAATATGGAGTAGTAATGAAGCGCCTTCACACCTTGGACTTCTTATATCGTCTTTGCTCATTATCACTCTTCTATCTGTGCTACATATTCGACATTGTATTCTATTCAGACCAAAATTTCGCTTCGTTAACCCGAGGAAAAATATGACCACTACTTCCGACAGATCCCTCAAGACCACCTCGCTTACCTGTTTGAAATACACAAGACCCAGAGTAATAGCACCGACGAGAGTGTCGATTACATCTGGCAGGCGATAGCAGTAGATTAGTTTTGCTCCAAACGTAATTGCGTATATTGCTACCAAAATGTGGTATCCAAAAACAGTCACATGCTTGGCCTTGCTATTATTCAATCAATGCCCCCAGAAGTACTCGAGGACCCTTCGCTCTGGCCACAGATAATTACCGTCAGATGCAAGGGTCGACCCGCAGAGACTTTAGACTGGTGGGATGGTATATTTGTGCATCAGTTTGTGGAAGACCTTGGCTCCACTGTCAAGAACGAGTTGGGAAAGATTTATGCAGCATTAGCTCATCATAAGAGTGTGAGGTTCTGCCATTTCGATGCGAAGGCAACATCCGGGGAAGAGCTCGTTCCACTCCACGATAAGCCCTTGGATTTCAGCAAACAAGAGGATCTCACCGAGGTCGAGAGCATGCTGGACTATGTCAGAGAATAGACTGCAGTGAGCGCGAAAGGTGTGAATATGCTAGATCAGGCTTGACGGTAAGATCCGGTAATGGCTATGGTTGTGATATGATGATAATTCTATTAGTCTGTGAGGCTATGACTGTCTGGCCAGAAGAACGGGGGTGGTCTAGCATGTATGTAACCAAGCATAAGATCCCTGTACATGTCAAAATTATGGAGTTATGCAATACACACATAAGAGAAGGTTCATGGAACTTTTCACACCCAACTACCGCTCCGACTCCCCAATCACGCTCCTAGGCACATGCTCATCTTGCGAGCGATCATTCAGTGATGTCTCATACTCCACACCGCGGCTGCCACTCTTGGTCGGTACCAGGTGCGTAAGAGGCATCTCACTCTCTGTATCCCGCATCCGTTTGAACGCCGATCCCGAAGCACCGGATTGAGCTCCAGTTTGCGACGAGTAAGCATTTTTAGCAGATGAAAATATACCTGGAAATGCTGCCTTGAATACAGGACGCATCATGGGCACACAGGCATTGGTAATTGCTAGTGCAGGTTCTGTGACACTCCAGAAGGCGGCCCAGATCATGCTGTATGAAAGGTCGGTGAAGTCAACGGTGGTGAGGACATGAATCCGAATGATTGTGATGGCAGAGATGCTAATGACGAGCTGTCAGTTTTCGCAGGCGTTTACCATCTGATTTTCGGAGTTGGAGGTACTCACAACAAGCCTACGCCAAATATACCGTACAGAGCTACTTTCGTCCCGGTCGACATCTGCAGTTTCCAGATATGGTGAACCGGTAGAGCCATGATTAGAAGGTCTGTCACGAGATTGAAGGCACCAATGGTCGAAAAGGCGACGTTCATGCTAGCGCAATGACCAGGCAAAGCAGCGTTCCAGTTTTTCGCAAAGGGTTGACAGATGAGGAAGACCTGAAGCATACTTCCGAGCCAGTAGGCCCCCGCGCAGCCCATGCACACTCTAGCAGCCATGCGAAATCCAGGCGTCACGAAAATTCGAAGATAGAAAAATAAGTAGGAGAACTTGGCGGTGACCATAGCGTTGTAATAGACGATTTGGTAGACAATAAGCATCTGGTTCAATTAGCGCGGGGATCAAAGCGCAGGACAAGCCTTCGCAACGAACCTTAAAGATCAAGATGGTATTCACGGCAGGGAGCTCGGTAACATGGTGCCGCATGCCGACCCGTGCATAGTGGTACTGCATGGCGAGCATACCATAGGTGTGCAGCTAGATTGCGAGTTAGTGTCAAGTCCAAAAATCACTGTCCTAGTTCCGTAGGTGACCGCACCATGGACACCACAATAAATGCATCGTCCCACCAGAATTTGCTCTGTCTGATCTTGCGCGACATGAAACGCAGCCCGATTGACGCTGTACTGAGTGCCACCAGCACGGTATTGGCGATCAGCTGGTCGCGCACAATGGGGTACGCAAAAACATTGTAGAACTGAATCGCCATGCCAGTGTCGTTCCCTCGGGCATCATGGGAGCTGTGACGGGTGAGAACTTGGCCAGACAAATTGGAACTCATCTTACACGGGCGTGCAAGGCTGGTGATACTTGAAGGAGTCAGCAACGCACAGTCCAAAAAGCCTTGCCGGTCCAGACAACGACGATCCGGCTTGCGATCATCACCAGGATAACTAGGTTCGGAATGCAGCTGTCAGCTCTAGGCTCGTCAGTGAATCTAGTGGGTTAAGCGGGACCCGCCAGGATCTTTGGCGCGACGGCGGCGCTCTGTAGTGTTGATTAGTAGGGCTAGTCCGCGCAGCTAATCAACTAGTTCAAACGGCGGCCGCTGTCATTCACTCCACCAAAGCCAATCCAGCAATCTCCTGGCCAAATGCCGAGTGAGCACCGTTTGGGGGCTGCTTTATCTGCTCCACTCTGGCATCGCCAATCCCAACTTACCTATATTTCCTTTAGTTCGAGTCCCATCAGTGCACTTGCCCCGTCGAGGCAGGAGTCGAAAACGAGGTCTCCTATTTCATTCCGTGCGGCCCTGCCGACCTGCCTGTTTCTTCCTTTCTAAACACGCCAATTGACATATCCCTCACCATGACCGGCCTGAAATCCTACGACTATATCATTGTTGGGGCGGGAATTGGTGGGCTGGTGCTCGCCTCCCGCCTTACCGAAGATACCAATGTGAATGTGCTTCTTATCGAAGCCGGTGCCAACCGCATGGGGGACCCTCGCATTGAGACTCCCGGTTTCTTGGAGACCATGTATGGCAATCCGGATTTTGATTGGGATTACATGAGTGAGCCGCAGGTAAGGATTCGGCGTCTCAACCTCGGGATTCTCATGTCGGTACTTGGCTAACCCCTGTTGCAGGTGCATGTCAACAACCGCCAAATTGCGCAGCCACGTGGCCGTGTGGTTGGTGGCAGCTCCACCATGAACTTCTCTGTGATCATGTATCCCTCCGAGGCCAATTTCGCCGCATGGAAGTCGCTCGGCAACCAAGGTTGGGGGCCTGAAGACATGGCGCCTTACCTGCGCAAGTTCCACACCTACACTCCACCTTCGGAGGAGACTGCCGCTTTTCTCTCTTTGGATAAGTACATGAAGCAGGGGAACCAAGGCAAAGACGGTCCGGTCCCTGTCACTTTGCCTAATGTATATGGTCCCTTCAACCAGGCCTGGGATGAAACCTTTGGCAACCTGGGATGGAGAACAGATGAAGATCCCATCTCGGGCCGCAAAATTGGTGCATTCACTTCTCCCTTGTCTGTTGATGGGGCCACCGGCCGTCGCGGTTATGCCGGTGCCTACTACTCGCCGAAGGTGGCAGAGCGACCGAACCTGGACCTGCTGGTCGAGACCATGGTGGAACGAGTCTTATTGACCAAGGATGCCGATGGTCTCGCCACTGCGACCGGCGTGCAAGTCAAGACCAAAGGCGAACAGAGTCGCGAGATCGTGGCAAATCGTGAGGTGATCATTTGCGCAGGCAGTCTCAACTCGCCTCAGATTCTCGAACTCTCTGGTATCGGAAAACGCGACCTTCTGGAGAAGCACAACATTCCCGTCATCGTTGACCGGCCCGGTGTTGGTGAAAACCTCCAGGATCACTGCCTAGCAGCTGTCAGCTTCGAGGTTGCGGATGGACAAATCTCGGGAGATATCACGCGTGATCCCAATGTTGTGCAGTCATTGACCAAGCTCTACGAGGAAACGCACTCCGGTCCTCTTGCAGGAATGCCTATTAGCATGGCGTATCTTCCCCTGATGGACCATGAAGGCCAACTATCAAGAGAGAAGGTAGAACAGCTCCTGACCAAGCATCTCGACCAGCACTTGGAGGATGCGTCATCTTCCCAACAGCAGCAGTACGCTCTCCAACGCGCGCTTCTCCAAGAGGGCCGCAACGCCTCGGCACAATACATGTTCCTCCCCATTCAAGTGCACATGAACCCAGGCAAAACCACAATGTCGGACGTCCTTGCCAAAACCCTTCCCGGAAACTACATCACCATCTTGGTCCTGCATAACCACCCCTTCTCGCGCGGCTCCGTGCATATCCGTTCCGCCAATGCGGACGAAAAGCCGATCTACGACCCCAACTACCTGTCCCACCCACTTGACATCGAAATTCTTGCCCGGCACGTCCAATACCTCGACCAGATCGCCGCCACCGAGCCGTTCGCAGGTCTCTTGAAGCCCGGTTCCCGACTTCCCGAGCGGGCTATCGACTTGACTGATCTCGAGAAGACTAAGGAGATCGTCAAGGAGCGTCTTTTCACCTGTTTTCACCCGGCAGGATCTTGCGCTATGATGCCTGCCGAGTTGGGCGGTGTGGTGGACTCCAAGCTGAAGGTTCACGGCACCCGAAACCTGCGCGTCGTGGATGCCAGTGTCTTCCCTTTGGAGCCGGCTGGAAATATCCAGGCTACTACCTATGCCATGGCGGAGCGGGCGGCCGATTTGATTCGTGAGCTATAATTCGGTAGATAACATTGCTGTACATAGGACAGAAGCAGAAGTTTGACGTTTGAATGCATTTATGTGTCGATGCAGTGGCAGGGATCAGGTAAATCGCGTTCATCTTGGCAGAAACTGGAGTTTGCGGGCTTTCCAATGGCTCGCTCTAGTATATGTTGTAATCAAAAAGTAGGGTAGTCCAGTAGTCGTAGTAAAACCTGGCATAATCATGAAGGTGAACTAGCGACAGAGAGAGGGACTTTGGTATATATATTATTACTAGTCGAACCGCCTCGAAGGAAACATAGGAAACTTGGTGCCATTTTTACCCCCGTCTAGGTCCAAAGCCACAAACTGTAGTTACTGGTAGCCGTGGATATTGCAAAGGTAAGAAAGGACAACAACGTTTGTAACTTGAATGGCCAGTGCGGTAGACTATTCAAACATCCTTAAAATCGTTTGTTGAGTAGAATGGAGATTCGGCCCTACGTTGTTCCGACGGGCGCCCAGACGTGTATTTATGAACAGCATCATCAGCAACATCACTTTACTAAGTCAGTCTTGACTGCGTCGACTAAAATCAATTCCTTGCTATTTAAGTTGCTAGAAACCAAATCCTCTGGGTTCAAATTCCGCGGTCGTGACTGGGCCAGTTGTGGTATAGCTCTACAATTGTCTCTGTGGATTTATAGGTATTCTGAGAGGAAGCGAAGCACTTGATAAGTGTCGAAGGATGGATAGTCATTGTTAATGCTGCAGATGCCAGAACTGCAAAGGTATTCAAGTCTGAAGAGAGTCCTGTGGTTTGGGGAATGATTCAACCACAAAGGTGAGGGTTGTGGCATCGCAGGATGAGTGAACGATACTCAGGCACGGTCACTCTAAGCAAACCAATGCAAACATGCGATGAATCATCTGATAGACAATCCCTGCTCTTGCTGGAAGGAGTAGAGCGCCCAGCTCCCCTATTAACACCCCAATGGTTCGGGCCTTCGCGTAGTACAACATTGGCAGGTCGGAATGTAACTCTACTAAACGAGATGATTGGAGTAAATCTCCGTGTGGTTGTTGTAACGGGAAAATAAACACAAGGTTCGTTCAGAGCCAAGCCGGCTCAATTGAAAGAAGAACAAACAAGCTTTATGGAACTAAATCACGAGGGACTTCTTACATGCTAGGGTAACTGTACAACTCAAGCCATCCCCAAGAAAGAAAATGCCAGTATATCCTTGAACATCACAAGATCGACGCCCCGAGACCTGCCGGGATTAGTCAGGGGCGCCGTTTACCGGCTAGACATCCCTTGTCGTGTGGCAAGGGATGAGGAAGCAATCCTGCAATCATCCATACCCCAACCTGTTTCCTTGCCTGTACTCTTGACAGTACGACCTCGTTCAAGCACTGTGTTCATCTTTTGACAATTCGCACATTTTGTCGCTTCCACACTAGCGCCAAGGCGAGAAACTGGGCAGCTGAGAAGCCCCCGACCATCTTCATCTGCATACTATACGCCTGGGCGTAGACCTCCCGTACGCGAGATTGCATTTCTGGCGTCAAGGTGGAAATAAGTTGTGTCGATATGGAAAACGCGTCCACCTCGTCTGCGGGTAGCAACGATGAAAGTCCACTTCGAGTATGGCTGTGTAATATGGCCGTGGCTGCTGCGATACCAAGGGCCCCGCCCAGCATGCGCAGCTGGAAACCTGTTCCTAGCGCAATGGACTGGTCCTTGACCGCTACCACCAGTGGCAACATGAGGTATAACACAGCAACCCCGAGTCCGGTGCCTAGGCCCGCTATGACGAGGTATCCGAACTGGCCAGGCCATATGTGGGTTTCCGCTTTGATCTCGGAGTAAAGGAAGAACCCGATGACTTGCATGATCACGCCAACAATCCCAACATAAACAAGTGGTACTGGAAGGCGGCCGGTGAGTATGGAGCAGAACATCATACCAGCAGGGACGCTGACGGCGAACGCAAGGAGTTTGACACCGGCTCCGATTGGGGAGCTGCCGTTGACAACTTGGAATCGTTGTGGTATTTCGACGATGCTTACAGTCATGCTGAGGCCTGTAGTGAAAGATCCACTAATTATTTCGAAACCACTGATTAGCATCTTTTCACGTATGAGCCGCATAAAGCAGAACCGACATACAGAATTGTCCCCACGAACAAACGACTGGCCAGCAATCGCCAGGGCAACATTGGCTGGCAGGAAAGTCGTCGTCGACTGAGGAACCACTGCCACAAAAGGAACAAAGGGACACATATCCCGGAGAGAACAAAGAAGACGATCACTGCACTGGAATCCCAGCCAAAGTCATAGTTGCCCTCTTGCAAAGCAGCGACTATGAACACTGATGCTGCTAGTACGAGGAAGGCCCCGAGAAAGTCAACCCGACGAAGTAATGACCATTGTCGAGACCAGAATGGTGAATACTCCGATGCCGGAGCCTGTATATCGGTTGAAGCTGGAAAATTTGGTGGCATTGAAAAGAAGATCAAAACCCAAGATACAGCCCCTGCTGGAACACTAGAGATGGTTTAGTAAAGTATCTCATGTCTTCATATACCTTTTGCGTACTTAAGCAGGAATACCCAGCGCCAGTCCCCATCTTCTGCAATTGCTCCTCCGAATAGGGGCCCCAAGACAAGGCCAAGGGAGAAGACGACCCCGGACAAGCCAGTGACGGCAGCATAGTGCTGTTTGGACACCATTCGAATCAAGGAGAATATGACCAGACTGTAAATACCGGCAGCACCAATGCCTTGGAATGCTCGACAAATGATTCTGGACACGAGTCAGCAATGCCTCATGGAGTGCTATTGGGAAATCTACGGCTTTACAGGTCCGACAGAGTACGCGCACCGCTGCAGCCTCCCGAGAACGCCGTGAAAATAGCGAGCGAAGTTAGCAACATGGGCTTCACGCCCCAAGTGTCGCCGGCTTTCGACCAGATCATGAGAAAGCCTAGAAACGAGCTGTGAGCGTGTGAAGTAGGAGGGGCGATTTCGGACGATGAATCTCTTACCCGCATATGTTAGAAGGTAGGAGGTGATGATCCAGCTGCTTCGGCCAAACCCTCGTAGGTCATCTGTGATGGCAACCAGGGAGGTACTGACAATTGTGCTTTCGAGTCCTGTTAGAAAGAAAGACACGTAGAGCCTCCCCCGACCGGAAAGATTAGCTGTAGACCGATATACTCATAGCAGTTGCCCTACCCCGTGCCTCCAAGAAAGAGGCGAGTTCCCTTCAGTCCACCATCCCAAACCTGTTCACCGGACCCGACATCTGAATCCGTGGCATCGTATTGCCCCATTGAAAGTAAATGTGTCCAGACCTTCTCTAATCAGTAAAAGGAGACGTAAGAATTGTCGAGAGCGAGACAACTTAGGATGGAGGCCTTGCGGTTAACAGACGATGGGGTTTTTGGAGACCTTCAGGGAAGTGTAGCCCGGCCTTCTTGTTTCCCCCGGACCTATTTGGGTTGCCCGCGTCCGGCTTAGGAATTCCCAACGGTAGCACAAAAAGGGTCCTTGCATTTATCTGATGAAGATCCCGTCCTTTGGGAATGGAGAGCCCGAAGAATCATCACCGATACGGCCGCCTGCATAAAGCGTGCGACCCGCAATACTTGCAGGAATGACATTTTACGAACCACTGCAGCAACCTGAACTCTTCTAGTAATGGGGCGGAACGTGAGGACGCTCAAACTACATTTCAGCTTATCACACAATCATGATTTCTGCATCATTCCTTCCCCTGAGACACTTGACATCGTCACATCAGCAAAAGCAAAGTCTGTCAACATTATCAAGTTGCATGTGCCACATGACATCCCAAGGTAGACAGTAAAATTCAAACCCCGCCGATCGCCCGGTGGATCACGTTGGCAATCTGTATCACCTCTTCTGTCGAAGTAGGGACAGTGTGACCCCCTTTATGCACAAAGATGGCCTCGCTGCTCTTCCTGCAGTACTCAGGAGCCAGTGCCGCATACTCACCGAGGTAATCTGTTGAGCCCCAGATATGTGCTGTTGGAATGGAGATTATTGGCCGGGGATCCCATGGTTCAATCCGCCCCTGACGCAATGATTCCATGTCAAAGGGCTTTTCGGGGTTGGAAAAAAGGACAGCCACCTTGAATGGAGGTTCTTGCGTGCCTTCTTTCAGAGCATGGTCGATCATTATGGTCAGGGCCAAGCAAGTACCCATACTGAATGCCATCACCCCATCGTAGGGCCCCTTCACGCGAAGATATCTTTCTAGGTCGTTGATCGCCTGCAGACACGATTGTGGTTGGTGTGGGTCGCAATACGCGAAGGTTGCCTCCCCTGTTTCGATAATTGATTCCACAGCTAATGAAGTCAATTATGGATACATAGCTCTCGCTGGTTGGAGTTGATCCCCTTACAAGCTTCCCATGGAATGGTTCCCTCCACAAAGTCGAAGGTGTGACTTTCTCCTAGTTCATAGCGCAGTGCCGCTATGATGATTTGCGTATGTTTAGCATGTTATTCGACGCCGCCTTAACAATTTGTACAGAGGGACTGGCCACCTGTCTGTTGCTCGAATACCTTTGACATTGTTAGTGAGCGCGACCGTCGCCAGGAACGTGGGGCTAAGAATTATAAGATTTCTACTTACTCTGGAATTGCTTCCAATCCCATGCAAGCTTGTCAAATTTCAGTGTCAGTGTCAATGAGTAGGCGCTTGCAAAGTGGAAAGATGAACTCTACCATAGAAAGCGCATTTTGGCAGAGGCAAGAATTCAATGACTGTATCTTGATGTATCACTGTCCGTTACTAATCTTTTGTGCTGCGGTGATGTAAACTGAGATAGTTCTGTCCTCAAATCTCAAATTCACAAACCTCATAGAGCTTGCTATTTATGTTTTTCAATGAACTCATTTCTAATTTCCACCCCAAGCCTTGCTCGTGAACAGTAAACTCGCAATGTATGATGCAGCATGTTGTGCAAGTAGCCACGATAAGACTATACATCATCTGCGTCCCTTTCAGGACATAAACAGCTCATCCCTTACAGTCACTACGATCTCCACGTCATGTGAAATTCATGCGAAACACATACCTCATGCTAGAAGACGAAATGAGAATATACATTAGAGTTATGGATAGCAGGGTAGATCTTAGCCCGCGACAACGTCTGTGAGATACACGATAAGCAAGACATTTCATCGCGATCGATGAAAGTTTGTGGACAATGAAGAATGCCGCATGACCACTTCGCCACATTGAGTCACTGCCTGAGGGGTAACCGGGATAACTTTGACGTTATCTAGAGCAGGAGATGGGTACTTATAGACGACTGTGGTACCAGGGTAGATTTAGGTCTTGACCTATGGTATCTCTTAGCCAAGCTTATTTACAAAGCATACAAAGCCATCAATCCATCTCATCACTTCATCCCGCCGCCCCCTCGTCTTTGCATTCTTCGAGCAACATGGCAGGGAAACATCTGGAACCCCTGGCAGTAATTGGCATATCTCTCCGCTTTCCCGGGGAGGCTGTCACACCTGACGCCTTTTGGGAACTGATCCTAAGTGGCAGAGCTGCAGCAAAGGAGGTTCCTCCAGACCGATATGACGTTGATGCATGGTACAATCCAGACTACAGTCACTTGGACAGGGTGTCCCAACGGAAAGCGAATTTTCTGGAAGGGGATATTGGCCATTTCGATGCAGGCTTCTTCTCCATCTCTGCTGCGGAAGCCGAGGCGATGGACCCACAACAGCGGCTCGCCCTCGAAACAGCGTATCATGCTCTCGAAAATGCAGGATATCCCATTGAGGCAATTACTGGAGCAAAGATGGCTGTTTTTACCGGTGCATTTGGTAATGACTACCAGAGGCTTCACGCAAAAGATCTTATGACCTTGCCAAAAGGTCATGCTACTGGGACTTCTATGAATATGCTCGCGAACCGAGTGAGCTGGTTTTTCAACCTCAAAGGCCCAAGTGCTAATGTCGATACTGCATGTTCAAGTAGTTTGATGGCTTTGCATCTTGCCTGTCAGTCCATCTGGAATGGCGAATCTACGCTGGTCTGAATAAGCCCTCCCACGCCAAGTCATTCGTTGCGCCACTAACAACTATCCGGCAGGGAATGGCAATCGGCTGTAATGCAATTCTCGGCTTGGATACCGTTCTAGCCCTAGACAACCTTGGCATCTTGTCCAAAGATGGTCGATCGTACAGCTTCGATCAGAGGGGCAATGGATATTCTCGCGGAGAAGGAGTGGGGGCTTTAATCGTACGCCCACTAAGTGAGGCTATTAAAAATGGCGACACCATCCGAGCTCTCATTCGGTCCACTGGCTCCAACCAAGATGGCAAAACACCTGGTATAACGCAGCCTAGCATGGAAAGGCAAGAGGATCTCTATCGGGATACATATGAGAGAGCTGGCCTAAGCTTGGATGTTACTCGATATGTCGAGGGCCATGGAACAGGTAAGAAAACAAAGTTTGTTACTTTGATGATTAATTTGAGAGCCTGTGCAATTTTGCTAAGCAGAATGGCGAAGTAAGGAACCGCCGTAGGCGACCCCATCGAGGCTCGAGCCATAGGCAATATCTTTCGTCCACATCGCAGCTCAGACGAACCGGTCTACCTGTCAGTATCCTCAATGCTATTGTATATTGAAGACTCTGACTGTTTTCAGTGGATCCGTTAAGTCGACCATTGGCCACCTTGAAGGCGCAAGCGGAGTAGCCGGGGTTCTCAAGGCCATCTTAGCGGTGGAGAAGGGAATTATCCCACCAAATACAGACCTCCAGACTTTGAATCCTAGGATAGACGAGGAATTCTTGCACGTGAAGGTCTGAACTGGTACCTAAAACATCCAGACTGGCAGCGCTGATAGTGATCAGGTCCCTCGGAAGGCTATTCCATGGCCTGTTGATGGTATCCGAAGGGCTTCCGTCAGCTCTTTTGGCTTTGGGGGCACCAATGTTCACATAGTCCTAGATAACGCATCAACTGAGCTCGTGAAGAATGACCTTAGGCTGCAAGCAACCATCAATGGGCCAGCTATTCCCACACTTGGGCGGACAGTGACAAGGTCGTCGGATATGGCAAGGCTGCTTGTGTGGTCTTTCGCCGACAAGGAAGGTATCATGCGGTTACAGGAGACTTGGAAGCCTTTCTTTGCTGGTCTCAATATCGAACCAGAAGAACGCCCTCGCTACCTGTTCCGTCTAGCACATACCTTATCTGCAAGGAGGTCGTGTCTTGAATGGCGAGCGTACGCTGTTACTCAACCGAGCGACGATTGGGCAACGATTCCTGACAGTGTAGTTTCCCCGGGGCAATCTATTCCCTCACCCAATATAGCTTACATATTTTCTGGGGTAAGTGTCCAAAATATAGACACCCACAAAGCCATGCGGCACTAACATCTTTTGTGCGGCGTAAAGCAAGGCGCCCAGTGGTATGCAATGGGTCGAGAGCTGCTTACGACATACTCGACCTTCTATAACAGCATCCAGGCAGCAAACGATTATTTACAAACCTTAGGGTGCCACTGGAACCTGTTGGGTAAGCATTATCAGCCCCGAATCTTCTGTAATTGATACTTACACCAATCTAGATGCTCTGCAGAAGAGTGAATCGGAATCTCCAATTAACCTTACGGACCACAGCCAGACCTTATGCACTGCGTTGCAGGTTGCACTCGTTGACCTCCTTGAGCAATTCGGGATTGTTCCCAAAAAGGTCGTTGGACATTCTTCCGGAGAGATCGCTGCTGCGTATGACCCTAACCTATCCAATCAATTAGATGTGCAGTACTAAACGCGGTTACAGATACTCCACTCGCGCTATCTCTCGACGTGATGCTTGGAGAATTGCTTTCTACCGAGGCCTCTGGAGCAGCAATCTGGAAAAGCACAGCTACGTGCGAGGACGTATGCTTGCTGTTGCACTGAGTGAGAAGGAAGTCCTTGCATACTTTGACAAAGTCACCAAAAACCATGTCCTTCTCCGGCTTACCGTAGCCTGTATCAACGGCCCCAACAGCACCACTATTTCCGGCGAAGAATCGCAGATTGAGGATCTCAAATCTCTCCTTGACAATGACCAGATATTCTGCAGGCGATTAAAGGTTAAGGTAGCCTACCACTCGTTTCAAATGCATGAGATTGCAGCTCAGTATGAGGCAGCCATCGGGCCACTTGAGAAAGTGGCCGATCAATTTGAAGGCCACGGTCCATGCATGGTGTCCTCTGTTACGGGAGACTGGATAACATCAGAAACACTACAAACATCAAGATATTGGGCGCGCAACTTGGTGTCACCCGTGAAGTTCTCCGAGGCCTTGAGCGTGGCATGTGCATCCACTACTTCACCCCCGGATAAACTCGATGGCAGTCATTGCAAGTCCCTGCAGGTCCATCATCTGCTAGAAATCGGTCCACACTCGGCACTACAGGGGCCTATCAAGTCCATTCTTGCAGAGCTGAAGCGCACCTCAGTCCACTATCTTTCCGTGCTTAAGCGCAACGTGGCTGCTACATCAACACTGTTAGATGCAGTGGGATATCTATGGGCAAGTGGCCATCCAGTTGATTTGGCCGCTTTGAATCAGGACTCCCAGACAATGTCAGGGAGGAATCTTCTCTGCCTTAATAACTTACCGGAATATCCCTTCAACCACAACAAGTCCTATTGGCATGAAAGCCAGATCAGTCGCAATATCCGCAGGCCCCCGTTCGGCAAACACGAACTTCTGGGCACGCCGGATCCTTGCTGGAACCCACTTCAGCCCCGTTGGAGGCATATTATCCGGACTTCCGACACACCTTGGGTTCAGGATCATCATGTAACACTCTCATTTTTCCCAACTTGCAGTGTCCCGGGAAAATACGGCTGACAGATCCTTATAGGTAAATGGGTCAGTGGTGTACCCTGGCGCGGGAATGATCCTCATGGCGGTCGAGGCGGGGAAGCAGCTATGTCGAGACGGACGCCAGATACACTCCTTTGAGGTACTCGATACAACCCTGCATGCAGCCATTCAAATCCCAGGACATGGCGATGTGGAGACAAATTTCTCTATGCAGCCCGTGAGCAGCATGCGGGCCAAAAATTCCGACTTCTTCGAATTCGGCCTCTATACCGCCCTAGGGTCATCATGGACGACAAATTGCACAGGCTCCATCCGTGTGACATATGAAGCTCAAGAACCAGACCCGGTCAAGAATAACCAGGTTCAACAGCGGATTGACACACAACTTCGGCAAACACTGGTGCAAGCCCAGCAAAAGTGCGGGTCAACGGTGGATATCACTAAGATCTACGATAATCTGAGACAATATGGGTACGAATATGGTGAAAGCTTCCAAGGAATTACAGCTCTTTCCTACGACCAGGAAGATGGTAACACGGTTGTGGGATCTATTCATCATCGCCTAATTACACCCCCTTCAACACTTCACCCGACTGCTCTGGATGCAATGTTTCAGACATTGCTATGCGTCAATGCAGGATGTGGAGCCAAAGCTGTCCCTACCTATGTCCCGACACACATAAAGAGGCTACAGGTTCTGAAGAACGGGTTGCCTGGTGCATCAGAAACCTTCAAGATCCTGGCACAGGGGGACTTTGCGTCCTCAACTGAGGTAGTCGGCTCGATCACCGCATTCGGAGCCGATTCTCAGCAGCCCATCGTTCTTGTTGATGGGCTCAAATGCACATTGCTAGATAACGTTCGGTCCAGCAGCGAGGTATCCACAACGGGTGGGACACTCTGTTCCGAAATTGAATGGAAGCCGGATGTTCGTCTTGTTGAAAACGCTGCGATAGAAGAATACTGTCGGGGGAGGTCGTCCGAGACTCCCTCTCGTGATCTCCTTATCGAGCTTGATTTCGTTGTGCTTGCTCGTGTATTAGAGGCCTACCGGTTATTCACTCTCCAGAAGAAACAACCCGCGAAGCCTTACTTGAAGAAATACCTTCAGTGGGCCGCACACCAAAAGGATCGTCTGGAAAATAACGAACTGGTGTACTCTTCAGATCAGTGGAAGAGTCTGTTACAAGACTGGAAATATATTCATGACGTTGAGAGCCGCTTGCTCGAGAAGGCGCCAATCTCCAGGCTTCCTGTTAATGTTGGGCGAAACCTGTTGGATTTCCTCACCGATGCCCTAGATCCGCTGGAGTTCTTCTTCTCCGGTACCATGGTCGATGACTATTATGAAGGCACTGTGGGTACCCCTTCTATTCCCTTTCCCCCTTTCCGTAAGCCACTAACCTCCTATGATGGCAGATGGCTGTGGCCGACTTCGGGACATCACTTCCAAGGTTTATGGACCTCATGGCTCATACAAACCCTGGAATGAACGTCCTTGAGGTAGGTGCCGGGACTGGGGTTGCCACTGGAGCGTGCCTAAAGGCCCTGGGAGCTTCTGGACACCCTTCCGGCTCCAGGTATACTAGATGGGATTACACCGATATTTCACGCTCCTTCTTCGGAAAAGCCTCTACCAGATTTGGACAAGAGGGGTTGCGAATGCAGTTCAAGAAGTTAAACATTGAGGAAGACCCGGAGGAACAGGGGTTCGAAGCTGGAAGCTATGATATGATCGTTGCTGGATGGGTGCGTTGACCTACCGTAAACTGAGCCTACTTTACCGCTAACTCTTTTCCTTGCAGGTTGTACATGCGACCCATAGTTTGGAACGCACATTGAATAACATACGGAAGCTCCTTAAGCCGTACGTCTACCGAGAACTCTAGTATACATTCTGGGAACCACTGACCTTGTTGACGCATATAGTGGGGGGAAGCTCGTGCTGGCTGAGGTGACGAACCCGTTTCGTTCTGCGGCGTCCTTCGGACTTCTCGAAGGGTGGTGGCTCAGTAAGTTACTCGTGCTTCTTGGTTGCCAAGAATTCTGCTTCCTGCGTAGCGGTGACGGCACTGACTATTGGGACAGGCTCCGAACCTTACCGTGTCTACGGGCCTTGTGTTGACAGAGCACGCTGGCATGACGTACTTCAAAGAACAGGGTTCACAGGCTGCGACATCTATCTCCCCGACTTCGACGGCCAAAGTTTTCAGGAGCATGCCGTCTTTGTCTCAACCGCCCAGCAAAGCCACGAGCCTTTGAGCTGGAACCCTAGTATTGAGATCGTGTACGAACCAAATGAGGCAAAACAGCTTGATCTTGCTAGGTTCCTCGAGCAAGAATGTCAGTCCCGTTTGAAATCCCGCGTGGCTTGCGTGTCGGTGAACCAGGCCTCCACTGATACCCAAGACGTGCTCCGCGTCTTTCTTCTTGATGTTGAGAAGTCGTCACTATATGATATGGAACAAGCCCTATGGGCTGTGCTCCAGAAGCTCTTCACCTCTTCTGCAACAACATTGTGGGTGAGCAAAGGAAGTGATACCTTTGCGACCAACCCGAACCTCCACCTAATTGAGGGTATATTCCGGGTTCTAACTCACGAGGACGGACGCCAGAACCGATATATCTTGTCACTAGAGGGGACGACGAATCAAGAATTGGTCTACACAATAATTCAAAGTATTCTACATCCTCCGGCACAGGGGCTGGATACTGAATACACTGTGCGAGATGGCATGATATTGAATCCGCGGCTCACTGATAGTGCGCAGCTCAACGAAGAGGTGTCACTGCAGTTATCGGATCAAATTGAGTGTGAACGAAGATTCGGAGATATTCCACTGTGTTTGGACTCAAGCAGTTCCAGCATTTCGGAGGGCTTCCGATTTATAGAGGCCAAATCCACAATGGACCTTGGAGACACAGAGGTCGAGCTTGAGATTCATTGTGCTGGTCTAAATTTCCGCGACATCCTCTTATCGTTGGGGCAAATCCCTTACGCGGAAGCCTGGCAGGAAGGTGCTGGCTTGGTGACCAGAGTTGGTAGCAAGTGCACCAGATTTAAGCCAGGTGACCGAGTAGTAGGGTTTGTTCCCCAGCCATTCCAGGCTCGAACTATATTCGGCGAGGACACTCCGGTGGTACACATTCCGCCGAGGATGTCGTATGCCGAAGCAGCAGGAATCCCAACGAGCTTCCTAACAGCATGGTTCTCACTCATAGAAGTGGGACGCATCAGAGCTGGAGAGACCGTTCTCATCCACTCTGGTGCCGGTGGGACAGGGCAGGCCCTTATCCAGATAGCCTTATACCATAAGGCGGAAATATATACTACCGTTGGGACGGAGGAGAAGAAGAAATTGATCATGGAGAGATACCCTATCCCCGAAGACCATATCTTCTCCAGTCGCTCCACTGATTTTGCCCCAGCGATTATGCAAATGACCGACGGAAAGGGTGTGGACATTGTGGTGAACTCTCTATCCGGAGAAGGCCTAGTACAGTCCTGGGAATGTACCGCGCCCTATGGGCGGTTCGTTGAATTGGGGAAGAAGGACATTTTGGCAAATGCCAAACTACCAATGAGACGATTCTTGAAGAACGTTACTTACAGTTGCTTTGACTTGGCACTGCTTCAGCAGGATCATCAACGCGTGTCTCGTGCTGCTTTAGAGACGGTTATGAACCTGATGGACGAAGGAAAGTTAAGCCCGCAGGATCCAACCCATGTGTATGGTGTCGGTGAGATAGAAAAGGCGTACCGACACATGCAGTCTGGCAAGAACTATGGTAAAATCGTGATAGAAATGCGTAAGGAAGATATTGTCAAGGTATTTATCCCTCCCTCAGTCATTGACCTACCTAGCTGACAGATTCCCGTTGCAGACATTGCTGAAATCGAAATCTAATTCTTCCTTCGACTCAAACGCGACATATGTGGTCGCGGGTGGTCTAGGCGGGCTCGGTCAGAGTATGCTTACATGGTTGGTCGGCAGGGGGGCTCGGAATCTCCTCCTTTTATCTCGTTCAGGCGGTAAAGGCGCCGATGCCCAAGAGTTCCTCAGTCGACTGAAGGACGATGGCGTCAACGCTCAAGTGCGCGCCTGCGATGTGGCGGACGAGCGTGCTCTGCATGCAGCAATTGACGAGGCCGCTTCACACATGCCCCCAATCAGGGGCTGTATCCAAGCCGCGATGGTATTGCAGGTAGGCAAATTATTCTGACCTCCAGCAAGATATCATGCACAGCTAATATTCTGACTTTGACTAGGATGTCGGGTTTGAAGACATGAGTTATAGTGACTGGCAAACTGCCGTCAACCCGAAAGCCCAAGGATCCTGGAACCTGCACAAGCTCCTCCCCCGTGGACTTGACTTTTTTATCATGCTTTCTTCCATGAACGGGATAGTTGGGCACGTAGGCCAGGTCAACTACGCAGCAGGAAACACATTTCAAGACGCACTGGCACACCATCGAGTACAGTGTGGTGAGAACGCCGCCTCCCTGGATCTTGGGCTCTTCACATTCACAGGACGAGTTGCACGAGACCCCAGACTCCTCAAGATCATGCTTGATGTCTTCCCACACAAGCCTATCACAGAGCCTGAGTTCCACGCGCTACTTGATGTCTACTGCAACCCGACGCTCTGCAAAGAAAGAGGCCTTCCATGCCAACCATCGTTCGGGATGCGACCACACGAGGGCGCAACAACCAAAGCCTACTGGCTTGAAAGGCCTATGTTCCGCTACATGGCTCAGCAGCGATCCTCGGAGGGGCATCGTGAGCGGCAAGGCCAGTCCATCAATCTTGCTTCTGCATTCCGAGGGGCAGGGTCAATGGCTGATGCAACCGCTGCGGTGACCAAGGCCCTGACCGTCAAGCTGGCAAGGACCTTGTCTGTGGAGGAAGGAAGCCTGGATGATAATAAGGCCCTGCATCAATATGGTGTCGACTCGCTAGTCGCTGTAGAACTGCGGACGTGGTTCTCCAAGGAGGTACAGGCGGACGTTGCTACGTTTGATATTATCGGTCGCGCGACGATTACTTCCTTGGCTGGGGTTGCTACGAGTCGGAGTAAGCTGCCTCGGGGTTGGTCCTGATTGAATATATTTCGTCACCAACTTGGCCATTAGCTAGGCTTGCACGAGGGGATATCTGGGAGCCAGTCATGTTATTATCGCATTGAACATTACATTATGTTATCCGCGTCTTTACCGTCAGTTTAACAACCTCATTGTCTAATTCCGTAGGAGCGTGGTATAGAAACAGTCTTACAGTTGGTGAGGACGTGATAACATTCTATTTTACCTAGTGGATTCATGTTTAACTCACTGGTCGCCCTAGCTCGGATTCTCTTCCCCCTTACTCTTGTCTTCAACTCATGTCCGTGACGAAGGGAAAGAACCTGAGAATGGTCCTACTTTATTGAAATTCTAGTCTCCAGCAATGCTATGGTGTTGAGGAATGTGGCCCTTCATCCCTATATTGTTCTTGGCGCTGGCCCGGTCGGCCACCTGTTTCACAGCCAGGGCCTAAGGGTTGTGGGGTCTTTAACATTTCCACTATAGAAGCCATGGCGTATAGGAGTCCAATTTAGAGTATTCATCAATCGTCTACATTCATCTGAATTCGCAGTATACTTTGTGTACTAACCACTTAAAGTGAATGTAGTAGGAAACCCCCCCCCCCCCCCCCTCTTCGCCGTGCCGTTCCAAGTGGATGCAAAAATATATTCCGTGATCCCCATCCGACCCATCTGCTTCAAACCACAGATAACCACCTATATCGTACATTTGCGTTTTACCTTTGCTGGCTCAGTCTCAGGTAAGATACGTGAACCATTTGGAAGCCTCTTATCAATGCTTTTTGTGTGTTTGGTTTCATTGGGAAGAAAAAAAAGGTAGTATACGCCGAAACCAGCGGTGAAGTGGAGAACACAAGAGGAAGTGCTTGTCGCATTCGGTATGACTACAAAAAATGTACGAAGGACCCCGGTAAACCTGGACACTATGCAAGAGTGAATTATCTATTGGAAACATGTGAATGTCTTCAATCATTAAAACGTATACAGAATCATCTAATGCTTGACATAATATACAAATCAAGTCGTTGAACAAGAACGAAATCTATCGCGTCTTCCCACTACCAGTGGGTTGATTATATTTACAACTTAAGACCGAGCAGACTAATAGCCAGTGGCTCAAGAAAAAGCAGCAAAGCAAGTGCTGTTGGCCCGGGAGTCCTCCCAGCCGACACACTTCCAGCAGCTCAGCAGACCAGTAGGGTCATACTTGTTCTTGATGGAGAGGAGCTTCTCGTAGTTGTCGCCCCACCAGGCCTCCTGCCAGTCAACAGTGAAAGCGTTAGCCTCGTTGCTGTAGGCGCCACTGCCAGGGGTGATACGCTCCAGGGTAGCAGTCATGTTCTGCAGAGTGGCAATCTTTTGCTCGCGGGTCTGCAGGGTGCTGTTCCAGGCCCAGCTGCTGCCGGAGCCCAGCTCCCAGACGGACTTGCGCCAGGCAGGGGAGGCACTGGTGGAGCCCTCAGTGTAGTTGTACAGGACGGGGGCGACGACGGGGATGTAAGGGGTCTGGCCGTTGGCGAGGATGAGCTTGAAGAAGTCCATCAGGTTGGAGCGACCCTCGGCGGTCTCGAAGACGTCGGTGGGGACCAAGCGACTGCCAGCGAAGTGGGTGACACCAACGCTGACGGAGCTGGAGGTAACGTACTTCTCGTAGAAGTCGTACCAGGAAGAGAAGGCCTCGATGACGGCGGAACCACCCTGAGCCTTGGCGTAGGCGGCAACCTCGGCCATGGAGGCATTGGCTTCAGCGACGGAGAGCAGGGGGGAGACGTTGACGAGGGTGTCACCAGTGACGTGACCACCCCAGCCTTCCTTGGCCCACTTCAGGGTGTTGTTGACAACGATGTCCATGAAGGGGAGGACGTTGGTGGAGTTGCTGGTGAACTTGATGATGGCGGCGACGAAGCTGACGGTGGGCTCGACGCGGTGAGTGCTCTCGAGGACAACACCAAAGGTACCACCACCGCCACCACGCAGGGCCCAGAAGAGGTCCTGGTTCTGGCACTCGTTGGCGATACGCAGCTCGCCATCCGGGGTGACGACCTTGAACTGGACGACACGGTCGACACCAAGACCATAGACAGGGGAGAGGACCGAGTGGCCACCGTTCATGACCCAACCGCCAGAGAGACCGACGGTGGGGGAGTAACCACCGAGGATGGTGACGTTGTTCTGGTGAGCGAACTCGTAGGCTTCATCGAAGTTAACACCAGCACCGGCAGTGATAGCGTTGTAGGAGGCCTGGCAGCCGTCGGGGACAAAGGCGGGACTGTAGCTGAGGTTCTGCAGCTTGCGAGTCCACAGGGCCAAGGTACCCTTGCCGCTGCTGCGGGTCAGGTAATCATGACCACTGTTCTTGATGGACAGACGGGTACCAGAGCAGTTGGAGAAGTGCAGAGCGTGGCGGACATCGGAGTCATCCTTGACCTCGATGTAGTAGGAGGGCATGTTACCCTGACGGCAGGTCTGGTTGACAAAAGCCAGAGGATCGGTGGGGTCACTGCTATCGAGCAGACATTGATCCTCGGGGTTAGACGAGCACATCTCATCCTGGTTGTTCATGTAACCATTGGGAGAGTTGGTGCGGAGATAAGGGTCGGTGTAGTTGTCCTGAATGTTGGCACAGGCGGCATCGTTGGGGGTGACGGACTGGCCATTGTAGTTGGAGAAGCAAGGGAGGGAGAAAGGGGTCAAGGGCTGTACACGACCCTGAAGGGTAGCGTTGAGGCTATCCAGAGTGCATGAGCAACCACAAGCGGAGCCCAGTCCAAAGAATTGGACGGCCAGAAGGGCCAACGAGGTCTTGGAAGGCGAAGGCGTCATTCTTCAGGGCTGCCACGCGACTGTGAGACAAACTCGGCGGAAGGGAACGGGGAAACAGCGACGATCGCGACCATTTGAATGAACGGTCGGGGCCAACGTTCAGGAGAAATTTTTCTTACCTTCGGGAAAAACGGAATGAACGGACCAATTCAATGTCTCATACGATTCATACGATTCAAAGCTATTGAAGACTGGGTGGGCAAAGGTTGTGGGTTGTGGAGGAAGAATTGCTTGGTAGCTGGAGAGTGCGAGATGCGGTAGTTGGGCGACATACGCCGCAACCGGGCCCGTAGCTGTGAAGAAAACCCAAGGAAGCTGCATGGAGTTGCAAGTGGACCCTTTGCTCCACCATGGTTGGTATAAACTATGTAGTGCCACCAATTATAAATGTTCAAGGGGTGGAATCTTGACGCAGGTCCCCGTTGGGGCTTGTTGGTAAGTGGAGTTAGGTTTCGGTCGACGTCCGAAGCTTTTCCTTGAATGCACACCACCACGTTTGCCCTCACACAATAGATCGTGGCTGCCTTCTTCACCCTACGCTAGATTACCACGGAGTACTAAAAGTATTAGACCACTACTACCATTGTGTATCTGCACAATTGGACCATGTGGACACCATCTGAGACCAGCGTCTCAAATTGATTGCACCACGTTGTCTCTCGGGTTTTCTTCGCTCGGTAACTATCTTCCTGCAGGAAGACCCCTGAAGCCCATCGCACGGCATGCCGGCATAGACCACGCGAAGGAATTTATCCACACAACCACCGATGATCCTTGCCATGTCTCCCCTCAGCCCCCCAGAATCCCAGCTGATGGATTGCTGGGGTTTTTATCACCACCAGATATACGCTGATGATCGCAGTGGTACGGACCAGTTCCCAGCGGGACGCACAGCGCATTGAACACGGCGGACAGAAAGATCGACCTCTGAACCACGGTCGCAGACAAGCCACCTCGATCAATTATCGCCGCTTACTCAGTGTCAATCTATTCTGGTCTCAGTTCTGGCTCGTCAATCTAGCGGCGGAGAAAGTTAAAAAAGTTAAAAATTCGCCGAGCCGTGGAAATGAAAAGCCAATGAAACCTGCATCCGGTTCAAATAGTCTTGCACAAATTAGCGGACGCCTTCCCAATCTTTATCGTAACTCCGACCGGGCTGAGTCTGAGTTAAAGAATCGCATCCCCTTGCCCTTTAGGTTCTGGTGGCGACGACAGCCCTTTCGTAATATTATTCATTAATTCGGATCCTTCTTGCACAGAACCACAGAAGACCACAAATCCCCCTCTTCCCCCCTCCCTGAAATGGGAAACTTATATGGAATCGCCTGACCCGCCTGGTCGCTGCTCCCTGCATCGCTGACTCGTATCGCCGGCCGTGCAGGATGACTTACGAAGAGAATCGGTACTGGAAGAATGTCCTGACCATCGTACCCATCATTGGTGCTGCCCTGGCCACCGTTTCGTATGTCTTGCGACTATATTCGCGGCGCTTCACCACCGCCGGTCTGAAAGTAGAGGACTGGTTGATGGGCGTGGGCTTGATTCTTTCCTACTGCGCAACCGCCTTTGTTGTGGACAGTGAGTTGCTCGCATTTCTCATGCATAGCTGGCCGACCTAGTGAATACTAATTCTTGCTGCGCATATAGCCGCATTCAATGGCGTGGGTTTACCAGTTAGCTCTCTGCCGGCTGACGAACGGCGACGTATCCAATTTGTATGTTCTCAACGGCAACACATTGTTCGCGATGGCATCCACTAACCGATGCACGAAATTGATACAGGGTTCATGGATGATTCAGAAATTTTGGGCGCCGTCGGCTGCGTTTGTGAAGATATCGATCGTCGTGTTCCTGAAGCGTCTACTAGGAACGGTGCGCGCCTATGCAATTATCTCGAACGTCCTAATGGGCTTTATTGCCTGTTGGGCCCTCTCGGCCCTGCTTGTCAATATCTTTCAATGTACTCCAGTTCAGTACTACTATGACAAGGATCTCAACGGACATTGCATGAGCGGTCAGCGAGCCTTCTTCCAGGCGATGGGAGCGATTTCTCTGGTTGAGGATGTCATTGTGCTGTGTCTACCCACACCTATTGTTTGGGGGCTACAGATCACCTTTCGTCAGAAAATTGCTGTGACGCTCGTGTTCTCCCTGGGTGGACTGTAGGTTATCTTGTGGAGTGCATGCGATTTCCGGTGCTAACAACTGAGTAGGGTCTGTATATTCAGTCTGATGCGTCTGATTGAGTTCCGTAACTTCGTCACTACCGACCTGGCTTGTGAGTTACCTCCCCGTGGAACACTGTTGGTGTTCTCGACTAACTGATTTCAGCCTCGAGTGCCAAAGAGTCTGTCTGGACTTGTCTCGAGCTCGATGTAGCTATCATTTGTGGCTGTCTGCCTCTCATGAAGCCGCTGATTCAGGGCTTTCTCGGCAAAGTGCGAAGCGGAGTCTCCAAAGCCCGTTCCCACCCGTCATCCGGCACGAAGCTATACTTTCCCAACGGCACCACCCACAACAACGATGGATTTCGCCAGATCAACGATCCGTTGAGCTCCATGGCCTCCAAGAACGCTCATATCGCTGCCGACGAGACTCGAAGAAGTTCCGACGTTGAGCTGCAGGGCATCGCGGTAACCACTCGAATCGACCAGGATATCGACCGCCCGCGTACCGGAAATTCGACAGATGTCTCCGCCGAACACGTATGGCCACGGTGAAAGGTACTGCCAGGGTGATAGTCGGTACTGGGCCTACAACAGTGCAGCAGCTTATGAAGTGCTACTGAACGCGGCTGGACAAAGGGATCAGCCCGCACCCCGACCCCAGCATCCTGCACTTATTAGAGACAAGGGACATCGCATGCGTATTCCATGCAAGGTCTGAGTGTATGGTGCTCAAGAACCTGGCTCCGGCTAGATATCTCTTCGGTAACATTGAAGATGAAGGGGCCTACTGCTCAGCTGCGACGCATCCGAAAGAGATGCGATAAGCAACGCCATCGGCATAAACGTCTACGAAGTCTGACGAAATAGATATAGATCGATAGATTAAACCTAATTCACATAATACTTCACAGCTATCGCACTGATGCAGCTCTCACTACGATTACAGCAATAGTAAAGTGCACATATTTTGTGCGTTTAGTATGCAAAACCAGAGTGGATCCCGAAAATTCCATCGTCCCACGGGGATGAAACCGAGACTCCCCAAATCCCTGGACATGTTCGCACCGGCCGACCCGCGCGAAACCCTAGAATCAGCACCCTGCATGTCCGCAATCCCCCAATTCCGGAGATCTCGAGACAGGGAAAAGTATTTGCCGGAATTACGTCGATGAGGCCTATATATCTAAAACCATGGATCCGGAGGATTTCCCGAGCGGGGAGACTTACTCTACATTTTAATAAAGGCAATTTCAGCCCGAAGTGCTAACTCCAAATTAGTCTACTCATAATATGTAGCTCAGACACCACGACATCCTCCTGTTAACATGACTCGAAAAGGCCATGACATATTATATTGATTAACAATTATAGCCTACAAAGTAGTATTTCTATGGCTTGAGGGATCCACAGCACTGCACATCATATCATATCTGATAAGCAGATCCGCCGTTATTCAACACCTAGTCTGGGAATGATCACTGCTACTTACTATCTTAGCCTGCGGAGATATTTAAGGGAAAACGGCGGTCGAAAAGAATTAGTCTGGCTTGAAAGTATTGGTAAATGGAGAGTAGAATGGGGAGAGAGACCCAGACCCGACGATCCTAATACGCTGGTAATTGTGACACACGGAAGATGCGGTGAGATTAGCGTGGGATCGGCAGGGGGTTATCCGTTTCCATCACTTACAATGTAGAATTTATGGAGATTAAACTGTTGAAACTCGAGTCAGTTTTATTCTCTGGTGTGCCTGTCCGGTTACTTTTGCGGCTTAAGTTCTGCTGGGATGGAGTTTGGTGTCGAATGGGACGGTGTAGCAGGGATATGGTCAGTGCACTGTACTGCCATACTGCGCTGTTGGTTGTTCAGTCTTAGGACATTTTTTGGGAGGTCTGTTCGACTCGAGCAGGCGAGTAGAGGGGAGAAAAGGAATGGTACGAGATGGGAGGTGGCTACAGCCATATTCTTTAGCTAGCATGATCATTCGAATAGGCATGAAGTCACTTCGCTGATACTATATTAGGCCTGCATACATAATGGATCTAACCGCTATTTCAGTGTTACTTTATATTTCGCTGAGTCGCAAAGTTCCATCATAGTAGCAATAATGCACGTGATGCCATTCGCACATCCTGATGACTAGTGATGAGATATATGACTATAGTGAAGGCTGGTTTAGTGACTATCTGTGTGCTCAGTAATGTTTCTATCCCTTACTGTCAGCAATCTCGCACTGTTATTGCGAAGTAGAGAAAGCGATTCATCTGGTGAAGCATGAAAGTACGGCAAGTTCCTGCTGCACTCGTTCATTTGCATTCACTACTCGTTTGCTTTCACTGACGTCCCGACTTCCTTCTCACCTCTACTAAATGAAATCTTCCTCCTTCTCCTCCCATCTTCACGCTCGCTCTCATTCAAGTCCTCGTTCATCTACATATTCAGTCATCGCGCAACAAGTCACACCGACCTCATACCTTAACCCAAACCGACCAACAAGATGGAATGCCACGACGCCTCACGCGTTCCTAAATACATGCAATACCTGGAGGAACAGAGGCAAATCCTAAAGGATGCCCAATCTCGCAGGGGTCAGCCAGTCGAACTGACAAAGTCCCGCGAGGAGATAATAAACCAGTTTGTTAATCGCTACTTGGCGGAGACTACCACACCCGTGGACAAAAATGCGATTCGCACGTCATTTGTCCCTCCTGCGTACCCACCCTCCATTGCAGCATTGGGAGATTTGAAGAAGATTCCCATCAAGGATCTTACTATCGAGACTCATCATCGTGGCTCTTACATCCTCTTGAGAGCAGTTACTCCTGCTTTTAGGAAGACAGGAATCGTGGCCGTGGTGGAAGATGAGGAAGGAGACGTTCTTGCATTGCAGCTGTATAACCAGGACAGGGATCTTGTAACTGATGGGCGTCTCGTTGATGGAACTATTGTGCTTATAAAAGAGCCTTATCTGAAAGTCATGGGCGATGGAGATTGTGGACTGCGGGTCGACCATCTTTCTGATATCAAATTCATCCTGGAGGATGACTCCCTGGTGCCCTCAATCTGGAGAGATGGGTCAGAAGATGGTATCTCTGCTAACTCCTGGAAAACAACGGGCAACGATCTCTACAATGAGAAGGACTATCATCTTGCTATA
This sequence comes from Aspergillus costaricaensis CBS 115574, assembly GCF_003184835.1. Taxonomy (NCBI): domain Eukaryota; kingdom Fungi; phylum Ascomycota; class Eurotiomycetes; order Eurotiales; family Aspergillaceae; genus Aspergillus; species Aspergillus costaricensis. The sequence goes on from NW_020291829.1 coordinate 156,406, forward strand.
AACTGGTACAGATTAACGTGAAACTGATAAAACGATAAAGTAACGCTAACAATGGTACAGTTATTCTAAGGCTCTGAATTGTGTCACAACTCCCAAGGAAGAGCTTACCGTAAGGCTTAATCGTGCTCAGGCATTCCTCAAAACCCATCAGTTCGACGCGGCCCTGTGTGATGTCGAGCACATCCTATCCAAGGATAGATCTGCCGAGAAAGCATTGTTCCGTAAAGCTCAGGCCCTTTACTATCTTCAGAGATTTCGAGAGTGCTGTGATGTTTACGTAGATCTTTGCAAGGCCTATCCAAACAATGCCACAGCTAAAAGTGAGTTTGCACGGGCGGCAGCGCGACTCACAGAGCAGCAGACTGGCAAGTATCCATTCAAAGAAATGCAGGAGGAGGCAACGAAACTCAAACCCCCACATTCGGACCACGCAACGTATGTTGGCCCTGTTGAGGTGAGGCCCTCTACCCATGGACGTGGTTTGTTTACAACACAGGCGGTCCGTGCCGGTGACCTACTTCTTTGTGAAAAGGCCTTTGCGTATGCTTTCCATGAAGAGGGTGATATGACCAACGTTTCAATATTGGTGTACGCCGATACAGACAGTATGAAAGTAGGTACCCAAGCCGAACTGAATAGTCTCATCGTACGAAAGCTGCACAACAACCCATCGTTAATTCCGACATTTAATGATCTGTACCATGGCTCATATACGTATATGGGTGTCTCTGAGGTCGACGGTTCATCCGTCGTTGATACGTAAGTATTACTAATCATGTGCGAACAACATGAGATTTACTGACATTTCCAGTTATCTGGCTGAGCGAGTAATGTCACTTAATGGTTTCGGCTGCCCGGTCACCTCACGTACAGCCCACATTTGCAGGATCAATGCCGACAACGGGGATCTTGACACTGATAATGAACGATTTGATTCCAGCGGAATCTGGCGTCTCGCATCTTACGTAAATCACTGCTGTTATCCGAACACATACCGTGCATTCATCAGAGATATGATGGTACTTCGCGCTACACAGGATCTTCCCGCAAACACAGAGCTCAAATTCTTTTATCGAACACCCGTGGATGACGGTACAGCAGAAAACGTATATCAGCAATATTGGGGATTCGAGTGTGACTGCGCTATTTGTCATGATGTGCGCGAAACAGGGGAAGCTGGTTTGGCGAAGCGACGAGAACTCATGGCTGCTTCGGACTCGTCCATGAATTACATAGCTAACTCCTACAAATCCTCGTTCAGTCTTCAAGAGCAGACTGCTGCAATCACCATGACAGAAGCCGCTATTGCTATGATTGAGCAAACGTATCGGCGATCACCTTTGGAAGTGCCTCGTCTTGGGATCTGTAAAACAGGACTGTTTTTGGCAGAAGTGCATGCTACCCATGGTCATTGGCGGAAAGCTATTGGATATGCTATCAGAACGCTGGAATCCCTCGGCTACGTGATTGAAGGCTGGCAAATTCCGTATAAAAAAGGTAGGCAGTTGCGTGTCACACAATGGGGACTGGCAATGGACGTCCTTGTCCGGTGTTGGATGATCCTTTGCTGCACTTATGGCGAGGTGGCACCTGAGCTTGCTGACCACGCTGAATATTACGCTAGAGTGACGTACAAAATATGCATTGGTGAGGATGAGACATTTGGGGATACCTATAATCGGTACTGCGGCCGAGTCGATGGAATGGTCGTGCACAGTAGTTGAGTCTACAAGAGTGTGCTCCTGTTACAGTTGGTGTTTTCCGGGTTTTTTTCTCCATATCGCTTTCCTACAATTGCTTTTGCCATCGCGTTAGTTTATCTATAAAATTGAATATGATTTCCATAAAATTGAAATTATAAAATGGATGACCCACTGTACATATGTAACTTCGGCTAGAACTGCCGTTAGTGTACTACATAAACATATCGATGAGCCGTAGAAACCTTCGGTATCGAGCCAGGGTGCCTCTTCGTCGCACACTCGACTCTATACTCTTTTCATTACTAAAAAGGCAATTCATCACTAAGTCTACATCAGTCAACGCCAAGCTTCATCGAAGCCTGACAGGTAAACAGAAAATGGACCAAGGACGGAGAGGATAAAAGAGAAACCAGGCGACTCTCTTGGATGCTTCTATGCACGAGGGGCCAATTTGGCCTCTTCACGTAACTGGTTTGGGGCAGGAAGATCAATATACATCAATGAACACATGACAGGACGAGTGACGCTTAAGTCCTTGGAATTTAGAACTGTATTGATATATATGCACTCCACTAATCCCATCCATTCGGTTATCCCGAAATTGGCTCGCAGCTGAGACACTACTGCCTCAGGCATCAGTCAGTGGCCTTGGGCCGTGGCCATAGAATTTACATGGAATTTTAAATTCCATCTCCCTAAAGCATCACTTACGACCTACCCCCCTGAGGTCAGTAATTGACGAGATATCCTACAGGTTAATGCTAACGCCTAACGACATCCAGTAATATCGTTAGGTAAACCCGGGAATCGGCGATCCGGGTATACTTCTCCGCATGAACGCTGAAACATACCCTGTCAGATCGTACAGGGATCAGAACCTCGCTACTAATTGCGCTACACAAGATGACTCATTACCAAAGCACACAACATGAGCTAGGTAATTGGACTTTTTCGTGAGCCGAGGAGCTCACAAGGCTGACACAAGGACGCGCAGACCGTGCTCTGTTCTCCGTCATCCATCATCATCATTGGGGGAACACAACCTCACGAACCGATTTAGCTAAATCCTTCCTGTTTTCATCTTTAAAAACTTCCTCATAAACCCAAGGCTTCGAAGAAAAGACACCATGGCTCTTTCTGCAGGGAACGCTAACCTTTCTCTGACGGAGCATTTGAGTGCGCCACCTAAAGCATCACTGCAATTACTCGGGACACATAATGTCAATGAAGATAACAATATTATTGATTTTGATATTTGGGTCGACTGCTCGAAAACAGTCGGTATAAGATCGGCCAAGTTCCTGACAGAAAATGATGTGGAATCTCGCTGTTGGAGCTACTCCGCTGACTGCGATAACGGTGACCCCAAAGATATATTGGGCGGATGACTTGATGACTGGTTAAACCATGATGATGCAGACGAGCAAAGGTCAGTTCTTCTGGATCACTCGGTCCAATTGCCTCGTTTTATACTGACAAACTCATGTCGTTTTTCAGCTGGACTCTTCACAAATCGGGTCATTTTCTGAATGGGGATTGCACTGCTCTCAGAACTCATATCGAGCGCCTGGCACAGAAGACCGCCTACGGCGGTTCTGTCGAGGTGTCGTTCCATACACCCTCAATACAATCGGAAGCAAGAAATAATGCCTCAGCCGAGAACGGACACATTGCACAAGTCTTTCTGGAGTGGGCCTTTGAGTGCCCCTTCACCCCAACCGATAAGGTATGGAGTGAGCTGGTCATGAACGCGATGGTGGACCATAAGAAGGGCTGGATAGAGCCAGACGTACCGAGGCCTTCGCACGGGATGTCTCCTCTTCGGAGGGCAATGAGAGACAATGGTACTTCGCGTGTTGTATCGCGGGATCAGAATGCGAACGGGGTAACGCACTCAATCAGGCAGTTCTCTTCCTGGGGTGGTGACAGTTCCGCGTGAAGAGGTGGATGCTTGCATTACCAGTGTTAATATGGCACAGCAATGTGCTCTGGTTTTCCTTAGTTGGCCTTACTATATTATTGTTGGGTTTAAATCGTGGTTCTAGGCCATTCATTGTTGATAGGTAGATTTGGTTATTGCAAGGTTCAACTGTCGAGCGAAGATATGTCCTGGTGAGTCTCCCGCCAAGGAGGTCGTACCATAGGATATAGCCTGGGGCGAGCAACACACATTCATGATCACCCAACCACTGCTGGAGAATATGAGTTTGCTCATTTATATCTCATATGTACGCACATCCAATAGGGTTTGCGGTTTGTTGTATCCGTGGTTGAGGTCGGGTCCCCACAACCGATGAGATCATAGACTCTGGCGGACTGTATATACGGGCCGGGATGAAAAGCGGAACATGAAACCAATCCTATCTTCATATGCGCATTTTGCGACTCATCTACCTTTACATCTCCTGTGTCGTATACCACCTCTCATATTGAGTCGCCCATCATGCATGATTACCTTAGCCATCCTCTGGGGCTAGCGGGTTGGTTTGCTCGGACGATCCAAGCCATCAGCTCGATCATAGTCCTGGGAATTACAGCCTGGGCTGTGAGTGAGGACAACAAGACTCTCAGTGTTATTTTCTCACTTGTCATTGTAAGTGGTCTGTTGAGGTACATTTTTTTTAAAAGGTCTTATTCTCACCTTGGTACAGGCTACAACGAGTCTGGTCGTCATAGCTGTAGCTGTAGGCATCAGCTGCTTAGCACGTCGTGCCAAGTGGCACATTATCCCACTACTTGTCACCGATGCAATCATATCCTACCTGTAAGTAGTATTATGATGCTAGAGCTAGGCTGGTTGAGGGTCAATGCTGATCACTATAGGTGGCTCACCTCGTTCATCCTGCTCGCTCTGAACTTCAACCGCAGAACCTGTCGCGTGAACCGCTGGATTGGAGAAGTATCTTGCTCCCGAAGCTATACTGCCGAGGCATTTAGTTTCATTGCATTGTAAGTGACTCGAAAACGTCCGCTGAATCCTCATTGCTGACTCGTTACAGTTTCACTACTCTCATGGGCCTATTTTTGGAGACCGCCTACATTTACTGGGCGAAGCCTGATAGTGTGCCCCGAACAGAAAAACGGCTACATCAAGAACGCCTTTCTGAAAACCTCAATGCGGCTGGCCTGACATAAGGGCTGTTTTACAAGTGCCTATCGGCGAAATCTCGTGCAGCGGCTGTCCGACACCACTTCCTCATGATATTTTTTACTACTATATTTATATCCTTGAACCATTATTGACGTATTGAATGTTTGCTAGGCACTGGACTTTATGGTCCGGTCAATTCGCTCTCTCTGAGATGTTGTTAGCCTCCTCGGCTGTTTTGCCACGCTCGCTTCCCATTGCACATTGATTGTAACTTGACATTCGCTATGAGAAACATTATCTATCTGATCAGAAACAAACCCAGTTCATTGCAAAGTAGACGCAGACCCGGGTATTTCTTAATACACCCATTTTCCACTAAGTTGTCCTTATAATCCTTTGGAAGTCGTCCATCCACTTGGTTATCCATCCTCACGGCCAATGGCGCTATACTACTTGGTTGAGCGCCTCCTTCGTTGATGAGTCTCTACCTCGAGATCATTAGTATACTTCAGAACCCAGATCACTCGGACGGGTAAAGGAATCCTCACCAGAAATCGAAGCGACAGTATCCTTGAGCGGCATCAATGCTCAGTTCACAGTATGTGCAACAGTCTTTACAGCCTTCCCATGTGCAGCAGTATTCACCCACCACGCTACAAGAATCATCTCGCTGTTCTAGTGGAATACTCGCTGCTGCAACATAGCCAGCGAAGGCAGAAATTGCGATAAAGAGGGGGAATTTCATATTGAAAGCCTTTTAGATTGCACGGTTCAAAATAAGAAACGAAGATACCAGCAAGATGTTCTCGAGGAGTGAGTTATAAAATCCAGGATGGTTGGAGATTCGATCTTGATACAACATAGCCCTTCTTTATACCTTTTGATGTTCGTTCAGTGAGCCAAAACCAACAAAAGCAAAGTTGTTCAGCGGTGTGATCAACGTACATCTGACCCAAACCCCGAGGGACGGTGATCCGTGCATTACTCTCCAGCCTAATAAGGGATAGTCATTGTAGTGATCGGCATTCAGCTGAAAGTGACTTGTTCTTACTCACAAGTAGGCAGTAGGTATGTACAGACCAATGCATTGCATATCCTCAGCCGCAAAAGAGACCGAGCTAGTCTGGATGGAGATGTAGATCCCAAAAGGAACCACAGCGGACACTGTTTTCCTCCAATTAAAACATCATGCTTATGGCAATTCAGATCCCGAATCTCTGGCCTCTTCCGAGCCGTCCGGTCCACGACTGACCCAGCCATGATCATTGACTTTTCCAGCAACAGGGAATCCACCTGGCTAATACCTACCAGTCAATCCATGAGAACCAATCAGTAGATGAGTGAGGCTGGAGATAGCATCAAGATTGGGCACTCATCATTTGTCCTCATTGTCGGATAGGACAGGGCTGCATAGATCATGGCCAGATGAAATGCAGATCTCTTCGTTGCGATCAGAAGTAATCACACGGTTACACTCATAACCTTATGGGTCACTGTCACAGGGTCTATAGAGAAAGCATTCTGTGATGAAATATCTCAAACTAAGAATACATTAAGACACCCTGCATATCACGCAATTCTTCATCTGGGGTCCCCTCTCCAATCTCATGAGTTTCTCCGCTCCCGTGGAACCAAACAAGTCCTTCTCCATACCTCACTTCATTGCTTTTTCAAAGTTGCTTTTTCTGAGTTGCTGCGCGCTCAACGCAGCACTGAGTCACTGCGTGGGGTAGGCGCACCACACTATTTGCGGTACCCTTTCAACCACATCTATTGTCTCATTGGTAGTGTCTGGTAACGGACATCCCCGAAACTCCTGTAGCCCTTCAAATGTATCCTTCAGCTTTACCGATAAAATATCATTAGCATCGGCCACTAACAGCGTGGTGGATCAAAGGTGGGTATTAGGTCTGAGCGGGGGTGATTACTAGTTACAGTAATGGCTCTCGGTCCTGCATTCGGCCAGTGTGGACTCCCTGCAATCTTTGATCACAACAGCCTAGAGATATAGGTCGGGCAGAATTAGTATCTCCTACTCCGTTATCGCAAACTATGGAGTAAGCATAAACGACCATAACAAACGTAGCAAATTCTACTACGTATGGACGTGAGGCGGATGACCAATACATACCTTGATAGCTCAAGAAGGCTCTTCTTCCTATCAACAGTCCAATTTACCTAGCTTCCAAGCAAACTGCCATAATGAGCAAGGCCTTGCTGGAAGTCAGCTAGCCATCCGTACGAAGAAACCACAATGCAGGCCAGGCTATCATTGAACTAAGCAATAAGCAACGCAAGGGCAGATCCTATGAGATCTTACTTTGAACCACTTCAACCCCGCACGCTTGACCTGTTATCGCAATCGCCCCTTCATGGGATGATTGGCTATTCTCAACGATACACGAGGAAGGATCGTCCAGTGCATACCATGCTCTCCGGACATCACACACATCCCAGTCAAAAAGCAAACATGTCCATCATCAATGCGGGCATAGACAGCCCTACCAAATTCAAGCGCACATAAGAAACCCCAATGACCCCATCCATCCTTCTCCTTCATCGAGTCTTCGGTAATCCACTCACCCATATCTGCCTACTATTCCTATATTGATCTATATCCATCCCCAAGATGAAGTTCATCGGTCTTTTCGCATTCACCACTGCCATTGGAATGGTGACTGCGGCTCGCGTTCCGATAGGTGACCGCCAATTCCTCGCTAGATTATATGTTCCTTCTCAAGGTGGTGGGTGATTTCCTATTTCTCATCACCAAGTTCGTGCTAGGTGGAGTGTAGAGGGCGAGGACTGCCGAGCGCACACTGGCGAGTACTGTTGCACATGGGAGGGTTGTCGATCATGCTGCTGGTGGGAGAAATGTGATTTGAGCATTGATGCTGCGCAGGGCAAGTGCGTACCGAATTGGTGAGAGATCAGTCGAAAGGTAAGTTCATTATATGAAACATGTACCTCTTCTGTCGAGGCTTCAGGTCACGGCCGCTAATGTGTTTGGTAGGAGACAGTCTTACTTGGTAGAGGTGAAGTCTCATATCGGCTATCAGGCTTCGTAGGTTTTGTTTGTGTCGAGGTCATGTTTGACTCAATACACTGCCATGTATGCAATGAAAATTGAATCCGCATTGTTAATATGAATACCATGAGTTATAACCTTTTATCAAGAGCCTCTTCTCGATAAGATGTTCTGGAAGACGTCTATGATTTATTAGGTACGTCCTACAATGCGTAGTGCCGGGCTCAAGTCTGGTCGGGCTTTAACTGAGGCAATTGTGCCGTACATGCTGTGCAAGAACTAGAAACTACTGTCTTCATGCCGGCACGACTAGGTTGACGGATGGCTGGGAGATAGATCGGCAGGGCTCTTCTTTCTTTTCGGTGTCGATAGATTACTAGACAATACTAAGAATTCTGGTCTACTTCAATGTAACCTTGGCCGAATATGACTGAATGCTTCTAGTACAGTCCATGTGATGCTGAGCGGCTCGAGTATGTACTTGTGTCAAATATGTCGAAGCCCGCAGTGCTTACTGCTTTCCATAACATTTATGTAGTAGTAATTCTGAAATCTAGGGAACGAAAACGGAAGATGGATCTTTACTACTATTTTTATGGAAGCTAAACAGCAGCAGGATCATGGTAAGATCTAGCAAACAATGGTGGCTGTTTACGCTGTTATGCCTCACAAATCTGTGTTTCTTGATGGGGCGAGATTTCATCAGCAGACGATACTATTGGTCCGAGCGTGAAACAAGAGCAGCACTATGCCTGTCATGGGAAAGCGCGGGTAGCTGCCTAAGATAATCTATTCTTGGCACTGCTCGTATATTTCGAAGGATTGCCAAGCATCCTGTCAGGTTTCCAGAACTCGAGATCATGGCCAGGATGTGCTCTTATTTGTCTGTCTTGCAGAGATGAAACTGGCCTATTGTCAGTTATTTTTATCGATTGTATGTCTGCCTGATGGCGAGATCCTGTTGATGCCGAATGAGATGTATATAGACCTAGATCGTGCTGCATCTCGGCCAGTATATTAGACATCGAAAAGAAGTATCTCAATCAATTTCGAATATCGTGACAAGACTCACTAGCTGGCCGCCATGAGTACAACTACAGCTTCAATCTCTTCTACCACCAGTGCTCTGGCATCAACCCAAACATGTACCAACCCCAAACCAGGGAAGAATGGCTACCTCCCTCCAGAGGCTTGTGACAATATCCTCCTCTACGTTCCCTCTTTAGCGGCGGCAGTACTATTCTGTGTTCTATACGGCCTAACCCTCATATGCCACGGGATACAAGCATTCCTCTACAAGAAGGTACACACCGTCCTCATTCAAACCCTCACTCCAACCGACTAACAACCACCTTCAGCGCTACGCCTGGGTCATCATGATGGGCGCAACATGGGAACTAATCGCGTTCGTATTCCGCGCCCTTCTCACTCGACAACAAAACAACTCCAACTACGACACCGTCTACACCATCATGTTCCTCCTTGCTCCTCTCTGTACCTCTTCCCTCTTACCTCCCAACCCCGACATACCCCACTTACCAACCAACTTGAACAGGGATCAACGCCTTCCTCTACATGACCCTCGGCCGCCTCATCTACTTCTTCACCCCAGCCCAGAAACTCGCCGGCATCACAGCCCGCCGCTACGGCCGACTCTTCGTCTGGCTCGACATATTCGCCTTCCTCGTGCAACTCGGCGGCGCAGCCATCACCACTCAGACAGATGTACCGACCAGCACGATAATGCTAGGAGTACATATCTACATGGGTGGAATCGGACTACAGGAACTATTTGTTCTGATCTTCACCGGACTGATCATCCATCTCCATCGAAAGCTCATCCACCTCGAGCAGGCAGGGATATTGACTCCAGGCGGTATAGCAGGCGTGAGTACTACTACAAGTAGGAATAAGCCTATACCTTGGCGGTGGCTATTCTACGTGATGTACACTGCATTGGGTATGATCACTGTACGCACCCCATTGTCCCCACGTCGCTGGAAACTAAAAGGGTGACTGATTATCCTAATGGTACAGGTCCGAATCATCTTCCGACTCTGCCAATACGCTCAAGGCACGGACCCGAGTAATCCCGTGCTCACGCACGAAGCATACGAATATGTCTTTGACGCGGTGCCGATGTTCATTGCGCTGGTGTTGTTGAATGTGGTTCATCCGGGGCGGGTGTTGCAGGGGGCGGAGTCGGAGTTTCCGAGGGTGAGTCGGGCGGAGAAGAAGCGGTTGAAGAGGGAGAAGAAGCAGACGAAGAGGGAGAGGAAGGAGGCGAAGAGGGTGGAGAATGAGACGAGGAAGGGATACCAGAGTGGGTGGTGGTGGAAGAACGGGAGGGAGAGGGGGAGTGAGACGTTTGAGATTCTTTCGGTGCATGAGTGGGAAGGGAGAGGTGTTTAGTTGATTCTGAGCATTCTCAGTGGTGTGTTATGTAGAGGTTTAGACTTGACTCTTGGCATATAGTTATTGCGATAGGATGATTTGAGATATAGTATAATCCTCGTGTCTGAGCCGACGACTGGGTCTCGGCCATTTTATCGACATAAGAATATCGAGTGACATAGAGTATGGTGAGCAAACCAGGGAGTTACATAGCAATCATTCTAAAATCTATGTACACAATGCAGAATATTCACTGTCTATATCGATCATAATTTTCACCTGAATGTGGTCCACACTCACAGGTACGATATTCTGTTACAGGTCGGGATTGAAAACATCACAATCCCTACCACTCATACCATCCTCGATCATGTAGCATAATTCGCCGCCAACACCAAGATATCCTCCAAGCTTTCTGCACACTCCAAGCCATACGACATGGACAACCTCTCCAAGGTCGGCGAGGTAACCCCTACCGGAGTCTGCGCCTGTGCATTCCTCTCACTCGACCCCCGATCCACAGGCGGCCAACCCTGACTCCCATCTCGTGAAGCCGTCCGACTCCTCTGCCAGCGGCCCTTCTCACAGAAACTCCGAATCACTCCCACGAGATCCAAGTCCCGATCTGCTTCCTGTTCCGGTGATGGTAGATGCTTCGGACTACTGCGGTCGCGCTCTCTCGCTAACAATGCCTCGAGAAGATGCACGCCCCGTCGGGCGATCATGTTCGATTCATTGTGCGAGAGGATCTCCAGGCCGTCGTTGATGAGTTGGCGGTGGTAGGTTGTTTCCGGGTCGGAAGTGGTGCGGTGGAAGAGGTCGAGACATAGGATTATCTGTTTTCCATTAGCCACTTGATGCTTTGGTGAGTATGGAAAGTAAATGCGTACGCTAGCAGCAACACTAAAAGCCTGGTGGATCCAAAGCACTGGTCCGCCGTCATGGATTGCCTCCTTCTGTTCCTTGATGATTGTCCGGGCAGCAGCAACACACGTGCGACGCGTCCTAGCGAACACGGGATTTGTGAAGCTTAACTCGAGGAACTTTCGATGGATCATGATAATCTTGTGCGATGAGCTGATCGCCAAGCTGCGTCTAGCCCAGAGGACATATCTCGGCCACTCCGGATGTTCCTCGACAGGTACATTCCTCAAATACAGTGGGAGGCCCTGTGTGGCTAAGCTGCGTAATTTACGATCATGTTCCAATACCTTCTCGTATCGCGTATACAGGGTATTCGACGCAGCCATGCTATCCTGCAGCGAAGGCATCAGCGCCGCGACTTGATAAAAGAACCTTGAGTAACCCGCGACACTTGGTTCATCGTCAGGTAGCTTCAGCATATCATCGTCGCGACAGTTCCGCGGGCGGGCGGTATTCAGGCACGTCCGTGGGATGAGATAGCTCTCCGAGAAGGGAATGGAGAACCAGTCTTGGATGCAGAGCTGGCACCATGCACGACGGCCAATTTCGCGATCAATCATGACCGGCGAGGCTTCTGTTTCACGTTCCGAGCCGAGACGGTGTAGTCCCAGGCCCTGGGCAATACGAGTAGCGGCTGCGAGCAGGACAGAGAGGCTATTAGAGAAGCCGAGAAGATGGGCGGACATGGTTAGAGTTGCAATAGCCTGGACAGCATATAGGGAGTGGATGGCGGTGAAGTCGGCGTGGTGTAGACACGTCGAGACGGCTTTGAACCATCGCTGTGCTAGAGTGGTCTGCTCCCATTCGGAAAAGCCCCATGCCTGGGCGGTCATGCGAGGAGCGCAGGCGAGGGCGCCGGTAAGGACAGAGAAGAGAAGAGCGACCCATTGCAGGTCGACGCGAGGATGGGCGATATGACCATTGGCGAAGCGGAAGAAGTCGTCGAGTTCGTCTTGTAGACGAAGGGAGTGAAAGGAGCCGTGATACCAAAGCACGCAGTCGCAATGGTAGGAGACGAGCTGCTGCATGAGCTCGCGATCTGGGAGGAGAAGCTGGAGATACGCCAGAGCGGAGGAAACTTCGGGGTTCCGGTCATCGCCGCTGCCTTCGGCCGTCACGTCGCCAGGGGAGTGATGCTCGACACCATCTTTACGGGCTAGCATATCGTGATAGTCCGGGTTCTTCCGTCGGCCCCATGCGAGGAACTCGAGGATGGTGGCGGCGTCCGCCATTTCACGTTCGGGGGTCTCCACCGTGTCGGAGACAGGGGTATTGCTGGCATTGGAGATGATCTCAGATTTGGGTCGAGAATTAGGTTGCAATTGTGGATCATTTGCCTCTCTCAGGGCAGCTTCCAGCTCATGGACACGAGCTTGTAATCTCTCCACCTCATCATCGCTACCTCTGGCACGAGAACAAGTAATGCCTCTGTCGGAGTCAGCTGCTGTCGAGATTCAAATTCAGGGAATCTCACCTCCTGGTGCAATTGCGACATGGAACAACTTTGTCACAGCGGATTTTGCGCCGGGTGCACTCCACACAGGCCAGGCGTCGACGGATGGAGCTCATGATGGGGAGAAAGTGGTTTGTTGTTCGGCCGGGTTGGGGTTGGACCAGTCACTGATTGATAAGGCGGGGAAACGGCCGACATCGCAGTTCCCCGCTGATAAGCTCGGCCGAGCTGACTCTCTTAGCTTCGTTTCGTATAACTATACCCTCATCAACACCATCATAGCATCAGAGCATTATAGCATCATCAAGCTACATCCAAGCTAGAAAAATGACAACACGATACGTTGACCGTCCTATCCCTCGCATCTCGCTGCGCGACTTTGACCAGCGCATCGACGAAATCACCGCCGAACTTGTCAACGCCGCGGAGAACGTGGGCTTCTTCACCCTAGTTGACCATGGCATTTCCGTCTCCGAAATTGAGAGCATGTTCTCCACTGCAGAGCGCTTCTTCTCCCTCCCAGACGACGTCAAAGCCACTGTACCGTGGAACGCCAACAACGTAGGATGGGAGAAGAAAGCCCAGATACGACCCTCGACGGGCCAGCCTGATACCAAAGAGTCCTACCAGCTGCAGTTCGGGGAGAATATGACCGACCTGTGGATGGACGATGCCCATCTTCCTGGCTTTAAAGACACATCTCTCACATTTATGCACCGCGTACAAGAAGTCTCTGAGCGGTTGATGATCTGCTTCGCGCGGGGCCTCGGCTTCCCGGATGACTTCTTCATCAAATGCCACGATGTATCGCGACCGAACGAACAAACCACCATGCGACTACTACATTACTACGCTCTACCAGACCAACCCGACGGCAAGACCTACCACCGGGCTGGAGCACACGCAGACTGGGACTTTCTCACCCTTCTATTTCAAAAGGAAGGCCAGAGCGGGCTGGAGATATGCCCCGGACGAGAGGTCGTGACAGAATTCGGCATCGGGGATAAATGGACACGAGTGGAGGCACATACTGGGGATATAGTATGTAACATTGGGGACTTGCTGATGTCGTGGTCGGACGATCGGTTCAAGTCCACGTTTCATCGCGTCAAGGCGCCTTCCGAACCAGGTGATTATTTCGGCGATCGATATAGTATCGCGTACTTCAATCAGCCGTGCAAGGATGCACTGATTCAGGGACCGAAGAAGAAGTATCCACTTGTCACGGGGGAGCAGTTTAATGCAAATGCGATGAAGAGAAATTTTGCGGCGTTGCAGGAGAAGTTGAAGTTGATGGAGCAGGCTGCTTGATTAATTTATTTAGTGGGATAGCTAGCATGACTGCTTGATTATCAAACTCGATTGAATAATTAGTAACTGTACATACTCGTCCATGATAATTACAAGATTAATGTCCTTCAAGGTGACAATATACTAAGGCAACACCGTATCCACCTTCTCATCCTCCTTCAACACCAGATTCAGCACCACACCCACGACCGCAGCAATGATAAACGGCGTCTCCACAATGAGGTTAATCCCTTGTTCGAACCCCTGCAAATGCAGATTTGGCCCGCTATACGCCAATACGGAACTGAACCAGCTCGGCGACACAATATCCATCATGCCGATCCCCAGCGACGCAGTAAGAATGAATCTATTGCGTCGGTTGAAATCAACCAGACCGAGGACACGCACACCAGCCACCACAATCGTGCTATATAGGAACACCTGCATTCCTCCGAGCACAGAAGGAGGCATGGATCCGAAGACAGCGCCGAATTTACCAAAGATGCCCATCAGAAGGAGGAAGGCAGAGGCACACCACCCGGCTCGTCGGCTCTGTACCATAAGTCAGCACTGCGTCGGTAATAGACCAAGGGTGAATACGTACAGCACATCCAGTCAACGAAATAACTCCATTATTTCCCGCCTGACTAACCATCGGCAGCCCAGTGCCTAAAGCACTGATCAGACTTCCTAGTCCATCACACAAGATCCCACCCTGAATGCGACTATGGAACTCCCGTCCCTCGATATCAACGCGAGAAATCTCGGCTGTAGCCAGGATATCCGGCATGCAGCTGACGGCTTCGCACACGAACATAATAAGCAGTGGGAGAACGAGTGCCCCATCGACGGACAACGGGAAGGTGTGCACCCATAGAAAGGTACCCACGGGCGCAGCGTCGATCTCGTCGCGGGACCAGTAGCCCGTGGCGCCGGAAATGGCACATCCCACTGCTAGGCCTAGGATGACTGAGGCGGACTTCATGAGCGGGGAGCCAACAAACTCGACAAATATGATGGTCGCGAAGACGCTGAAGCCGAGGCCGATCAGTTTGGGATCGCCCCTGGAATTGTTAGCTTTTTAGATGAATTAGATGGGTAGAACATACCATGGCAGCGGCCTTGGAGCATCCACATTAGGACAGAGGGCATAATACCCAGTCCCACCATCACAGTTCGAGCTCCCACCCCAGTTCTCCATTCCACTCGAGATAAGGTATACTCCTACCAGGAGTAGGAGACTTCCTGTTACTACCTTGGGAAAGATGCGATTCAGCACCTTTGGAGGTACTAGGGACATTAGGATTTGTATCCAGACCGTACACAAACAGGTACCTAGCACGGCACCCCATGCTTCGGGACATGGGAGACGCGAACCGTTCTCGTCTGTCGGGCATGAGCCATTGTTGTACCTGGTGTCTGCGTAGTTCATGGCAACAGCGATGACATCGAACGTGGGACCGACTACAGATAGCAGCCCTGTGCCAATGTATAATGGTGTTTTGAAGAGGTGTATCCGTGTTACTTGCAATGCTGTGGCGATGCCGGTAGTGATGAATGCTGCAGAGACAAGGTACTGCGATTGTACGGAATTCAGATAGAAGGCACCACTTGCGAGGGCTAGAGGTGGAGAAACCACGGAGCCGATCATGGTTAGGGCATGTTGCAAACCCAAGATGAAGGTTAATAAGATTGGCACCTCATCATTGAGACCATAGAATGGCGGTTCAGCGCCTTTGTAGCGCTTGTTGAGAGGGTAAATATTCGGTGTAACGAGGTACATATAGTCCTACAATGCGTTAGTAGAGCCATAGTATGGTAAACAAACACCTACATAGTCGCCGATCCAGCCATCTCTACTAGTCAGATAGTGCTTCCAGTATCCCCACTTAGATGAAGCGTGGAGAACTTCCCCTGTTGTGTGGGACGGGGACTCTTCAGTGGAGATAGGGCTAGACTTGGACTCCATAGCGGATCTCGATGAGAAGAGTAGCAGTCCCATCAACTGATCCAGCAGAACTAGCTCATCTTGTATAATTTTCTATATCTCCCCGATAACGGTGCTATCAGATACCGATAAGCCATGCATGCAGGTATCGACATCGGCAAAGGGCTAGCTCCTCGGCCGAGGGCTGCTTATCGTGATCGACAGTGATGGATGTCCCCACCAGAGCTACAAGAGCTCCCTCCATTCTTCTTCTGTCCTTTACAACACCATCCACATTCGAAATGACCGCAACACCTCCTAAAGAAACATTATTGACGCACGCCACAATCATAACCATCACCCCCGACCGTACCATAATCCGCAATGGGTACCTCCTCGTGCGCGACACCCGCATCGCCGCTATCGGGGCATCTCCCGTCCCCGCCGACCTTCTCACTCCAGACGTAACAACCATCGACTGCACGGGTAAGATCATCCTCCCAGGACTGATAAACACCCACGCGCATCTAGTACAGTCTCTACTACGCGGACTGGCCGAAGACCTCCCTCTCCACAACTGGCTCTGCGACGCAATCTGGCCCCTCGAGGCATCTTACGCAGACAAAGATGGCTACCATGCTGCGCGGCTCACCATCGCAGAGATGCTCAAGACGGGGACGACATGTTTCTTAGACCCAATGGTGACTTATCGAGCGGGGTGGGAGAGCGTCTGTGATGCTGTGGGGGTGATGAGGATTAGGGGGTGTTTGGTAAACATACCTATCCTTTCCACTCCATTATATTCCGGGATAAATATTAACATGTTACGATCGTGATAGGGCAAACTCATCAAATTCCCCGAAACCAACCGCCAACTATCCATCACCGACCCACGCGACCAGGACCTCCTCGCCATGTCTATTCCCGGTCTGCTCTCCGCCCACGAAACCCACCACGGCACGCACAACAACCGACTGCACGTGTGGGCCGCGGCTGGAACTCCCAGGGGCGCACCAGGCTCACTGTACCGCGAGCTAGGAGAAACATGTGCATCGCACGGCATCTCATTGACCATGCACTGTGCCGAGGCACCCCGAGACCGAGAGATCTACCATGATGTATACGGGTGCAGCGCGATGGAATTCATCCGGGATACGGAACTCTGCCCTAGCCTTCAAGAAAAACAGAGCAAAAGTCATAACCTTGTGTTAGCACATATGGTCAACCTCGACCTTGAAACAGATCTACCCCTTCTAAGTGCAACACATACATCAGTAGCGCATAACCCGAGCTCGAATTTGAAATTAGCATCCGGGGTGGCGCCTATACCAGCGATGTTGGGGTACGAGCACGGGATTAATGTGGGGCTAGGGACAGATGGCGCCCCGTGTTCGAATCACTACGACATGTTCCAGGAGATGCATTTAGCTGCGATTCTGCATAAGGGGGTTTGTCGCGATGCGAGGGTGGTCGGGGCGGAGACGGTGCTGGAAATGGCGACGATAAATGGGGCACGGGCCCTAGGGCTGGAAGGTGAGATTGGGAGTTTGGAGGTGGGAAAGAAGGCGGATCTGGTGGTCGTGGATCCGTATGGCAGGGGAGGGGTGGGCGCTGCGCCGTGGCATTGGGAGGATGAGGATGGGGCGAGTGTTGTTACGACGGTAGTTCATGGATGCACGGGTAGGGATGTGGATTTGACGATGGTTGATGGGGAGATCTTGGTTGTAGGTGGGAAGTTGGTTGGTGGACTGGAGGGGGAGATTATTTCGCAGGCGCAGAGGGCCAGTCGGGGGGTTAGAGCGAGGTGTAGGAGCAGGATGGAGTCGGAATCATGATATTCTGGGTGTCTATATTTCAAGTCATATATCAAAAGAGGCTTCCCTCACTTTTGTGGGCCTTCATTGAAGAAGACCACCTGCACGGTCACATCGTCTCTCACTCGCCGAGAAGCCGGAAAGCTAAAAGCAAGCCGTCCAGCGATCATCTCATGATGAGTGCCCCCAAGAGAATTGCGCACCAAATGCACAGCAGCATTGTCATCCTGGACTGCTGTCCGTTCCTCCACAAATTGCCAATCCACTTCATCCCAAAACCGGCTGAAATCAAACCGCCCAGAAGACTCCAACCTGCTGCTCATCTCAGCTCCAGCTGCTCCCTCCAACCACCTCCCTACCAAATCAACAGCCTGCTGACTAGACATCATATCCCACAGCCCATCGGTCGCCATAATCAGGAACGTCGGCTCTCCATCCCCAATCCTAGTACTCGTAACTACCGGCTCAGCCGTCAAATACGGCGGCGTGCGAACAGGATACCTCGGCGTCAACGGCGCCGGGCCATAGAACCTCTTCTGCACATCGTTCTGAAACTCCAACGGCCATTTCCACTGGCAATCGCCAAAAGCACGAGAAACTGCCAGACCCAGCACGCGACCACCCTTGACCACATCATCTTCACCAGGATGTTCCGCACGAAGCCTCGCAATCTCATCTTCATTCTTACCAGTCTGATCCACAGACAGAGAGACAGCCTCCCACCCCCCATCTGCTCGTTTCCTCGCCAACACCGCGCGTGAATCACCAGTACATGCAACATGCAACATGCGCGACGCAGGATCATACAACGACAGCAAAGCACACGAGCCCGCATACGCAGGAGCAAGCCTCTTCACCTTTTCCGCCAACGGCATCTCACTCTCCGACAACTCCATCGCCCCTTTAACGATCGAATCATCAAGACCCACAAACCCGTCCATAATCGCCCGATGGACCGCCTCTTCACCCACATCACCTCCATCAGAACCCAACAACCCCAATCGATCCCGCACAACCCCCACCAACCTCTCCCTCAACACCTCAGCCATCTGCCCGCCCAAATGCCCATCAAACACTCCCCACGCCATCCACTGCCCCTGCCCCTGCCCGTTACTATCACTATCACTCCCACCCCACGGCGCCGCAAACCTCCCATGCACAAACCGGTCCTCGCACGGGTCATTAGACCCCACCTGCACGCCATCATATCTACTCACGCCGGGGACAGTCCTCACGGGAAAGGAGTACGCATCGCGCGATATCAGCCGCGTGACTTCTTCCTCCGAGAGACCTGTCTCTACCACCGCTTCTTGTGCAGGTGGTATGTGAGGAAGATACGGTGCATCATTGGCTGTATCTGCATTGTTATTGTTGTGGCTAGTAGTGGGAATATCCCTATTACTAGTGTCTGTGTTGGTGCTGAGCCACCATAATGCAGGCGCACTAATCGCACTAACTAGCGCGATGGTTCTTGTTATATTTGATGATGGTGTGGATGCGGATGCTCCTTTAGTGGAATAGGATTTGGAAGAGATAGTGTGGTTGTGGCTCCAGCTCCGTGGGACTAATAAGTAGTAGTGTTGGTGGTGACGGATTGGTGATGATGTTGTGGGCACGCGTCGTGGTACTTTTAGTAGACGCGTTCGCGCCCCACCCAATGAGGATGTGAACATGGGCGGCACTAAGAGTACTAAGGTAGATAGATGGAGGCTGTGGAGGGAGCAACTAGGGTAGGACTATAAATTAGTACTTTGTGTGGTCTCAGTTGAGGAGTAATTGAATACACCACATACCTGCTGGAATTATTTGTCGGTCATTAACTAATCTGGTAGTTATTATCAGGTTACATTGGCTGAGTTGTGGAATTTGAGTGTCGGGGGGACATTCCAGGGATGGTCACGTGCTATTATGCTTGCTTGGGGGCCTATTCTTAGGTTTCTTTGAGGATGGTGAATGCACAGTAGTGGTGTTGGATAAAATTAATAGTCTCTGACAAGCATCAAGTCAAATAGGCATTTGCATACAGCATATTACTACGATACTACACCCCTCTATTAGCATGCCCGTTCACGCTGCCATTCCTCTCGCTCCCGTAGCCTCAATCCATTACTCTGGTCTTGCAATCAATTTATCCCATCACTCCGAGGGTATCCATCCAGTAAAACACACATTACATACACCTCACGGTCTCACTTGCATATACTTCCGCTGCATATTACGCTGTCGCCTCCTGCGACTTGGGAGCAGTCTCCGTGGTCTCTGCGTAGCGGGCTTCAATTTTTGATTCCACATCCACTTCACCGTGCTCCAACTGCTCAACCTGCCGGGTCTTCATCTTGGTCTTCCAGGCCGGTGTTCCAATGTACTTGATGCCGTTGGGATCCTCGAACATCGCTTCCGTCTCTTCGAGCGTCTTTCCTGCTGTCTCCGGGAAAAGGAACAACACGTGCAAGAACATGGCGGTGTTGAACACTCCAAACATGATGTAGGTCTTCCACCGAATGTTCTCAAAGGCCGTGGGTGTAAACAGTCCCAATGCAGTGTTAAACGCCCAGTTACCTGAGGTCGACAAAGCCACTCCCTTACCACGCAGCCGCAGCGGATACAACTCAGGGGGATACGTCCAGGATACAGGACCCCAGGTAGGCGCATACGAGGCAACGAAGAGGTATGTGCAGGCAATCAAACCTTTGGCCGGAGCGCCGTGAAGACGCATCGACTCGGCCGCAACACCGTTGATGCCCCCAGGCACCACAGTACCATGAACCGCCATGATCGCACCGTTGGCATACATCAAGATGGCCATCAGAGCTGCGCCAACCAGCAATGGCATACGACGCCCCCATTTGTCCATCCAGATCAGTGCCGGAAGGGTCATGAACACATTAATGATGTACTGAATGGAGGAGGCAAGGAGGGTGGAGTCACCGGTGTACCCAGCCATGGAGAAGAGGTAGGTGATGTAGTACACTGTCAAAGTAAACCCCTCGTTAGTTCACTATTCCAAAAGATGACTGGACGGGAACAGGAATGCGTACTCATCACATTCATGCCGGTCAGCTGAGACCAGATCTGCATGAAAAGACCGATCATCGTGCGATTGATCATCCGCGGCTTGAACAGGTCAAGGTAAGTGACATCTTTGAACTGACGTTCAAGCTCACACATATCCCGGATATCCTGCAGCTCTAGCGCAACGAAAGGATGGCTGAGATCCCCCTTGGCGTGGACGAGAGCCAAGACCCGGTGGCAGTCCTCCCAACGATCCTTGCGCGCCAACCAGCGAGGAGACTCGGGCAGAACCAGCATGCCAAGGAAAAGGAAAACAGCCGGCAGCATCTGCAGACCCCAAGGGACCCGCCAAGAAGCAGTGCTGTAGTTGTAGGACTTCTGTCCCCCGATGAAGGAGCAGCCGTAGGAGATACTGTCGCAATTAGTTCGGCCCACGATAGATCCTAACGAGTTCACTCACTAGAACATGATGAGGATACCCCATGTAATGGCCCATTGCTGCATGCCTACAAACCGGCCACGCTTGGACGGTGGCGAAAGTTCACTGATGTAGACGGGGACCTGAGCTGATTCTATGCCCACAGCGAGACCGTTGATGACCCGTCCAACCACCAGCATGCCAATGTTCTGAGAAGCGCACATAATAGTGGAGCCGATCAGCCTAGATATTGCGGTAGGATTAGCAACCATCATCACGGGCCTCAGAGCCTGACCTACCAAACGATGCAGCCGACCATGATGGATGTCTTGCGTCCAATGCGGTCGGAAAGCGGGCCTGAAATCAAGGCACCCAGCCAAGATCCAGCTGCCATGGCGGCCGTGATGCCACCTTGGTTGAGGGATGTGGGACCGGAACAGTCCTCATCGTCAGTAAAAGGGGGTCCCTTAGGGCCCTGGTTAAAATAGCACAGATAGGAATTTTCGCTCAGCTGAGCGGACATGGAGGAGATATCAAAGCCAAACAAGCCGCCGCCGACGACGGCGACGCTCGCAATCACGTAGATGTTGCCGATCAACATGATTGCGGCTGTTGATCAACAACGAGACTTGGCTGCTCCGGGAAAAGAAGGGGAAAGAGAGAGTCGCAACGCTGGGAAGAGTGGTGGTAGCTTAATATATACTACCGACTCATACATGCGTCAGCCGCGAGTCATCTCCGGGGGTAAAGAGCGAACCCCGCATCATGAGCGGAAAATTGTCTGGTCAGAGCTGCGTGTAGAGTTGGGGATTGGACCAATCGTGCCACCGGTCAGGAAGGTACCGTTGTATGTGGTCGGGCCACCCATCACCCCAGCCAGCCCATCGGCGTGTCTCGTGGCGGAAGTAACGAATCGATGATTGGAGGGCGAAGTCCAGTGATGATCCGACGAACCTAGCTTAAGGCATGAAAGGGATCAAGATCCCCGTCCACGCACGGCTTGAAACCCTCTGTGGGAAGACAGAAAGGTTTAGCGGCAGGTTGGGCTAATTTGCAAGGACCAACCCTGGGGGAGAGTTGATGGGTGTCAGCAGGGATCAATGGAAGGATTCGCGAGAAAGTATGAGACGCTGAACGGACGAGTAAAAGCCACGGCTTGGTCTCTCCCTGATAGCTCCACTTGGATCACCACTCAAATCCCACTTGAATAGAATGGGCGTCACTAAGATGCGCCAAGGGTCAGCCACATGGAAGAAGCTTGTTGATGGTGATGTCGGAGGAGGCGCAAGGACCCGAGCAGCGCAGAGGGAGGCCAGGCCAAGCGGCAACCTGGCTAAGGTGAAGCTTTTTCATTGTCGCCAACGACCGATGCATGGCGCCCTGGAACCATAGCAAATACTATGGATGGTGAAAGCTGGAGATGAAGGGGGAAATGCGGGCAGAGAAGCAGGGAATCTCCTATTCTTCCCCGCATCTCGGGGAACCCCAGAAGTTTACCTGCCAACTAGTGCCCATGACGGTAATGTACACTGGCGTCGCCCAGTATTCTGTATGGTATTGTCATGAGCCGGACTGGTGCCACCTCAACGCCCCTCCCGGCTCCATTGATTTAGGAGTTCCTGCAGGAGTTGAAGCATCACTACTCCCTCTTTCTTGATAGATACTGTGTACCCTACTGCGGCTCCTCGTGCAACCCACATCTCAGGCTGAAGTACACGCTGTTCAACAACACAGAACAGGCCTCATGGTGCAACATCTCAGTAAGTCTATGTATGGTCAGGATAGAGAGAGACTATCTATCCAACATCTCTTCAAAACCCACCCCATCAGGTAAGAAAGTAGGTGCTGACAGCGGTGGCTAGAACCGCTCAGGTCTGTGTCCACTTTTCATCTATTCTCTGTCAAACTAACAAAAGGACTTAGCATATGCTGTGTTGGTTTGTTATTACATGGACCAGTGTTGAGGGTAAGCGCTGTGGATGCGTTTTACCGGTTACTTACATAGCTTCTGGTAAAAATACAGCCCATTACATCTATCCGTAAGACTGGGGACGGTCGACAGCTATAGCTCAAGCCCCGGAAATTAGTTCGCGTGCACCGTCTGACACAACAAAAAGAATTAAGATCAGCAAAGATTATACCAAATATGACTCGGACATGACCTGTCCGATGACTAAATATTGAAACCTCCGTGGCACGGACCTGAAGCGTCCAATGCTGAACCCTCGGTGTCTCATTATGCCGTGAGATCCGATCCCAGCTCATCGCATGAGGGTAGGATTCAAGTCTTGGCATATCACAAGATCGGATTTGCCAGCGAATGGCACTCGGTTCTCCTGTGGCTAAATGCCCGATGCTTGGCTAGTGTGCGCAGGAATTGAAGTCGTGATTGCACCACTTGACAGCCAAGCCATATCCTCGCCAGACGTCGAACTCCCTTTTCGGGAAAATTTCCGATGCCATCGCATCTTGCTGCTACCACGTGTTGCTCGCCAGAGGCACATTTACCACGTTTGTCGGAAAGCGCTCCGAAGGCATGTTCCATGTTCATGTCTGACTCGTTCTTGGAATCCAACCAGTTATGTGCCTGCAAGTTGGCCTGGTTGGGAGTGTGCTGCGTCTTTTGGTGTGATAGGATTGCAAGGCTGGCCGAGTGGTCCCCTAACCATAGCTTGGTTTCTCCAGCAATATTAAGAGGTCTTTCACTGCCTTAGAAGTTATTTCATGTTGCCTGCTAAGCATAGCACCGTGATTGCGTGGATATGTAGTATGAAAAATGAGCTGATTTACCTGTTTATGTCGTCCTCAACTTGAGTCTTTCCCTCCCTACCGATCTGGTAGGTGGTAGATCTGGTTCCGTAGTCTGCGACATGCTATGTTGAGTAGATGTGACCTTTTAGCCTTACCGTACATGGTACCATACACCGTCTCGTTCATAGATCGACATCACGGGATCACGAGAAATACGAACTCCTACTCACCACTTCACCTTCCCATCATCGAGTCTCGAAGTAAGAATCATCAGATTGAATCTATCACAGCGCTTCTATTTGTATGCAAATGGATATCAAACGATATACCCAACCATGCTATTTTTAGACAAAAACATCATCAATTCGTCGACGAAGAATTGGTCCTCTTGGACGCCGCATCATACAGACCTTGGATATCATCCTTCCATTGAGTCTCGTTCACCCGCTTTACGCGCCGATCGTATGTCATCAATCCATTTACTTCACCCTCAACATCAACCGTTTGAGTCCATACCCCAACACTGCAGGCGTACAGGCGGACCTGATCCTGCAGCTCGGACAGCAGAAGGTGGCTGCGGTAGTTCCAAGCATCCACGTCTGTATCAATCTCATATGTCTCATTGATGCTGTTGATCGCTTCTTGGTTGTTCCAAAGGCTGTGGCTGATTAGTCTCATTCCTGCATCTAGAGTCGTGTCGACTTACTGCTCGATCGAAACGTTGTTCCCAAGTCCTCCAAACTCTCCTTGGATGCCGATCCGGTTCGAGTCATACGGGCTGGAGTCGATAGAATAGAACGGAGTGCCGCACTGGGGGTTCGCATAGTGGTGGTTATCCTGAATTAGTTAATCTAGAGTTTCGAGATCACTGCGGGTGTGGCTTACGCTAAAGTCGCCGGCGCCGTGGTCATGCCAGCCAGATGTCGCATCAACCAGTCTAGTGGGATCAAGTTGCTTCACAATCGACGTTAGGTTGAACTCGGGATAGTAGCTGGTGATCTGGCCCCATCCTTCGTTATAAATCACCTATGCAGACATAAAGGTCAGTCATGAACGGCGCAACTCATTCGAGTGTTACTTACCCAGGCAAAGATACTAGGATAGCTCTTGAGCTGATTGACCAGCACCTCCAGTTGCCTTCCGAATTCATTTTGCTGGTCCGCGTCGGGCAATATAGTTACAGACACGCCGTTGGCATCAACTGTGGTCTCCAGCGGCCGAAGAGATGGCATATCCTGAATAACCAGGAGACCCATTTCGTCACATGCACGGTACCAGAGCGCTGGCTCAACTTTGATCTGGTACCCAATTAGCCCTGCTCGGAATCGCGGGGTTGCTTTACTTACATGCTTGCGGACCATATTGAAGCCCATGTCTTTGAGGAACTTCAGGTCATAGACCATCGCTTCACGGTTCGGGGGAGTGTAGAGTCCGTCTGGCCAGTATCCCTGATCAAGTGTACCAAAGATGAAGCTGAAGTTTCCGTTCAACAGAGGCCGGACAATACCATCCACAGTACCCTTCGAGATTGTGCGGAAGCCAGTGTAACTCGAGATCTTGTCTTGTCCCATGGTGACTGTCACGTTGTACAGATTGGGCGAGTCCGGAGACCAAAGCTTGGGATCGGAAACATTGAACAGAAGAGGCTGATCGGATAAGCCGCTGGCGGATCCGACCACGTCGTCGCCATCTAACACAGAGATGTTCACTGTCGTGCCATTGCCCGTGAAACTGTGCACGGTAGCATTGACTACATTGTTCTGTTAACGGCAAAAATCAAGCAGGCAAAAGATGGGGAATGTACACACCTTGGCCGTGCATGTCAGCGGTAAGATCAAGTTGCGTCACATAGTTTGCCGGGGCAGTTTCGATCCATACGCTCTGCCAAATACCACTGCAGGGAGTGTAAAAGATATGCGACGGGATTAATCGCTGCTTGCCGATAGGGATGACATAGCCATCGCTATCGGTCGGGTCATGCACGAAAACAAGCCTGTTGCGGTCAGCCTAAATTTTACGTACGATTGCTACTCAATACTAACATTTCGTTAGACGCCGATGTGTCGACATATTGGGTAATGTCGACGGTAAATTCAAAGTAACCACCGCGGTTGAAACCCGCCTGCTTTCCGTTGATAAAGACGGTAGCTTCATAGTCTACAGCTCCGAAGTTGAGGAGAATGCTCTCTCCACCCCAGGAATTCGGAACTGTGAAGTTGGTCCTGAACCAAGAATAGAGCGTGTTTGTTCCTTGAATGCCTGTCTGGAATTAGCACAGCTGCGGCTTTCAAAGGCATGATATATTTACCAGAGAGTCCACTTTCGAGGCACGAAGGGATCAGGACCTCTTGAGCGAGATCTTGACCGAAAGGCGGGTATTGGCTGTCATTCAGGCTGGAAGCACTCTGATACTGCCAGATACCATTCAAATTCTGCCACTGACTCCTCGCCATCTGTGGACGGGGGTATTCGGGCCACGGATTTGTCCCGACATCCTCCGTCCAAGGAGTGTCCAACGGCGGCTGCTTCTGAGCATACTGTGTGGTCGTTCGAGCAGCGTGTTGGTGTACATCACCGACGCTTCTTGCAAGAGAGCAAGTCAGGAAAAAAGAGAGATAGGCAAGAGTCCCATACATGTTGGCGTTAGTGGGGACTACAAATTTTTAAGGTGAAGTTCAGAACCTGCGACAGCCGGAAAAGACAGGAAGCAAGAATATTTATATTTTCATCCTGCTCACGGCCCACCAACTGCCGGAGGCAAAGACAGATGTATGGAATGCCGGCCAGCATTTTGATCCAAAGTTTGAACAGCGCAATTCTCTGGACGCCGCCATGGCTCGTCGGCCCACAATTGCAGGCATAAGGGCCATGGCAGCCCTATAGACTGTGATAGATGGGCCGCCGCCCAGAGGTAGGAGGACATGAGACGACTGTGATCCACCGACGTCCGCTTGGCACATTAGTGGTGCATGAATGCTCCGTTTGGCGGGAATGGAGATACATCGGCGCTACTGGATTGCCACTTGCCAAATTTGAGCAAACGATCGAGGATCAAATCTCCACGTTCACCTCATTACTAAGTTCAGGTACTCAAAAATCTCTCCGGTTCTCTCGGGAAGTCCCAGAGGCAAAACAGATCTTGCATGGGAAAAATGAAAGCCCCTGGCTTCTGACTCAGCATAACGCCCAATCACCGCACCGCCCTGGAATGCAACCATTGGAACAACAGAGGATGAAAAGATCGTATTGTTCGGACAACCAATAGGAACAACGGGCTTCTTCGAATCCAAGATTCGGCGTTGTGTTCAAACTCTAATCTATCATTTCCCCCTTTTTCAGAACATGGTCCGGTGCCTGAACCTTGGAACCGTTGGTAGTAATCTACAGCGCCAATACGCATATCTGCCGAGCCCGGCAATGTCACGATGGATGCGACTTCACCTTCATACGAGCCTTATCATACCCCGGGCACATTGTTGACCCCGCATATAATTTGTATGCTGCCTAAAGGCTCGACTCGGCGTTTATATCAGCAACAAATCAAGGACAGAGGCATAATGCGGGGTTGCGTCAGCCAAGTCATGGGTCATGCGTTGTAGCGCTTATCGCGCATCGTGATTTGACGGCGGTCGCGCTGCTGTCAGCCCTGCCAAGGGTGTTTTGATATAGCGTCTTTCCTCGGTAGCATGACCAGCACATCCATGGACATGGTGTTTAGACATGAATTGGACGTCTGGGGTGACATTTGTCGCGAGTTCTTTACCACGGAACAGTAGCCTGACATATGTACGTCTATCCTAGATTTGATGCTAGTCGCCGTTGGCTCCACTCGGCCATGATCAGCGGCAGCTGGGTTGACAGAGCGTGGCCGAGATTCGCCGAAATTCCGGGGGCTCCGGGCATTCTCCATCCACTGTGGAGTAGTGGACAAGTCTGTTCGGACGAGTGCCCAACGACAAGACATTGCTGTAGCCGAGACACTTCAATGGTCGTTCCGGAGTGTATGACAAGACCTTGGCTCATTTTAGCGTACATGTTTCAGCTGAGCATAGCCACTGGATTCCTTGTCCTGGGGTCTGTGCTCTTTCATGGCATCCTGACCGGGTCCATAATATGGCTGTGCCACATGCAAAAGCCACATCTCAGGTGCTGCACTGGCTCTTCATATCATGTGAAGTGGGTCCCTGACCTCAACGGACATAGTAACCTGATAATGTGTTGTAGAAGGTTTGAATCCTACCTATTCTGGGCCTGACCAGCTACCCCTTGAAGTGTTTCACTATTGTTACTGTATTAAACAAATGTCAGCATCTACATACTACGCTATGTGTGGGAATTGGTAAATCAACATCATTTCCATACCACCCGCTACTGATATATTGAATCACGGTGGTGCTACTTTGCAGGTGCTCCGCAGGTTAAAGTAATAAGAAGTCCAAAAAACACGGTCAACATTCCAAATTACCAATGCATAAGAGAACGCAAGGCCGCGTATATTATAAAAGACAATACTTTGAGTGAACAAGTAACAAACATGAGGAAATAATGTAAGGACAGATTGCTGGTCTAAATGATATCAGTTCTCCCACCGGCAAACCCGAGAATAAGGCTGGCAACTCGACACCGGTCCAAGCGGGCTACCCCAGCTTGTTCCCGGATGATGAGCACCAATTGACAAATCACTCCTCATTGCCTTTTCCTTTTTCACTGCGCGCAATTCATCTGAGCACCATGACATGAGGTCATGCGATACTGCCCGTGAGACAGCTTGACATCCCGGTTGTTGAGGGGAGCCATCGAAGAACGCGGTAGCCTTGTTCTCTGTCTTTTTCTTTTCCGGTAGTATCGTCGAAATTTCTGCGGTCTCATTCAAGGAAGCGTTATTGTTTTGCTCCGCAGAAGACACCATCATGGACTCATATATATAGAACATTAGAGGCACGCTGCAATCTGTCCGATAAATATCCTTGAGCCTCGAGTTGAGCATCCTATCCTTATCCCACATTACTATCCCATACTTATATGTTCCGAGATCCTCCCTAAACGCCGCACGGCATGTTCGAACGCTTAAACTAGAAAGGCACGCCTGTGCCAGATTGGGGTTAGGTACTGGAGAGCGACCGCGCTCACGGAAAATACCGGCAATTCCTTTCTCCATGTTTGTATTGCAGAGTCTCCATGTTATCGGGAGTACGCCCTCCGTAACTGGTAGGTACAAGTGTAAGTAACTTGGATCGAGTGCTCGGCGAGCCAGTAACAGCATGGAAGCTTGATGACACTCCTAGAAGAGCCGAAGGTGAATCAGACCAGGTAAGAGCAAAGAATTGAAATAAGGGAGCATACCGTAGCATGTCTCACATGTTTCTTTGACCACTGACTGGCCCCCTCATTATAATATCGAAGATAGTATCCAACGCGGGAGAGTCTTCGAATCGGGCCCTTAGTAACTAACAACCATTTAGAGTCCAAGCCGATACCGCTAGGAGCGTGCAACTTACATTTGATGTCACCAAAATAAGCGCTCACGATGTAGAGCTGCTCCAGGTCAATGCAGTTTAACAATAGCTTCTCAGCCACAGACGTCTCCAGGGATTCGAAAGTACAGCTTCCACTGTAATACTGATAGTGATTCAGCCTAACAAAGCAATTCAGGCATGCTTGCCGTATAACCAGGTGAGCGTAGAAGGATCGGGCTATGCGGGCCCATTCATTTCGCGATAAGGGAACACAAACCTCTGTCTCTCCGAACGAGTTGTGGAACTCTTCCAGAGCCTTCTTGCTGCAATCGTCTATGAAAAAGGAGAGATGTCTGTGGACGAAGAGTAATTCCTTCATTTCACATAGATCCCAACTCCATTTGCGGAGCGTCTCCGTGGGATTCCCCAATCGCTTTCTAATCAGCTTGTGGTATTCAATCACATCCCCGTGCGCTGATTTGGCGGTATCTAGGGTGAGTATGGCATATGGTAGTATCTCGGGCGTGATGGTAGTATACAGACATGTTTTCAACACAGGTGCCTCATACCCCTTGTAAGCCAGATAGAATGGCCGACAGCTGCAAATGGCAGAAGGTAGAGAGTCGATATCAAGGTAACCGAGGATGATCTGGCGAGTTTCGAGCGATAGAAAATGGATTGATGACATTTTGTGGCAGCGTCTCTATATCCTGTGCGAGATGTTACTTAACAGTTAGGTGTAGATGAACTGATTAGTGAGGATGCATGCGAGTGCTTTTGATGAAGAGCAGGGA
The DNA here is from genome assembly GCF_003184835.1 of Aspergillus costaricaensis CBS 115574. NCBI lineage: Eukaryota > Fungi > Ascomycota > Eurotiomycetes > Eurotiales > Aspergillaceae > Aspergillus > Aspergillus costaricensis. Next base: position 186,461 of record NW_020291829.1, read on the forward strand.
TTGTTCTTTAAGGAGTACATATATAGGCTCAACACCAACTGTCTTAGTTACGGAGGACACCAAGGGATTGTGTCTCACTTGATAACTATCCCCTATCAAACAATGTATAATGTGGTTCGTTTCACGGATATCTCCTTTATATGGGATAATATAAGTTGGTTCTCTATAGAAGGCGGGGTTTGTTACTCGTCACCCAACAATGGCTTCTTAGTGCCTGGATAGAACAAAGAAATTACGTATGACTATTTTAGTACTATACTTCAGTCATCTTCTAGCACTTGTTGCTTTGAGTCCTCGGTAGTTCCCATATTGGCAAATTTTGTCTTTGATGAGGGGTTCTGTATCTTCTGGGTATATTGTTTCTATCATGTGCAACTGACAATACTATGAGCTATTACAGTGGCGATAAGACATGTAGAGGCAATATAGGGTGTAGGAGCTGACCTAATTTAGGATAAATATCAAGTTGCCCTGGGGAATGACTGCTACTTTCACAGAATTCGAAACGCTGAGAAGTTGAAGATGATCTAGTACTACCAATGTCCTTAGCACCTATATATATATATATATATATCGCAGTGCTAGGAGACGAATATCGTGGAGGCACCTTCGATAATCTGGTTGTTGCTTTATGATATCACAGTGTCCATCTTTAGAGCCATGTGACAATACTGACTTGACAAAGACAAGATACAGTCATACCAAGAAACATGATGCGTTGTGTCTTTTTCGATACCATTTCCGTGTTTCTCACGTGACTATTTCCACGAAGGGTTCAAGTGGATCCTCAGGACCAGAAAGTGGATATTTGGGCCTGAGTCCAGACAGTCAAAGCCGAATTCTTCCCTTCCATTGTGGGTTTCCCAGCGTGGTGCGGTCAGCCCACTTCTGCCCACTCTCAACAAAAGCCCCAAGACCCTACATCGGGAACCCTGCGCTCGCTAGTCCCGAAGAGGTGCCCTGTCTGGCCCGCTATTCGCCAGATTGGCCCAGACGGTGGTCGATGCCTAGCCGATTGGGTTTAGTGCCTGAGCCCTTGCCCAGACTTTGGCCCCACCCAGCAGTCCCTGACGAACCAATGGAGTCTACATTTCAGACCCTGTCAGATTCTGATTGGGGGAGAGACGGCTGCTGTGCGGTCTGTGATGGGCCAATGGGTGGGGAGTCACCAGCCTAAACGGGCAAAACGGCAAACATTTGTTCAGTGAACAGCCAACTTAGTATTACTTAGTACTAAGTCCCTCCCCCCCTGCCGCAGCCCGTGACCCCCACCGACTACGCAAATCAAGAATTGCCGGCGAGATTCAAACGTCGATCGTCATCCTCGCGGCCTCTTCTCGCCGTTCCTCTCTTTCCTCACTCCGCCTGCTTCTCCCTCCCCCTCCTCCCCCTTCTTCCTCTCTCTCCTTTCGCTTTTCCCCCTCTCAATCCCCTACATCGCGTTCGTTACGTCGCTAGGAAGGTTATTGGCAGCTTCCACCATGTCCTTTCCGTTTGTCTGTCGCATCACCCATCTCCAGAGATGAACCCGTTCTGTGGCCCCGTCGACTTCCCTCCATGAGCCATCCCTTGGGCGATGACACAGCATCCGGTCCGCCTCCGACACCGCCGTTTGCCCCCAAAAGAGCATGCCCCTCAAGCATGTTCGGAGGCCTGGAAAAGAGTCTGTCCGATGTCCGGCTGTATATCTCCCGTAAGTCTAATACTGCCTATCGCATGCTCCTCTACTGGCTATCTACACGTCTTCCAGCAGGACTGACCCAGTTTCATGCCTTTAGAGCATCTTGGCCTCATCCGCGCCAGCCTGCATAATGGAAAACCCACTACTTCGGGAGGATGGCGGCCCGTTGCCCTGCGTCCCGCATACCTCTGTTGGATTGCTGCGATCATGTTTGCGATGCTGATCACGCTCGAGATACTTCGCCGGTATAGCGATCAGTATGGAGGTCTATACTTCTTCCCAGACACCGATACCGTGTCAGACGCCCAGTCGTTCGCCTACAACTATCTTCCCATCATTGCTGCCCTCATTCTTGTCACCCTGTGGACCTTCATCGATTATGATGTTCTTCGCCTCGAGCCATACTTCCAAATTTCTCGCCCGGAGGGTGCGCCGGCATCGGTTCTCTTCATCAACTACAACTTCGGCCAGTCTTTTCTTACGCCGCTCACCTCAGCCAAACGAGGCCATTGGGTCGTATTGCTCGTGTCTGTCGCTACCCTGCTCATCCGCGTGCTCCTCCCGGCTCTGCAGAGCACCCTTCTCGAACTCCGTGAAATCACCGTCGTCAGCAACGAGAACATCAAGACTTGGCCCCAGCTGCTGGACCTACATACCCAGGCTGTATGGATCAAGGCGCAGAAAAGCAATGACACCCTGGCTCTGGACTCCGTCCTTACTGCTCGTGACAACCTGCACAGCTCTCAGTCCTCCAGCTACGCAGTAGCACCCGTCGAAATCAGCATGGAAGACCGGCGGGAAAGTACGGTTTGGACGCTCAATCAAACCATTTACTGGTCTCAAATGGAGTGTCGCAACATTGTAGCACATGATCACCTATCTGTCTCCATCAATGACACATCGAGCGATCCGCCCATTCTCTCGTGGGACGTAACGGACGTGCAGCTGCAGGATATCCCCGGGACGAACGAGACATGCACATTGGACTTTCACTACAGCAATATTTTCTTTCCGACAACCGATTACTTGCAGGTTCGGTACTGGGAGCCCGTGTGGAACAATCAGTCGCAACCTGTATACAGCCGTAGAAAGGCTTTCACCACTCATGGCTGCGATGATCCCTATGATTTATATGGAGTCGTCATCTCGGTAAATGCCACCGTGGCCGGAGCTAATAGCATCAGTCAGTTGGGCTCCGAGTTCACTTCATCTGCCGGCATCTTTGGCTGCAAGGTTGAATATCGACAGGCGGAGGCAAAGGTCTCCATGCATGCTAACAGCTCAATCACAAACATCTATGGATACCGCGATACCGAACGGGAGTTGGGAGCAGACCAGCTCAATATCGACGCTTTCCAGGATCTCCTGGCCCAGCGAGCACCATATACGGGCGACATGTTGTTTATCGAATTGAATGAGACCACCGGTGATACTACTGTCACAGAGCTGCCTGTGATTAGCCAGGACCTGGGCGACCTCGAGCCGCTTCTGGTTTTGGATGCATCGACCGTCATGACGACGGACGAATTTGAGAGCAAGGTCAAACGAAGTGTAGCGGAGACGTTTGTGCTTACAATGAGTCGGCTCTTTAACCCCGACCAGAATCCGACTAATGCACCGGCCCAACGGGAGTCCACGCAAGTTGCCATTGCAGTTGTGTCGTTCGCCTCGTTGTTTTCTGAGGTGATCTTGGCAATCGCCATCTGTCTCACCATATCTCTCCTCTACTTTTACGGAACCCGACCCAACATCCTGCAGAGTGACCCGAGCTCTATCGGTGCTATGTGTAGCATGTTGACTGATGTCTTCACACCTTACAACATCCTTGCTAATCCTCAGCCCGAATTCCACCAATTCTCAACACGGCAATTACGTCAAGTCTTGCGAAACTGTTGGCTTCGATGGCAACAGGGACCAACGGGACCCCGACTAGAGATCATAACGGCAGACGGTCAGTCCATATACTCCAAGCCCTGTGGACTCCAAGCTAACTAGAGCAGGTTCCCCGGTCACTCTCAGTGAGCAACTACGGACACGTGTCGACCCAATGCCGCATTTTTTGGTGATACCCATTTTCATCATCGAATTTCTTCTCCTCGCTGCCGTCATCGCTGTGATGGGAGTGACGGCAGCCACACTTGCCCACGACGGGAGTTTTCAACATCTCTCCCAGTCCAGTTCCAGTTTACTGCAGGCCATAACTTCCTTTCTCCCATCTGTTGTCGCATCTTCCGTGGCGGCTCTATGCAACTCGATCCTTCGCAACATCAGCATTCTAGAGCCGTGGGTCCACCTTCAGCGCGGCATGGTGGCCGCTCAAACGTCGCTGTCTATGAATTATGCGTCACAGAATCCTTGGTCGATCTTACGAAAAGCCATCCGGAATCGGCATACCCTTCTAAGCCTCGTCTCACTTGCCTGCATCGCCAACATCCTGCTGACTGTTGTTGCCGGTGGTTTGTTCACGCAGAGACTGACGGAGTCCTATCTGCCGTCAACATCTCTTTACGTCAATTACAGCAACTCCCATTTTCTACGGACAGACTTCGCTCCGGACTTCACGGAGTTTGATTTGATTCAGAACAGCGCCACTAGCGGTGTACCATTGTTGCCATGGATGTCTGCGAACCATTCATTCGCTCCGATCAAGAATACCGACTCGGACCCTGACCTGATGTACGGGGCGACCACGCTCGGAATCGGTAGTGATCTGGACTGCAAAACCTTGGAGACATCCCAGAACTTGAGAGAAGAAGGCCAGGATACCTTTTTTGTCTATCGACCGTCCCGTGATGTCAGCCGGCAGTGCAGGGTTAATATGACGTCGCTAGTGCGCCCCAGCGACGCCATTGCCCTCTCCATCCACTTTCTTTCCCCGGTGGCGGACACGGACACCGATTTGTGTCAGATGTCGACGGTGCTGGTGGTTGGACGGTGGAATTATACCTCGGAGTCACCTTTCACCGATGACAACACCATTGCGCTCCAATGTGAACCACATGTGCAACTTCAAAATTTCTCCGTGACCTTTGACCGTCGGGGTCAGATATCCGACATAGACCCGATTCCTGGCACGGAAACCACGTCAGGAACCATGTATGAAAATGCGACGATGGCTCTAGGCCAATTTAACAAGGTCTTTGCCGCCATCCCTCAGAGCTTCGTGGGGGAGGAACCGGGGCGGAACCGGTCTTATGTTTCGTCATATGACTGGGCAGGGTTTCTCGTGGCCCGTCTCTACCGGCAGCACGAGAAGATTGTTCCGCTCAACGCTTTGGAATTGATGACACAGTCGCAGGTTGTGTATCAGTGGGTGTGGAGCACCTACTTCACGATCTGGCGAAACATGTATCTGGTGCCTTTGGATGAGGTTGTGTCGGCTGGTAATGCCACGGAGATCTCCAATACGTGGACCATGGTTCCGTCGGTGCCCTCGCTGGCCATGGCGCTGGTGATCATTGCGCTAGACACGCTGGTCGTGTTAGTCGTCTTCGGCACCCGACGCGGTCGGTTTCGCGGGCCCCGGATGCCACGATCCATTGGAGCGATCATTCCCTGGGTTGCGCACAGCCGCATGCTGGGTGACTTTCACAACACCTATTCTTGGACCAATGAGCAGCGGCGAGAGCATCTGACTCGGCTGGACAAGCGATATGGTTTTCGGATGTTCCTACAGGCGGATGGGCGGTGGCGGTATGCAGTCGACGAAGAGGCGGTTGGGCTGGTCGACAAACCACCAGATGGAGGAACTGACGCGGCGAAAGGGCCGGAAGTGATCGAGATGCAGCCCATTGGAGAGTCGAGAGTTGAGCCTGGGCCTGATCATCATGAGTGATGCGATATGATTACGGATGTACTATTATACCACAAAAATTGGGCGAACGGGATAGACCGGGGTGGTTCGGAGTTTTGCCTCATGTACATATATCTGAAGAGAAATTTTGCCTTTACCCTACTTATGCAGCATCTTACTGGGTTCAACAGCCTTTTCAACTTTCCCGACGAGTTCGGACTTGTTCCGAGCGGGGAAGCACCCCCGCATTTGTTATAGCTTGGCTCTACTACTACTACTGTCACTACTATTACTCCTCTTACCTGCCTGTCAGTCAGTCCAGTCTCTAATTCAGTTTATCTTCAATCATTTGTTGCTCATGGCCAGCCAGGTTGATGTCCTTCTCTATGGGCTGGGAGCGTATGCAGTCTTCTCCAATTCTCTGCCCGGCGATGAATCTAACTGAATCGCAGCATTGGCTCCTTCTACGCCTTCATTCTGCATCGTAGTAACAAGGTTCGTCTGACTGTGGTCGCTCGGTCCAACTACGCAGCCGTCAAGGAGAATGTGAGTTATTCCAATCAAACTTGAACGAATTATGGCCGACTCACTGCCAAACAGGGCATCCTTCTGAAAAGTGCAAACCACGGCGAGCATCGATTCTATCCAGACCACGGTAACTGCTCCCTCACGCAGTCACAACCAGCACCACCAACTAACTCGATCACAAAGTGGTCCGCTCGCCTTCAGAACTCACCCACCCAGTCGACTATGTTGTCTGCACCAACAAGGCCATTGACCCAGCCGGCGCCGTCCATTCGCTAGCACCGGCAATTGGCAAGGACACCACAATCGTGATTATCCAGAACGGCGTGGGAAACGAAGAGCCATTCCGCGAGGTCTACCCATCCTGCAGTATCATCTCCTGCGTTGTATGTCTATTCCCCAATCCTCAACGCCTTCAACAGCCAACCCCACTAACCCCGCCCAGACATGGGTCGGAGCATCCCAGCCCACCCCAGGCACCGTCATCCACACCACATCCGAAGACACCGAACTCGGCCTTTACCCGAACCCCAACGTTCCAGATGCTGTGGAGGCTGAGCGTCTCAACACCTTCACTGGCCTCCTCGCCGCAGGTCAGACTCGTCACACGGTGCACGACAACATCCAACCCACCCGCTGGTCCAAAGTCATCTGGAACTGTGCCTGGAACACCTTGACAACCCTGACCGCTTTGGACACGCAAGCATTCTTACAATCCTCTGCTGATGCCATTCCCTTCACGCGACGACTCATGAGCGAGGCTGTGGCTGTGGCTCGTGCTGCGGGTGTCCCTCTCCCGGATGATCTGATTGACACTCAATTGGCACGCATTCAAGGGCTGGGGGCAGTCCGAACGAGTATGCAGATCGACCGGGAGAATAACCGGCCAATGGAAATTGAGGTGATTGTGGGTACACCAGTGCGTAAGGGGCGAGAGTTGGGGGTTCCTACGCCAGTGTTGGAGACACTGTATGTACTGTTGCGGGCTGTTGATGGAGAGACGCGTCGGGTGCAGAAGATTTGAGCGATGAACTCTTCGGTAGTCTGTGGATAGAGCTAGACGAGTAAATTCCTGCAAAGTAGAAGTGTCTCATGGCTATAGTTGATGTATACGCCTACATATTCAGATATCCTTCTCGATAAGGTATTTATCTAGGATATTGTCACATATTCATTGACAAGTGGTCTTTCACTACAGTTATTCCGTTCATCTCACGTACTTATAACCTTACTGTTCACTCTCCAAATTAGTCTGCTCGTATTCACACTACGTCTAGCAGTTAGATAAAGCTCCCTTCTCCTCCGTTCACGTCTGCTTTCCCTTTCATTGTACTCGGCCATCAAAGCAACTTTCGTTAGATCCAAAAGACCAGAAAATATGAATTGTCTCAAAAGATTATTAGTTCAATATTATACTACACTCATACTCCGTATATCCTTTCCTCGAAATCCTTGACTCTACGGAGAACAGTTGAGGAATGTCTCTACAAACATCACGGCCAGCACACAGTCAGGAACAGAACTACCTTGATTGTTCTGCGCTCGGCATTTATCAACCCTGCTACTGTGCTTCCTTTCCATGACACGCTGCGCATATGGCTGATCTGCTACGAAGGGGGCTAGCCATCAAACAATCCTATGACACACCCTAGTTCTCATCTAATTATGATGGGAAACCATCATTATTGACATCAACTTTTGCAGGTGGAACAAGTCATTTGGTCGAATCATATCCTAAAAGTGACCATATCATAGTATACCATTTACAAAGCTGATGGATATCGAAGGCCATGATCAAGCTTATCTTGCTACCTGAACGGGCGATACTTGTTTCGCCTCGTCAATGTTTGTTTAACAGAATCGCTGCACACACTGACACTCCGCAGCCTCTCTGCCACCTTGCAGATAACGAGGACCCTCAAAGAGACACAAAGAGACACGCTAGATCTTAAAAACCCAGGTCTACGAGCACCACAGTAACAGACACTCGGCGGACCCCACGCTCGGCAACATGCAGTTCAGCCTGGCGCAGCAGCTTTTCCGCCATAATCTCCGGTTGTAATTCTACCTCTGCTTTTCGGTACTGAAGTGGCTGCAGGGTACAACATATGCTTATTCTAAGCCATGACAATTGGTAGAATTTAGCAATCAGCTAATAATTACAAGAGCAGGATTATGATAGAGACTGTCCCAGGACACAGAGATACTCGAGGCAACGAAGAGTCCAAGCAAAGGGCAGTGGGAATAGAGATAACAAACGAAAAATAGAGACTGTCAACGGAGAGGATATTGTCTACTGATCTGCTATAGTGGCTGACCATTTTTGATGGAAATGTTTCCAGCGAGCAACAAGTAGCGGTTGAAGGTACTGTGCTATAATTACAGGAAGTAGTATACAATGAATTGGTGATGATGGACTGTTCTTATTATTCTCAGATCCGAGTAACTGATACAATGTCTACTTTGACTGTTTGGTTTAGCTACAGAGCAAACATACATGCTCATCCCAGGTGGACTATTATCGTCTAGCTTTAGTAGTCTACATTGATATAGAGTATATTCCTTCGATTTCCTCTAGAATCATACCGAGGAACCTAGGGTGTTGGACAGGAATTATCATTGATGGCTCATGAGACGTTCCGAGCAGCGGGTTGTGATTCTACTCAAACATTAGACTGATTGTATGAGTTTAGTCCGTCAGCTATTTGTGTTGTTCTTCAAAGAAAGCATATTTCACATTGATCTTCCCTCCCTTAACCCAGCGCCCAATATCTACCAGAGAGGTATTGACCTGGGATCAATCACGATCTTTCCTCCTTGATTTTTTCCATGACCATAGACTTAGTCTCTGTCTTAACAAAGACGACATCCGATTCGATATCCCGCTTCACAGTTACCAATTTAGAACGAGAGACGGGTGCATCCTTATCATCCAACTTGGTCTTCTTAGCCGGACGCTTGTGAAAATTGCAAGCGATATCAGGCTGTCGCTTCATGGGGGTACTGAACGGAGTAGTAGTTGAGGTCGACTTGTCACCCGAGCTGCCGGCAGTGCTCTTGGTGGGACTGGAGTTGTTCGCCTGACGCTTGAGCTTTGTTATCTGCTGTTCGATCGCGCATGCGGTGCAGTCTGTCTCGATTAGATTTGGTGTAAATATGGATTTATACTAGGGTTCAAGGTACCGCTGCCCATGTGGGTGGCAAGTCTTTCGTAATCAAGCTTGAGCTTCCCACGCATCTGCTCCAATACACCAACCAAGAGCTTCATTTGTCAGTTGTGTCTGTCAAAGATTGTGTATTTGTAGGGTCTGCTCGCTTACTTTGGCGTTGGCTTCGTTGGTCCAATACATGGTCCGATGAAGTTGTGCGGTGAGAGGTAGAAGGTGTTGGTTATCAGCTTAGAAGATGAGATTATATGATGATTTTGGTGTGTTAGATAGGAATAAAAGGGGGTAACAGCTCAATTATAACAAGTATTGCACCTCGTGATAAGAATGTTGTCATCAGTGAATGCTCAGTGTTGTGAATGTTGGTCTGAGTGGTATGCAAAAGGCAAGGCTGGTCGCAGTAATGCTTTGGAGTTCCTAGTCGGGCATCTCTATACAAGAAATTAAACACACGAGAGGTAAGCAAGCTGTAGATCATGATATGCATATGGCTCTTACGTCTGGTGATACTGGCATGGATGGTGAGATGATAAGCATCAACAGTGCCTGGATGCCAATCATTGATGCCCCTTTCACCAGGCACACATTTGAACACGTTGACCCGATCAGGAAAGGCTCCTGTTCTCGCGGTCGCTTACACCGCCTACTACTATAGTTCGCGTATCTTGCAGAATACTCACCGCCTCTCAAGCCCGTCATGCCTTAGGCAAAAGTTGTGGTCGAAATTACAGGCAGCATCAGGAACACTGTGCTTCGGTAAAAAATCCCTAGTCTACATATCCGCCTTGCTCATTTCCTCGACAGACAAAAGACTGAAATTAATTCAAACATACGAATTGAACATTCTGGCTAAGACTGCACCTACTGCTATCCGCGACCGTGCGACCGCAGTCATGTGATTATTTCTATGATTACATGATGCTGGCAAAAGGTCTCAAAGCACGTGACAAGCCGCAAAGGTCACTTGACCGTTTGTGAGCAGTTAAGAGAACCCCATGTCCTTACACGTGACGGTAAGCACTATTATTATGAACGAGTAGAGTCTTTCACCTCTTTCAGAGATATAAATCAGTCATGTTATACGTAGTCCATAAAAAGCTGAAGACCCTCACTAGTTAGGCAAGAAATTTGAAGAACATTTGATCTATGTGCCAATGCCGGTGGTTCCTTGATTAGCCACCTAAAAGATAATACTGTTTGTATTGGTAATTATACACTCACGAAGGGGCAGATGAAACTACTCAACGGCACGTGACTGGCAAGACCATTTATAGCAGGTTAAAGGCAACCAAAATAACCAAAGATACTTGGTATTTTCTCGTATTTCCCGATCATAATACTTCACCATCCCTAAGTCATACATGGCAAATTTTGCAAAACTCTGGGAATACCTGCTACGTAGAGACAAAAGTTGAATGATGTATAATCATTCACAGATATGCGCATTTCGCCGACTTGTGAAGGATGAACTTGGTAGCCAGTTCGGTAATCAGACTGTAATAGATGGGTTGACCTGAAAAGTATGATGATACGTGACTGGCGGAGTAATGAATGAGCGAAATACAGTCAACGGAGCTACTTTTACGGTCTAGCCGATCTGCACTCAACCACGTGATGGGATTGTGTACCTGTGCTTATAGTGAGTTACTGACAACTACCTTCTCGCATGTTGTGTTCAAAGTGTAAACATCTATATCGGCATGTGGGATATCCATAATCAAGCTGGACTTCCGGCCCAAGAGTCTGGCCTTCACTTCGTCTCTGTGCAAAGATCGACGATATTGCTAAGGTTGCACAACGTCAGGGCATTTCGTCGTGTCATGTGAGGCACCGAAAACTGGCTCATCTCCGACGAGGTAGAGTAGCATCATCAGCCTTTGCTACAGATTTGGCTTTTTCTCTTCTCATGATTGCTACAGGGCTCGAATCAGAAAGCTTTCAGACTCTGAAACACACTTGCAGTGATGACGGCACGCTGGAAAGTTTACTATCAATATCCGAACACTGTTCTCACGATAGGGGTAACATCCCACAACCCACAATGTAACCCTAGTGTCATCAGGAAATGAACAACGATACACATCATGTCAATACGACCGGGCGACGGTCTCGTTTGTGATGGGAGTAACCTGCATGGGTTGATTCTTGATGCCACAAGCCGAAAGATCAAGCAGTCCGAAGAAGCAAACGCCGAAGCCGCGGAAACGGAAAGGGGCCGGATGATCGACCTGTTAACAGTGGACGTCAGCATGGCGTTACGCGTCTCGGGAAAGTCTGGACCAGCAGCTTATCGTCAAAAAGCCTTCTCCACGGAGTAATTTCACCTAGCACCGGGACTCTCAGTCGCGGAAGTCGGACCTAGTCAGCAACCATTTCCCATTGGCCTTCCGACCGCGAGAAGCAGCACCCAAGTGCCATTCACAAGGTAGTACCGGCATCAAACCAAAGGTTTGCGCCACCATTCAGGCTACAGTGTGAGAGATACGAGGTTCATCGACTCTTACGTGCCCTGAGAGGCTAAGCCAGATCATATCGCAGAAGTGGTGGCAGTTTTAAGGCGCTCGTATTCAAGGCAAGAGGCAATATGGCGTAAGCCGTGCGGAAAGGAACGGGAGCTTTCAGTAACGTACAGGGATGAAGCAGAGCTTGTTCAAAGGCCAGAACTATCCATTGAGAAATGGTCACCAGGGCCAAGATTCGTCTCCCTCATGAGTTGGGCAGCAATCCACGTAACCCTGACAATTGAATGTTCCCAGACCACAGTGGATTGCAGCCACACCGAATCCTGGCAAACGGAGCAAGTTGCATAACGATATGAATGATCTGTTCGATGTATCTACGAGGAAATGCTAGGCATTGCTCCTCCCCGTTTGATCTCTTTATTCTCCGACGAGCCCACGTCATTTGTTGCACAATGCTTAATGAATGGTAAGTAGCGATCAGGCCGTACGAGGGTGGGGAGATTGGAGATACCGGACCGGTGTTCCTGCGCACCGTTCAAATGAGACATTTGGGCGGAATCAAAATGATGGGTCAACTCACCTCGCTGCTCGTTTGTCGGAGGGATAACTTGAAAGGTGCTTAGTGTAACGAGCCGTACAGCCGCAAGAAAGTTTGCATTTAGTATCTGAAGCTAACTATTACCGAGGGCGGGAGAAATGAGAGTTTTTGTTGGGGGGGGGATATAGTGATGGAAATCTAATGATAATAATAACGACGATAATAACAATAATAATAGAGAGGAAGAGAAGAGAGAGGCACAGATTGAAAGTACAGATTGAAAGAACAAAATAGAGGTAGAAGAGATCAGTCATTCCCATGCCTTAATTACCAAAACGTGACCCCGTCCAGAAGCTGTATCCCCCAAATGCGTCTGCTTCAAGGCTTCCGGGTTTACCCTTCCTTCATCATTGTCGGCAGCTTCGATGCCTGGATCCCCTTCTAGGGATTCCGCCTTTTCGCTTCCGCTGGTCTGTTCTGCCAGCACTACTGTAGCCTTCTCAACAATGGTGCTTATAGAATCGTAGTCAGAAGCTACGTTAGGCACCATATGTGAATAGACAATGCCCTGCCGTACTACAAGTATTATTTCACGGCCATTCATTGTGGACTTGTCGCTACTACTTTCCGGATCATAGCCGAGGAAGGTCATGTAGTCGCTCTCACAGTCATACAACGGTCCAAGTTCTGGCAGAAGTTGAATCGCAAAATGACCACCCAAATATGCTTCACAGGTAAGCATCACAGTGCTGGCTTGTTTGAAAACACCAATGAGATGATTTCGCCGCTCGAGGGCCTCATTCTTCTTCAAGGGCCCCCTGAGTAACAGGCTGAGTGGCTCACTAGCCAGAACCTCATCAACCAGAAAGGGTGCGCGAGCCGTGAGACGGTTGGCATTTTCTTGTCCAAAGCTTAGGTCGCCATTTGTGTGCTCATTCGTTGTTGAATTAGCCAGTCGATGCGTTTGTTGTTTCCAAAGGGTTGCAAACGTTGGGTTAGCTAGACGTCTGTCAGTCAGCTTTCAGTGATCAGGACTGGGGTCAAAGTAGGACTCACTCACTCTTGAAGAACCGCTGATAGAGACAATGCAGTTTTGTTGCGAAACATTTGTCTTCTCCTTGGTCTGCGAGATCCATCTTCCCGTCAAGGTACCAAAATGGGTTCGAAAAGATCTTCTCCATGATGAACTTGTTGATGAGGGCCTCAGCGAAGAGAGTTCCAAGGCGCTTGTGAACGGTAGCTGGCAATTGTTCTTGCAGGATGGTCCAATCCTTCTTGACACAATACCCCTCCAGACTGGCGATGATGAGGTTTGTTTTTGCGCTTGGTAAACTCCCGATGTCGTTGTTCACAAAGTAGAGGATCCAAGAAGTAAGTCGGATCCTCAACCTCTGATATCTTTGTCGGATTTGTGGCGGCTCCATATCCCAGCCCTCACTTCCAGTATTCAAAAGACGCTCTGCGGATCTGACTCTAGCCTGGTATTGATCCCTGGTTAGAAAGTCATACGAGTAGAGAGGGTGTAATTGGTCGTCCAGCTCCTGTCTCGCAGTGCTGGGGATGGTTATCTCAGTGTCCTCCGGCATCTCGAGTTCTTCGCAGGCCTCTGTGTTCGCGGGAGTTCCAAGTTCGTCAGGCACATCAGTAATTGGGGGCATCTTGGTAGTTTCGGGCGCCTTAGTGTCCCCCGGGGTTTCGATATTTCTAGGCATTTCAGCGTTTTCAAGGGTCCTAGGAGCTTTCGGAGACGAGATCTCTTGGGAGAGGCCGTCAAAGTTGGAAGATGAGAAATTCTCCTGTGCTTGTTGCCGAGCCCTGTATTGGGCCCTTGTGCACACCATAGTACAACTTATGAGAGTGAGAGCCTAGATAGATACCAGAAATTAGATAAGGGAAAGACAAAACGTTAAGCGAGGGGTAAGTTGTCAGAAAGTCAGAAAGTGATAGGGTGGTAAGGAGAGTCGAGGCCAGAAAGTCCCTTTTTTTTTTCCCGTAATGACAGCTTTTTCTTTTGTTCGGAAAAGCTGAAAGGCCAAAATATCCCGGAGTGTTGCCCTGCAGTCATCCGTTCCTCGTCCGCTCCTCGTATTCCGACCGGGCTTAGGGTTCCATGGCTGATTGCAATTCGAGGCAGCGAGAACAAAGCAGGGGAATCTGCCGTCTGTCTGTCTCTTTATTTCTTTCCCCTCCCTACCCTTATACCTTCCCGCCTCAGTACAAGTCAAGTCTTTCTTGTCTTTCTCTCTCTTTGGACTCTTGTCTGTTACCCCATCCCTTACCCCAGTTCCAAAACTCCAATCATACTGTGACCCATTGTTTTACTCCTTCCCCCCCCCCCCTCCCCCCTTCCTTACCAAAGCTCCCCACCCATCCTTGTGTGAAGATGTCTGCTGCTGCAGCTGAGAAAAAGCTAATTTTTGGCATTGATATCGGCACCACTGAGACCCGTAAGATCTTTATCATACTACCTTCTGTGACTCTCTGCCCCAGTTAACGTCTCGCGGTCGGGTGTAGGGATAATGCACACCGAATCGAATCCCCAACGAATGTTGAGGCCTCTGATCAGTTCATTCACCATCGACCAAACAACTGCTTTCCCTACCACTATTGGGTATGAGAACGACTGGAATCGGAACGTTGTCTGGGGTCCAAAGACCGGGGCCAGCGGGTATACCGTTTATCCTTGGCTCAAACTTCACCTTTACAGCCCCAATCATCCCATTCTACAAGAGCTCAAGCGGACCAACATCCCAACCCTACCTAACCGGATAACACCCGAGAAAGCGCTTTCAGATTTTCTCAAGCCACTTTACCAGGCCATCCAGGAATGGATTAATGACAAATGGGAAAAGTCTCCTAAACCACCAGCCGAATTCTATTTCGCGCGGCCGGCATGCTGGACAGATGAAAGCTAACAGAAAATGGCCCAAGCTGTTAGGGATGCAGGTTTTGGGGCAAATACTCCTGATAAAGTGTTTTTCGTGGACGAGGCCGAAGCGGTCACTTTGTACTTTGCAGATTGCCAGGGCTACAAAACGGTTCGTACACGGTCTCTAGTTTAATCCAGGCCAGAATAAAGTCTACAACCCTTTTCCAATCTTACCCTAACTGACCAATTTTCCCAAAGCCGGAAGATGGCTGTATTTTGATTTGTGATGTCGGTGGGGGAACAATAGCAAGCGCTCTATCTAGTCACAAGCGGTTCGCCTCGGATGACTGATAGTTTAGAAGGATGTTGACGTATTCGAGATCCGGGGCACGGGCGTGAATCCTCTCTATGTGTCACTTAAAAGCTCTTCAGGTATGTATCCTTGGCTAATCCAACATGCCTTGGGATCTGCTGACAGTTTACAGGTGCTGACTCAGGGGGTGCAGCTATGGATGCTGTGATTGCTAAATGCTTAGAAAACCAACTTGCTTGTAAGTTGGGAGTGTTAAAACTGTTTATAAAGGCTCAGTTGGAGTACATTAGCCTTGTAAAGTATGACTTTGAAGGCAATGGGAACATCCCGGTCGTTCTTGACGAGGAAAGCGGCATCGTCATCTCTCAGGCGGAGTTCAAAGCATGCCTCCAAGGAATAATCGACGGTATAATCTGTCCTATTTATCAGTACCTGGATGCATTAAACAGAATTCAAAAGCTTATTTCCGTTAGTTTCCTCTTGTCCAAGCCTTTCATACTTTGCGCTGACAGATCTCTCAAACAGTATGTTTTGCTAGTCGGGGGTCCCAGTCGCATGCCTTATCTATGGAAATAAATTAAGCAAGGTATACCGGACACAACACAGCTGATGGCCCTCAAGGATGTAGAGAACTAGTATGTTTAGTTCCTCTTCTGTCTTCCTAGGTATCTAAAATGACCATTATTTAGCTCCACAATAGTGGCCCGCGGGGCTGTCCTTCGGGGTCTTCGTGGAAAAGTAGCCGTGCGTCTGGAAGCTACTTTCGGTGTCGGGATAGCACTTTCGCATCGAGCGGAAATAGAGCAGCACGGTTGGAGGCAGCAGATAACGAGGATGGAAAGGGGATCTTCAGAATGGATCATCTGTAATGTTTGTGTTATCACTTGTCTCCTTTCCCCTATTTTCCTTTCCCCTTCCATCTCTTCTTTCCCCAGTCCAGCTTAGGCCCACGATCTGACAACTGCATCTCTAGGGCGAAATAATTCAGATATCTCACACCGGTAATTGTAGCTTATTTGGGTACCTCAACCTGAACGAGATGAGGGCGTCTTATATCAGTGTTTGGACGGAAATGGATGATAATAGTGAGTATTCCTCCACATCTAAGAATCGGATCTATGTGCATTTGTCTCGCTCACTCACTTTCCTAATCAATCCTAGAGGCTGAAGAAAATTGGGTCATTCCTTTCAGATTTACCGGGGAGAATTCTGAGCATGATATCATAATTGGTAGTGAACGTCGCGTTGGTGTAGATGTGTAATGGATTATTGATTATACTGATGAGGGAGCAACTATCACATTTATGGTGAAATGAGATGTCGAACTGGCTGAGAAAAAGGTACTCCTGTCTGGATTCAAAGTAGTATGATCTTTTTCTTTTTGTATCTTCTGGCTTATTCTTATCTTTCTATGCTCTTTTTTTGTTATCTTCTTTATTTTTGACCTTCACTCTCTTGGGTCATATTCCGGGCTACTTTAATGTTCATGATTGTTTCGTGTTACTTCTGCAAATTCTTTTCTTTTCTTCTTGCCCTTTACTTCTACAAATTTATATTTCGGGTTAATTTCATTACTCCAGACTGCCAGTATTTCTTTTAATGATACTTTACTTTCTCTAGATCTTCACTCCTTGAGTTCACACTTAAGATTATTTTGTCGTTAAGACTGCTGGCGTGCCCATAGACTACTTTCCTACTTTGTATGTCTCTTACAGTCAGTCAGGCACATAATCTGAATTGGGTAACCAAAGCCCTTTT
Source organism: Aspergillus costaricaensis CBS 115574 (assembly GCF_003184835.1). NCBI lineage: Eukaryota > Fungi > Ascomycota > Eurotiomycetes > Eurotiales > Aspergillaceae > Aspergillus > Aspergillus costaricensis. Next base: position 203,567 of record NW_020291829.1, read on the forward strand.
TGTTCCCTAAAGAATAAAAATGTTTTAGCCTCATCATCGTAGGTACATGCACTGAATCTTACTATAGATGGTAGACCATCAAGCAACTCATTAAGACAGTCGACCCTCCCTGTAGGTCCTTCAATCAATCCACCTAGCTATTCCTCCTACGGTAACGTACAGGGATGAAGCACAGCTTGTTCCAAGGCCAGGCCCATTCATCCAGAAATCATCCACAGAGTCAAGATTCGTCTCTCTCATGTGTTAGGCAGTAATCTGCATAAACCCGACGATTTGGATGATTTCAGAGTGAAGTGATTATAGCCACAGTGGACCTGGCAAACGGACCGGGTTGCATAATAATACGAATCATTGGTTCAATGGATCAGCGAAGGAATGGCTGGACTTTATTCCTTCTCATCCAAGCATGAAGAGAAAGACAGGAAAACTGGAAAGAAAAAGGAAAAAGCCGATTCGTCACCAATAATCAGAACATCTCCGACGTTTTGACACAGACCTCCCCCTCCTCAAAACGTGTAGCTCGCATGATGATCCTTCTTTCGGCTGTGGTACTTTCCTTGGCCTCATCCCCTTTGTCCAGCACAACACTAGCCTTAGAAACAATAGCGGCCATGGACTTGTAGGGGGAATCTAGCTCGCTAGGCGCACTATCAGTGTACATGATAGTTGGCCGTACGACCAGAAGTATTTTACGACCCTCAAAGTCCCTCTCATCTACAATATCACCATTGCAGAGGTTAAAGATCATGTAGGAACTACCGCATTGGTACAACGGTCCTAGCTCCGACAATCGCTTCATCTTGAAGTGACCCCCCACCCCCGTTTCACAAAGCTTCATGAGACCTAGCGAAGCTTCAAAGATCTCAATAAGCTCTTTTCTCCGCTTAGCCACCTGATTCCGGCCCAGGCGCTTTTTCAGGAGTAGACCGATTGGCTCACTGGCCAGCATCTCATCAGCCAGGGATGGCGCGCAGGCTAGAAGACGCTTGGCATTGTCCCGCCCAAAGCTCAGGTCGCCTGGTGCTTCGATAGAATTTGTCGAGTTGGCCAGTCGATGGGTTTGCTCTTTCCATAGCGTTGCGAGGTTTGGGTTGGCTGAACACATATCAGTCAGTCCCATCTACCAAGTTCTGTGTTAAGGGACAACTCACTATCGAAGAACCGTTCGTAGAGGTACTGAAGCTTCGAGGCAAAGCGCTTGTCTTCGGCTTGATCCGTAGAACTTGTTTTCCCATCAAGATACTGAAACGAGTTTGAGAAAACATTTTCCATGATCGCCTTATGGATCAGGGCCTCAGCGAAGTGGTCTGCAAGACTCCGACGAGGTGGTAGCAATCCTTGGAGAACTGTCCAGTCTTCCTGGACACAATACCCCTTTAGGGCAGCAATGACAATGTTCATTTCTTTTCTTGATATTGTCCCAGCATCCGCCATCACCCAATTACCCATCCATCCAACAACACGCATGGCCAATTTGTAAAAACGTTCCCCAATCTCTTGGAAGTCAATCATCCATGTCCCACCACCCGCGTTGAAGAAACGTTGGTATTCTTCGACCCCATGGGCGTATTCTTCCTTCCTTGAGAGGACTGCTAAATGCTCCGTTTCTGAAACATTGTCCTCCTCCTCTGACAGAGAGGCCGCAGGATTTGGGGCCTCGTCTGCGTTCGTGAGACATTCGACTGGACCAGGTGGAGAGCTTTGCTCAGGGGAGCTTTTAAGGTTGGAGGACGAAGGCTGCGCTTGCGTTTGTTCCATGACTCTTGTGTGAGCTCTAGTACACACCATAGTATGCTTGTTAACGATGGATGAAATGTGGACACGAAATGAATCTGGGAAGGGAGAAGTGTTTGAGGTCAAGTGAGGGAGAATCGTGGGGAGACACACTGAAGGGATAGGCTCTGGTAAATAACGGGAAGACAGGCCGCTTTGTTCTGGGAGGCTGAAAGGTGGCCCTGCAGTCATCCGCTCTTCATCCTTTACTCGTATCCTGCTAAATTTAGGGTTCAATGGCTGCTTATGATTTGTGAACCATTGCAGCTGCCCGGCCCGGATCCCGTCTCTCTTTATTGCTCCTCCCTAACCTTCCTCTCTCCTTTCATTGACCGTATTGCAAGGTCCTGTCCAAGATTTTACGATTAGCCTTCATTGATCCTATATATCTCCCATTCAGCATTCATCTCTATTCACGTCATACCATGGAATTCCCTTCAATTGTCCTGTCTGCATCCCACCATAGTTGAAGACTCTTTCAAACTCGATCACCTTGGCCATGAAATCACCTTCAGTCGAAAAAAAAACTGATTGTTGGGGTTGATTTTGGAACGGAGAAAACCTGTAAGACCCTCTTCAAAATCACACATGATGAATATCCCTCTTTTAACGAATCACACATCGAATATAGGTGTGTCGTACGCTTTCTGGAACCAAAGGCGATCTAGCACGCCCGACATCATCAGGTCCTTGGTCATCGAACACAAGCATATTTTTCCAACCATGCTGGCATACCTTCAAGACAGGAGTGTAACATGGGGCCAAGATGCACGAACCGGAAAGGATCCGGTCTTCAAGTGGCTCAAATTATTCCTCTACGACCAGGAGCACCCCATCCTGCGCGAGACCCCGAATCCAGCATTGCCAGACGGTGTTTCATCCGAGCAGCTTGTTTCCGACTATCTTCGTCAACTCATACAGAGATACAGAATTTGATTGTCTCTCCACGTCATTCGGCCGAACTCGGGACCGATTTTTGGTTTAGCCAGCCAGCTAGCTGGTCTGCCGACAACCAGAAAGTTTTTGCTAAAGCAGTGCGAGACGCACGCTTCGGGTCCAAAGAAGCTGACAATCTTTTTTTTCCTTACCGAAGCAGAAGCTGCTGCTCTATATTTCACACATCAGAAGGAATCTCAAGCGGTCAGTGAAAAGCCTCCCAAACCCCACCACCCTAGTTTCTTTCCCCTCCACATGGCCGATCAGCTAACTAGTGTTGACTCGTGAAGCAGGAAGATGACCGTATTCTAGTATGCGACATCGGTGGAGGAACCACCGTAAGTGCCCGAGCCCCTACGGGGATGTCATTGGCTATTTTCGTCGGCTACAAACTGACTCGATTGCCGGAAGGATGTCGGTGCTTTTCATATTCAGGGGACCGGGTCAAATACCGTGTACGAACCACTGGGAAGACCGTCAGGTATGTATCGTCTTTGAAGCCAGTTTGGCATTTCAGGGCAATAGCTAACCCTTTTCAGGGGTTAATCTCGGTGTCGCAGCATCCAATGCTGCGATCCGTCAACACATGAAGGAGCTGCCCCCGCACATCTTTGGGCTCGTTAGGCCGCTGAACGAGGCCCTCCTGGACAGAATTTGTGACCTCAAGTGCTGATCCCATGGCACTGAGGAGGATCCCATCCAGATTGATGAGACTGGCGTAATCACCGTTCCCCCAGATGTGCTGAAGAATTCCCTGAACTCCACGGTGGTCAATACTATCGACCTGATAATGGCCAACATCGTTCCACCGCGCCCACTAGAGCCACCAGTCCCGGTATGCTTTCCTGCACCTACCAACTATCAATCAGTACAAGCTGACGGTCTTTTCACTAGGCTGTCTTCCTCACGGGTGGTGGGAGTCGGGTACCGTACTTGGTCGAGCAGATACGACAGAGATTGCAGCATACGGTTACCCTACATCGATTGGACACTTACGAGCAAGTTTGAATACACCCATTGATGCCAGACTGTGAGCTAACTGTTATATAGGGCTCAATCAGTGTCCTGGGGAGCGACTTATCGAGGGATCCTCGGCAGGGCGATCCCCCGCCTGTATTTTGACGCAAGCTACGGTCTGCAAGCTGCGGAGGGGGCTATCATCCGTGACGGGAGCATCAACCTAGAGCAATCCTCCCCGCACTGGATAATTCGCAAGGTCTGTATCGACGTGCTTCATCTCGCCCGAGCAAGGTGATCTCAACCCAGACTGACACCTCCGTGAATGATTCTCCAGGACCACGCAGTTGAAAGTCAGCACCAAAATGAGCTTTTTTTCGACATTCATTATCGTGCTGGAAATGCGCCCATAACCATCATAAATCTCCTTCGACATATAGCCGAGTTCTCTGATGCTAATAATGGTGGTGAGTATTTTGGGCTTTCGTTTTGCCCGTCTCTGAACATCGTATTTGGTCTGCGCGCGTCTCGCTAATATCGCAAATGAAACAACAGAATCCGAACGGATGCCACCACTCAGTTTCCACCTGCAGGGGTTGAACCTCTCTTGCCTGATGCGCGTAGGTGATGAGTACAGCGTGAAAGTGCAGATTACGTGGGAAGTCAGATACTCGGAGAGACAGGCCATTGTTAGATTCACGGCCCGGTCGCAGAACGCACTACTTGGTGAGCAGGATGTACCTCTGGGTGGATGCCGTTTGGTAGAGTGAGTTTGCCATTTTGTTTCCTCTCTTCTCTTTCCTCTCTTCTCTTTCCTCTCTTCTCTTTTCTCTCTCTCTTTCCATATCGCTCCTCTGGTGACCCTACTTCTGATAATCCTTGGTTCCCCCTAATACGCATGCCGATCATTCCATCCTTTATATTTCGGGTTTTTTTTCATTCCTCAAGACTATCAGTGTGCCCATAGACTGTCTGCAAACCCCATATACCTGTCGCGCTTAATCATAGAGTACTTTGAATTTTAGCATACAAAAGTCCTTTTTATTACATGAGGTGAATGAATGTTTTAGCCTCATCGTCGTGAAACCACGTACTAGACCTCGCCGTAGATAGAAGACCATCAACAGCTCCATCAAAACAAATGACCATTCCTCCAGGTCCTCCAATCAGTCTACCTAATGATTTGTTTGACAATATACTTCCAGCCCCATCCCATATACACTGTCACCAAAGTCTACCCGCACCCTGACACGTCCACGATAAATCACAGCCTACCTACACCACCCGATTGAATCAGCCATACGAAACAATCATTTCATCTCTCAGGATCTAGACTACAAGGACCTTCTGGACTAGTATATGTGACGGATCACCTGGCCCCGCTACACTCTAACCCTGACAGTATCTTGTGCCCGACACTGACGGGTAAACATTCCACAGCCGGTATTCAACCAGCACACCCGCCAATAATGATCCGTGGGCATTCATCCGACTCAGCCGGCTAGCCTCGTGAACCGAGGCAATGTAGGAAGTAAGTTAGTGTGCCTTGGTCTGATGATCGGGTTCCTTTGTTTCAGAAGGGAAGGGAAGGGTTCAGTTGACCGAGGCCGAAGTTTATCCATTACCGTACTTCCAGACAATTTTCGAACCGCATAGCAGCAGGAGGAACATCATAACTAACATTATCATTGAATCTATCTTCTCATCTTTATTACTTCTACCCTCTCAATTCCATCGTTAAACAGAGAATCACTTTCAAGAGAAACAGAACACCTATCCCGACATAGGCCAACCCCGTAATCCCGAAAGCCAAGAAAAGACTCAAAAATGGGCAGCCCTAAAAGCCATCCGCGAACCCGCACTAGACTAAAATAAAACCCGCGCGGCGCCCGCCCGGACGCAGATTGATTACCACCCCAGCAAATCAATCTATCGGCGACAGACCCTGGTTTGCCCTGTGCTTGACTGATGCCTAGCCTCACCAGCCTAACTACCACCAAGGATGGTCGACACATAACGGTTCCTGCATATGATACCACAGGATTTGTCGCAGGATGAGACTGACTCACTACTGCTCAGCCAACCATGTGATGCAAACTCGGGGTTTTCTGGGAGAAATTCTGGAAAGACTAGAATTAGTGGGGTTTCAGATGTGACTCCTGATTCCTGTTCCTGTTCTTTGTCCCTAGTTTAACCTTAAAAGACTTTGTTATACTCTATACTAGACTAGATTAGACTACGGAGTAGAACAGATACCCATGAACCCGGAAGAAACAGCCCTGGTATGGTGAAACCGACAGACTCCACACGGGGGTGATCAGTCGATCCAGTTCAATTCGGCATTCCCTAACGGACCCAAAAATGATCAATCTTTGGTAAATAACTCATGTCGCAGACAACACCACTGCCATGTATATAAACCAGCTTGAAGTCCAAAATTCTCCTATCCAGCAAGTGCAGTGCACCGCCCATCTCATCCCATCCTCCCTCCCATCCTCATCCACTCAGTCAGTCACTCGTTGAGCAGCGCTCCATACACTCGTTACACATACACCCCCAAATCATCTATATACATAAACAAAACCAAAATGAAATCCTTCATCACCCTCTCCCTCCTCGCCACAGCCCTAGGCGCCCCCACCTCCACCCTCCAGGCCCGTCAATTCGACCTCTCCTCCCTGACCTCCGGCCTCTCCGCCCTGACCTCCGGCTCGGCAGCCAGCTCTTCCTCCGGCTCGACTGGAAGTACCGGCACTGGATCAGAAACGACCACCGGATCCAGCGGCCTCAGCGCTCTGGCTTCGCTGTTCCCGTCGTCATCCACTTCCAGCACTACGGGCAGTACCAGCGGTACTAGCGACAGCAGCAGTGATGGCCTGAGCAGCCTGCTGAGCATGTTCTCCAGCAGTGGGAGCGGTATGATTTCCCCGTCCCCAAAAGTAATGAGTACTTACAGTAAGCTAATGAAAATAAAAGGCTCATCCACCGAGAACGGCGTGACCCAACACAGCGGCAGCTGCAAGAAACTCACCTTCATTTTCGCCCGCGGCACCACCGAGATCGGCAACATGGGAACCGTCGTCGGTCCGGAGGTCGCGAGCGAATTGGCCTCCCTGACTGGGAATCAGGTCACCGTGCAGGGTGTGAATTATCCTGCTGATTGGGAGGTGAGCATTCCCTTTTCCTTCCCTTCACTTTTCATGAATAATATGTAGAAGAAGAGGATATTAATGTCAATGATAATGGTACAGGGCAACGTCTCCCTCGGCTCCTCGGGCGGCCCTACCATGGCCTCGTACGTGAAGGAAGCGCTGCAGCAGTGCCCCAACACCAAGGTCGTCTTGGGCGGCTACTCGCAGGGTTCGATGGTGGTGCATTATGCCGCGAACCAGCTCAGCGCGGACCAGTTGTCTGGTGCGGTGTTGTTCGGTGATCCGTTGAAGATGGAGGGCGTGGGTAAGTTGTCGAGCAGTAAGGTCAAGGAGTTCTGTGCTAGTGGGGATCCCGTTTGCGAGAATGGTGTCAATGTCATGGCGCATTTGACTTATGGCAGTGATGCTAAGGAGGCTGCGCAGTTTTTGGTCCAGGCTGCGGGGGTTTCTTCTTCTTAGATTTCTTCCTGGGTTTGGGTTTGGGGTTGTTGGGATGGTATTATTACTTTTTTTGGATGGGGAGGGGTTCTGTTTGTGGTTGGGATAGTTGGGTATGGGTATGAATATGAAGATGGATTATTATAGTATCTAGAAATAGTGCTATAAGCTGATATGTACTATGTCTCTATCTATTTACCAACACATCTAGAAAATCTTGTAACCACCCGGCATCAACACCTGCCACACACTGTGAGGATCATACTTCTGGGCAATCGTCTGCAATTTGGCCAGGTTCTCCTGTCCATATCCATCGAAGATATCCTGGAACCATGCCGCATCACCCATGTAGTTGAAGCTGTCATACAGACCCGCCTCCTGCGTGGCATTGTTGATCTTGTAGGTAGTCTCGACCACCCAGTCGCCAACAATCTCATCATACTCAGAGCCAATCCACTCAACGACCTCAGCGTAGCAGAGATACACCTGGTCCTTATCCAGACCAAGAGCATTTCCACCACGGGACTCGGAGGCCTCGAGCCATGAGGCACCAATAGGCTGCCAATCGAGCTCGATGATGGAGATATTAGCGGTGGGGATCTGCGCGTACAGAGAGGGCAGCTGGGCAGCGAAGGTGCTGTTGATGATGCTGATACCGCGGTAGAGGTCATCGTAGGTGGTTGCCTTGATAGTACCAGCGACGAAGATGTCACTGCAATGTTGATTAGTATACATGTAGCTAATAAGGTAGTTGGAATAAAGTGTGGAGGCGGATGTGGCGCGTACTTAATATGCGGTGTAACCATCGCACCCGTCTCAGCCGCAAACTCCGCCAAGGTCTTGAAACCCAGGGTGCTGCTCACAGCCGGAATGTCGGTGAACGGCTTGAAGATCTCCGGGTAGCTCTCCGTGGCGCTGTCGTAGAAGAGAATCACCGAGCCGACGCTCGTGTTGCCCTCCGGCACGACGGCGGGGACGATGTGTGTCTTGGGGTCGGAGATGTTGGCCGCGTAGGTGGCGGATGCCTGTAAACCATGTTAGCATGTATTCTCTCCACTGTATCAATAAGAGTTGAAATGATGGGGAGAGAGTATACCTCCAAAAAGCGATCAATATACTCTGCCGAAACAGTGTAAGTTCCAGCCCAGACCTGAGTCGACGGGATAGTCTCCATGTCGAAGCGAGTCACCAGACCAAAATTGCTGCTTCCACCCTTCAGCGCCCAGAAGAGATCGCTGTGGCTGGTGGCGTTAGCCTGGACGATAGTACCGTTCGCAAGCACGACCTCGTAGTTGATGACGGTGTCACAGCCGAATCCGACCTGGTTGCCGTAGAAGTTAATGCCGCCGGCGAGCAGCAGGCCGGGGACACCGACGGGGCCGAGACGGCCTCCGGCTACGGCGAGGTCGTATGTTTCAAGGTAGTCGTAGACATCGGCCCATCTGTTGTCATTAGGTTATTTTCAATATGGTTTGTTGAAAGCGGAGGAAATAGGTACCTGTAGGCCGGGCCAACCGAGACAACGGACTGATCATCGGACAGTTCAAGGGTCGTCAGGTTGGACATGACGATGAGGACACCCTTGTCGATGTTGTTCGATCCCTGTAATTCTATCAGCACTGCACATATTTTAGATCCGAATGTATGGTGACATACCCTGATTCCCATATGTCCACCACCACGCACAGCAAACTGCGCCTCAGCGTCTACCAGCGCCTTGACACCCTGGCTCAATTCCTCAGCCGACTGGGGCCGGAACACGCATCCAGGCGACATGATCTCGGTGTTGGACCAGAAGTTCTGCGCCTCATACTGGTAAACAGTGGAGCTAGGCGCAAACACTGCGCTGGACAGAGACTTGTTGAGGGTCTTACAGCCAGCCGAGGTGGCAGTGGCGGCAGCCGTAGTGGCCGCCGCCGTCAAAGGGAGAAGGGAGGCGATGCGCATGGTGTATGCTACTTGACAATGGCACTGCGGAGAGAAGGAAACCAAAAGGAAGGGGAAGAGGGAGCTTTAACTGCGGCCCAGCCGGTGTGGAGAGCTAGCTAGGCTGGTAGCTGACGTGCCTGGCGGTAGTGGTGGTGGTGGAGATGCACCGGACAGCAGACTAGAAGCCCTTGGCAACGGGAGCCGGATAGCCGAGGAAGGAAGGATTATTAGAAGAACATGCCGTGCAGAATGGGGAGAGGGAGGGGATGGCTGGCCGGCTCCCGGGAGGAACTGGAATCAGCGGTTCCTGACTGGAATCTGAGAAATTCGTCTCGGGCAAACTCCCGAGAGCAGACTAGTTGAGAGGGTAGTGGAGACATTAGTGGTAGTTTAGTGAGGGTTAGTGAGGCTTTAGTCCGCAACACTAGGAGAACTTTTCCACCGATGCTCCCGACAATCATTCCAGACCAGGCCAGATCGGATGAGAGGGTTTCCTGTTCACATTATGGATGTTTAACGGTCGCATTATGTCTATAACTCGTGTATACAAAGGAAACTAGAAAGAAATTATGCTCCAGCATGTCTGGTGTCGACCACGTTGAACTCCACTGTGCGGAGGATCCCGTCTTCTTCCCCTTCACACGCTTTGGCCGGCAGGATGTGCTCCTCGCTTGCATTGTCGGTGCCCCCTTGCAATCGCGTCGAGTATTGCCGACTGTTGTTATTGAAGTCGGGCTGGTCGCGCGGAATCGAATTTAATGGATGGCCATACTTGCGTGATCCTGATTGGCCGTATGCGTAGGACGACAGGCCAAGCAGCCTGGGGAAGTATCGTCGCACAAATGGGCGCATGGCTGTCATGCAGCCAAAGGTGATACCCAAGTTTAATTCAATGGTGCACCATAAGAGGGCGTTGGTAGTGGCCCCTGATCTGTTAGCTGCGTTGATAGGGTGGGTGGATGAGCGACGTACAGGTTAGGTCGGTGCTATTCATTAGAATGTATAGACTTGCCAGTCGGATGCAACTCACGATGCCGACCCTGTCATTGTCAGATCCCAATTCCAACTAGAGTAATCTCCCAATTGAGACTTACGAGCAGCCCATCGCCAGCATAGACCCGACAGCGACCTTTTGTCGCGCCGGCATCTGCAATCGCCGCAACCACGGACTATACCTCGTCAGCAGCTAGATCATCAACCCCATAATGAGATGACGTACATTGGCACCAACACCGTCGCAAAATCCGTGAAAATGCCCAGTCCCGCATTGGCAAAATAAAACACTGGCCTGTTCATGCAGTTCGCCGGCAAGGTCAAGTCCCACGCTGCCGCGATCGGCGTACAGCTAAACACGTTGGCCAGCACACTGGCCACATTGTAGCCCACCGCGATGAAAACGATCGACCACACGGCTAGTCGAAAGCCATGACTGGGGAAGATGCGCAGGTAGAATACGCAAACGGAGACTTTAGTGAACCCTGTCCCGGCGCAGTAGATGATGGCCGCGACAACGTTGAACTATAGTTAGGGGTAAGCTTCATCAGGACCAGTCAACAGACAAACAAGGAAGAATACCTTTAGAAACCAAGGGGTCAGATGATCCAAGGGCACGTCCCACATATGCTTGCCCAAGCCAAAATCGAGCACTGTTGGTCAGCGGAGCCCGACATCGTTCATGGCTATCGATGGATCACTTACTCTTCAGTGTGAGTCCAGTCATAACCGTCGAGAAGATCTGCTATGGGGTCAGCTACGTGTATCTAATACACTGGGCCAAAATTCAGATCATCCATACCGCTGCGAAGATCATCAAGTCTAGTGTTCAGTTAGCTTTATTGTTTGCAAACATCGCCCTGCGCACCCCTCTGTCGTACTTACAGTCATCCCAGGATACACTGCGCACAACAACCACACGCGTCCATGTGCGTACTATCAGCGCTATCAGCGCCATGGGAAGAAACACACAATTCACCACGACGAACTTGGCACCGCAGTAGGGCGGATCGATAAAGTTGGAAACCTGGCCAGGAGGCGGCTCCATGGCCGGGATGATGGTGCTATTCGCCATATTGAAAAGCAGAGCTACTCATGGTAGCGCAGCAATAGCAGTAACAATAGCAGCAGCAGCAGCAGCAGCAGCAGCAGCAGCAGCAGCGAAAGCAACAGCCCAGATCACTCCGGGGCCAGGACGGCGAGGGGAGCGGCTCAAATAACCCCAACAGCTGGACTCAGAATAGCACGGACTTATCCTGGTGGAGATACTGATTACTATATGTAGGGTGGCATTGCATTAGGGAGCTGAACTGAGCTGACCTCAAATCTGGGACGCGGTTTGAAGGTGCATTATCCCCGAACGACGGACGGAAACCTTAAAGTCTTGAGCAGGGCGGCTGGCGGGTGTCTGGATTCGATTTGACTTTTGGAGTCTGGCAGTCGCGCAATCCGGACGGAGAGGGCCAAAAAGGTGGAGGAGAGGAGGGGAAGAAGTTGTCTAGAGCAGGAAACAAGATTTGATCATCATTGAAGGAATGGCTTCGATGCAGGGAATGATGATTCCAGTGCTGTTTAGTGTCCACATCCACCATTGAAAAGAAGCAATCATGATGCCTGTACGGGAATGGCGGATGATCAGAATGGCGCGGAGCAACGCCTTAAACAAGTATAGTTAGCTGGATTGATCAGAGTTTCCATTATTTCCATTTGGAGTGATTGAGTGACTGCGTGATTGTGCGCGATCGGGATTTCATGACGCTCAGGCCCTCCAGGTACACGCTGGGCATCGTGCTTCATTCTATCCACTTCCTCGTGGATACTCCATACACACAGGTAAACACTTGCAGGGCCAGGTTCACCATGGCACTACTTGCTAGACTGGCAGTAGCATGTTCCCTCGGGGTGGAGTCAACCAGATAACCGAGGCGCGTAACCAGAGTGATCGTCCATGATAGATAGGGGTTGGTTTGCCCCTAGCTGTACTACTCCCTCGCCACCTCTTCCAAAGACACATAACATCTATAACAGAACACATTATTATTATTATTATTATTATTGTTTGACACCAGTCATTATGACAAGGAAGCAACTTAACAGACCCAGACCCATGGGCCTGGCACCCATCATCTCGGCAACCGAGCCAATGCCGAGGAGTGTTTTATTGCCATCTGCCCCGTCGAATACGAGACAAGTGCCCCGAACTAGCCAACAACTCAGTATAGCCCACGATTTTATTTGGCTAGAGGATTTTAGATAAATATATTAATTGAAATTACAAAGTTGTCTTCCTCGAATCATCATGATGATTAGCGAGGCAAAAGTGCCACGCGCACTAAACACTAGTTCCGCACCAACCAAGCAGTGAAGTGGATCATATTCGGTTCCTCGGTTGTGCAAAAACTTTAACAACTTATCCCTGAGTGATCCCTTCTGGCGCGCACATGGATTGATTATCACCCTTCCCCTGCTGTTCCTGAAGAATTGATTTCAAATAGTGCGGGTGTGAATCTGTAGGATCAAAGATGGAGGGACATTGAACTTACATGGGCGATAGCTTCATATTTATTTGATAATGGGAAAAAGTGGTCCCCCCCCCCTGTGGAGAGACTACTCGTACCTAATATAATAGACTTTGAAAGCACGGAAATGGAAATCTGGTCCGGAACAGATAGTTCCCCAACTAGATAACCTCCACTAAACCGAACCCTACAAGTGTCTCTTCTGGATGACATTTCCGCGGCGATATCCGGTCTACCCTATCTGCCCAGACCAGAGATACGGAGTGGACACTCGGCGGAGTGACTTCTGCGTCATCATCTTATTTTCAAATGCCGTAGTCTAATCACTATTTAGTATCGACTAAGCGAAGGACAAGATCATTATTCATAGTATCAACTACCGAGAAATCAATCTAAGACACTACCACAAACCGTTTCATGGGCCCATACCGCCCCGTCACCTCGCGTAGGCCAGCGCCCCAAAGAAACAACGGCACCGCCAGCAATATACTCGCCCCCTGAATGGCTGTCATTTCTCCAAACACTTTCGCGGCGCCCTGTTTTGCGATCCAATCCGCCGCATACAGCGACAACAACATTCCGATCGTATTCCGAATCACAAAAATAATCACCAGTGCTTCACCCGTGATCTGAAGCAGAGAAACGCCAAAATCGTTAGCATGTTTATGTTCATGGTCATGGTCATGTTCTCCCGCCAACCACGCACTATCCAACGCCACCATGCAAGGGGGTAAAACTCACCGGCTTATAACAGTCCAACGAATACGTGACCGCCACATTAGAAATAGCTGCCACTCCAAACGCCTGCATGGCGTATCCCACCGCCGCCCCAGCCCAGTGTGTCTGATTCGCCACGCACAGTCCGAAGATGAGGATCCCCGCGGGTCCGATCGTGCCGGGGATGATGATGGCGGGGAGTCGGTACTCCGGGAGTCGTTGGCCTCCGCGTCGTCGGGTATAATATGTGGAGAGGATGTCGATGAGACGTCCACCGAGGTAAAAGGCTAGCAGGGCGCCGATGAAGCCGGAGAGAGAGAGGAGGCCGATACTGCCTGCGGGCCAGTTGTAGGGCGGGGCTGTGAAGGTGCGGGATGCGGTGAGTTGGACGACGATGTTCCTGTACTCATTAGCTTGGGCTTGTGGAAGAGAGCATAAGGGAGGGAGCTTACCATCCTACTGAAATTCCGATGGTGAAGGACGACCATAGGAGTTGAGGGTACATCGCATTACGGAGAATGTCCCATACAGTTTGGAGGAACGATGCATCCGGATTGTATCCCCGTGTGACGGAAAGCCAATCCCAGTATTTCGTCTTCTGGGAAGTGGCATGTCGCCTGAGATAGGTTGTTTCGCGAACCGTGAAAATGGCGACCACGAAGACAGCTCCAACTGCTATAGCGAGGAAGTAACACATCCAACGCCAATTCTCGTCCTGTACCAGGTATGCGTTAATGAGAGGACCGAGGAAAAGCCCACCGGTCAGAGCGAGATGGAAGATCATCAGGTAGTGGCCGCGTTCGTGGGGAGCGACCATGTCGCTGACCACGGCTGGGACGGTGGCATCGGCTGCGGCTGCGGCGAAACCGGAGAGGATGCGTGAGGCGAGCAGCTCGCCGTAGCTGGTGGCGCGAGATGACCAGACATTCATCATGGACAGGAAGAGCATGGAGATGAGGTAGACTGGGCGTTTGCCGATGACTCGCATCAGTGGGACCCAGAAGATGTTGCCGACGCCGAAAAGGAAGACATTGAAGCAGACGAGCTCGCCGGCTTGAGTCTGGGAGACGTGGAATTCGGCGATGATGGCCTTGGTGGCGACGGTGAAGTTGCTGCTGTTGACATTGGCGAGGAAGGTGTAGAAGCAGATGGTCAGGTAAGTGGTGAGTTTGGCAGCGGTGGACCAGTTCTGAGATGTTAGCAAGTACACAGAGTGAGCTCGGCGTAGCAGAAGGCGATCACGATCGTTACCTGGGGATCATTAGGGGCGGGAGTCATGGTTTCTTTTTCATTGGAGGGATCCGGGAGGCCATGTTCCTCCGCGGCGTGGTCGATATGGCCAAAGCTGGCTTTGTCGTCTTCCATGGTGGTGATGGTAGAAGGATAAAGCAAATAGGGGGATGGAGTACTTCACTGTAGCGCTGTAATAGCTGGCATAGGACCGGCAATTATGTAGGTCATCATCACAGGGTAGATCCTGCGGAGTAACTTGGATCCCTTGGAAGACCCGGTGTCGGGATATCCGAGAAGCCCTTGAATCTGCTGTAGCCCCAAGACCAACAAAATAACAGAATCTCCCCGGACTGGCTTCGCTTGGGTCCCAGTTACCCCGCCTTTTGCTACCCCGGAATGAGCGAGCTTGGCCTCTTGGCTCGTCTCTGCAGTTCTCTCTCGGATGACCCGAGAGGATGGTGAACGAAGCTAGGGTTTACCCAGTCACCGGGCAGCTCGTTTCGCAATTAGACTGACTAGCCACGGCAATCTCGGGATTTGCGTGACACGAGCTGGGATTCTTGCAGGTGGCGTGAAATCCTTGGAGGGACATCATCCATCCGGGAAACCTTACACTGACATCCTATCATATTTCAGTGGTGAGTCAGGACTGTTTGAGAGTACTAAATCACGATCTAGTATCAAATTGGACAAGATATTCAATTACCGATCGGGGGAAATGCTGTTACTTTCAATGGGCTACTGCCCGGATATTGGACTGAACGCCGTCTCATTTATTCCTCAGGCATGCATAAGGCAGCAATGTCGCGCTGGTAGACCCAGGATAGTTTATTTACGCTAATAATGTTCTCGGGAAATGATTTGGGACTATTATCCATCATTTTCATCAGTTAGGATATAGTGTATCCATATGTTCTACTATATTGTGTTAAGCAAGGCTGTATAGCATAACACACAACACGTAGATGCTACATCGGCTTCCCCGCCGAATCCATCAGAACTGTCCAGATGAGCAACAACATAAGGAGTTAGATATATATTCAAGACATCAACTAGTTTGCTAGATCTTTCTATTGTTGCGTAGTCCTGGTAGTCATTACTGGAATTCTGTAGCGCTCACCTCGCGTGACAAAGAAAATTGAGATAGAGTATAATACGAAATATCTTCATTAACATTAATGTTTCCATGATCCAACTACTAGCCCCGAGGGTGCTAAGCTTTCAGTTGTCATCCCACGGTGTCATCAAGTAAATCAAGTTAATGTATAAACAACTAAAATACTATCTAACAACATAAAAACGCTTGCCATCGTCTATCGTACATAATCATCAGCATCAGCAGCACAAGTCCGACCGCCTAGTTCGCGGCCTCCCATCCACAGCCTCCCTCTTCCAAACATAATACTCGCATAACGTCCGGCGCCGCCGAGTCCGTTCGTCCCCGGGTACCTCTTCTGCCTCCTCGATCTCCTTATCATGGCCGCTATCCTTATCGTGCACGATATGCCTCCATCCCTCGATGACTTCGTCCACCTCCGCCATATTTCCAACCCCAAGATTGTAGGGCCGATAGTCCGGGTCCCGCTTGAGCCGCTCAATCACGCTGTAGTGCAGCTTAGCTCCTTGTGGCAGCGGCCGTCGCAACCCCCCGACATGCCATCGTGTCGATTGCACCCTTCCATCCGGTGCCACTTTGGGCCGCTTGATGGGCAGACACTCGAGAACTCGCCAGAATAACGTCTCTAGCGTCTTGCCCGAGTCATAATGGAGGGAATCATGCAGGATAGCTCGTTCAGCCTGGTGTATCACTTCTGGGTTGCTGTGCTCCTGCCTTCTAAAGTCAAAGCAGCCGAGCTTGTGTAACTGCTCAGGCTCGTAGGTAAGCCCGGCCTCGATGGATTCCTCGACCATCCACATCAGGGGGATCTGGCTGGCTACATAGTCTCGGCCCAACTCACGCGGCCATCCACCACCAACGTCGCTATGGTCGCCAGAAAAGTAGACCTCCTCGAACTCCGTCTCTGGAGACGCCGTCAAGTCGCTACCCCAGAACTCAACGTCCGCCCGCTCAGCCCATGTACTCACCCGGCCGATCCTCCCATGCGCCCGTAGCTTCTCAAACAGCACTGGTTGGAACTTGATTCGACGTTCATCAATGCTGACTGCATGTCGCATGATTCGCGGTTTCGGCTGGATTCGCATGTCTCTATGATCATCGTAGATGTTGAACTTGGCCACGCTGTTGACTGTATCAAAAAGGCCCAGGAAATGCACGCGGCCCACGGATCGGCACATCGTGTCGCGGCACATGCGGAGAAAATACTCGGCCTGTTCAGATTCCTTGCCACTGTTGGCAAACTTGTACGATGTAAACGCTTCCCAGACAAGTGGCATGATCTCCTCGTTATCGGCTGAAATTAATCCAATAAAGTCAAGCATCTCGTTGAGGAATCGTGCCGTGTAGGCCCCACGCGAGAACCCAAACAGGTAGATATGCGACCCCGGAATCCAGCGGCGAGCGAGGAAACGGTATCCATAGATGACATGCTGGGCAAATGAGGTCGCGAGCGCCTCATCGATGATCGCATTTGGGGCGATGTTGCTAAAGGGACGGACAGCCGCGTTGGCGAAGGTCCCAGGCCTGATATCTTCTCCAATACCGGCTGTCATCATGTTAATAATTGGTAATATCACTCAAGTGGGGCAACATACGCTGGTAGTAGCAGTCTAATCACGTCAGCCAGTGTCCAGTACAGTTATCAAGGTAACTCACATCGGTTTTCCTTCTTGCGGTCTAGCATGCGGAAGATCTTGAGAATGTTGCTATCCCCGCCATCCACGCGGAACGTGTTCCCTGTTCCATCGAAACAGAGAACCAGCTCTCGCGTCGGACGGTCTGGCGGGCACAAGCAGTTGCACGGGTCGAGACTCATTTTGTTCTTAGTTCGTAGCAGCTTGGAGTCTCAAAGAACCGGTGCCGAGATTGGGCGACATTGAGCTTAAAAGGGCCGACATTGCCTGACAGCTCCGCTCCCACCATCAGCTGAGGTGTCCAAAGAGTTGGCAGTGTCGGGGCACTGTCGATCCTGTGGGGATAACAATAGCCTGGCAGGATGGCTGGTTGACTCACCGCATATGCAGGGCTTAGCTTGTTGTAAGCCATGAAGTCAGCTTCATGTATGAATTCAGCTGATCGACAGACGAATGGCAAGAGTTTGCTGTAGTTCGTGCTCGGACGATGCCTTACCGGGCCCTCTGGGGTCACTTGAGTTTGAGTCAATCTCGAGAGAGCCATCCAATCACCATTCATCGCAAGAAAGGCTGAAGTCCAATCAGTCTGATATAAGCCTAGATCACCACTAGGACACATGGTCAGCATCGTGGCGCAATTCGTGTTCGAGCCTGGTTGGTGATCTTCAGGCGTCCAGTAAGCAGAATATGACCAATCACAGAACATGATGTGATACTGCATTTTTATAGACAATATATGCATGCATCGATGTTCATTGCAGAACCCAATCGGCAGTTTTAGCGACTCATTGTTGACCAGAAAGGCAACTCGTGTGCCGAGTATCCTGCTTCTACGGGGGTCTCCGGACTCACCAAGTCACCCAGTCAACTGCTTCAATTTGCCTCCAAGTATTCACGACAGCCCTGATTTGCCCTTTTAGAGAACTCCGAAAGGATGGCTTCAGCTCTTGGCCTACTCGCATTGGCAAGGTCGGCCAACGCCACTCTGCCTTGCATCTGCACAAGGCCGCCTTCCGGTGCAAGTGCGTAATCAGGTTAACCGTCTGTATAGTGATATCACGACAGGGCAGCCGAGCCTGCCCGGGAAGAGGTGCCCAGTCTTGTCTGTCTCAGAGGTATGGTCATATGGCGCAGTCGTGGCGAAGGATGACAGCCTACCATCGAGCCGTCGCAATTATTTTGAGAAGGATTCAAATCGGCTTCAGCTGGACATCGAGAGGGCGACCTTAATTCGCAGCCGTTCTTCTCAGTGTTCTCTTACATATATTGGGGTATTACTCTGCATGCGCATATGCTAAGGGAATATGCCTCCTGTAGCTGTAGCTGTCAAATGACACTCAAATGTCATCCTGTCGGCTATTAAGGGCGGTCGACAAGTATCACCCCTGGCTCAAGACATTGATATGGGATTTCTGATTGTCCCCAAAGCGCTGTGTGCTAATGGTTCGCTTCCCATCAAGTGTAGTAGAGAGTGTAGCTGCCCAATGCTATGGTTCCAGGCAATAAGCTCGGTTTGAGTTGGCTAGCTTTGCTCCACTTTAGCGACTGGACCAAAGAATGGATGCCATGAATCGAGTGGGACGCGCCTGTCGATCATTGTTTACTGAGTATCATTCGGCCCTCAAATCAGCTGCTCGTGGTATCCGTGGCTAATCAGATGGATCAACTCAGGCAAGATACCTTGCCGGTCGCTGCGACAGTCGTTGTAGCAATATGGCTACTAAGTCTGCTACCCTCCATTTAATGGGTCGACATATACTGCTTGATGCAATGCCATATCCTAGTGTGATGATGAGAGCAGAAGGCATGGAGTAAGGAGTAGAGGATTATATTGGTTACTAGTGAGAGAGAGAAGGGGAGGATGGTGCTGATTCCTCAGGCATCAAGTGGACAGCCTCCGCCGAACGAGCAAACAGTGCAAACACCCACTGGTCCTCAATGATCTCACCTCCTCCCTTCTCTACCTCTATCCGTAAGGATCATCAAGCACTCCCGATTGCACAATGGATATCTACAAATTTGCTGCTGATTGTACTAGCGTTGGTGAGGGCGTTGCCACAGTGTTACTCCTAGCAGCCAGGCATCAGAACACCTTCATACCATGACTTCAAGTGGCCCTTTCTTCTAGCATCTCAATTCCAGCAATGATACCTCATCCTACGTTCTTTGCTGGTGTCGCATACACCAGAGGACATTAAGCCTAATCGTTGCAAAAGCCATGGCGCCAGATCGCAGAATCATGCACTCGCGTCTGGAGTGGATTCGGTGTGTTACTCCCACCTATCTACCCCATGGCCCCAATATTTACTGTGGAAGCAATAGACGCTGGAATCCTTATAACTGACCGGACAAAGTAAATAAATAGGCTATACCTACCAACACCGCCCCTCCAAGATACACAAAGACTCCGAGATCTCTTACGTCTAACATGGAATCACCCCTGCGCCGCAACGTACCAATAGGCACGCTGATTACGGATCGTTCTGAAACCGTCGAGAAGACGCCGAACGAAATTCCATAGGGTGCAGATATTTCCTGCAGAAGAGGGTGTACGGAATCATATAGGCTACTCAAGATACTAACAATGGTAAAGCTATGGGAGAGTATCGCAAAATTCCGACACAACAGTGATTTACTAGGGTATGTGAAAGAAAACAGGGAGTGTACTAGGTTATGGTTGGAGACGGCATTAGGGAAACCTATCGGTGATTGCCACCTGATAGGGGATCCCCTGATGGAGAGATATAGCTTGTATAAGAGGGAACCATCATCATATCTACCGACCTACCTCGTCTTGCTCAGAATTCGCCTTAGCGAACGACAACCTAAATAACAAGCAGCAATAACACCAGGGAAACAAGGAATACACGGAGCCACCAACCAGCCAATCACCACCAGCCTCAGCTCTGAGGAATAGAATTAGCCACAAGGTTAAAGCTCGAAGCTTAGAAGGTACCACTACCGTACCAAACTCAACCAACCAGGACACCAGAAGAAAGCGATCGTAAACCAGAAGAAAATCAAACCAACCCTCATGGCTCTCCATGATATGACATAAATCCCTAGGTAAAATAAAAGCAAGAATCAAAGCATAGCCACAAAGTCAATCCACACGGACATGACCGACTAGATAGAACCAACTCCAAGAAACCAGGCACGCCTTAGGCAAGGACAATGTTCCACGGTTCAGTTAACCAGGTCCAAGGGGTAACTAAAAGTAGAAAGAGAACCATGTCATCTCATGAATTATTTAGTTCAGTCAAAAGTAAACAGGTTTCCCCTGGGACAATAATCATGCCATCAACGCCGTCCATTATTAAGCTACTACCTCAATTTCTCCAATAAACCAGTAAGAGAAACCCGCCCGCGATAGCAAAGTACTTACTGCCCACCCAGACCGCTCCACTTACCGCCCAAAGCGGCAGAACTCGATCGACCTCGCAACGAAAAGTGCGGATATAGACGGCTATAGACGGATATATATTTCGTACAGCTCCGAAAAACTGAGCTCGCAATCTGTACGTTTTTTGACCGCCTTCGAGCAGGGTGGCAGAAATGGTTCCTACAGTAAACTACTAAACCAGTGAGTAATGGTTAGTTTCAGCACTCAGTATGTGTTGTTAAGTTGGAGGGGAATATTACCTTCTTACTCTTATTCATCTTTTTTTCATCTTGTTGGTCGTTAGTTATCGGCATGATTAGTACTTGGTTCTATAGTATAGGCAGGGATCATAGTATATAACAGTGTCATGTTATAGTATATAGTATCATCCCAGACAGGACACTACCGAACAACACACAAAGAACTTTATCTGAACACACTGCAGTGCATCTGTGTAACTGTGACAGCCTGAATCTCTCTCTCTCTCTCTCTCTCTCTCTCTCTTGACTACTTTAATACTTATATATCTCAGTCTATTATAAACTCTTATTAGTCACACACCCACTATTACCAACGATGGACTAAGTATATCATACAAAGAAACTCTATACTAGCGGTGAAACCACAACCACAACCACCACCATCACCATCACATCCCCAACCCACCCAGAACATAAAGTTACCCACAATATGACACCGCACGCCAATCCCCTCCTTACCCATCCCGTGCATCTGAAACGGCAATCGTGCAGGAAATACAATGTCGATATATGCATGCACGCCTGCGGGATATAGGATAAATCTATGACGCAAGCTGTCGAATATACTAGCGAGATGAGGGGAATGGAGGGGCAAGGGAACCCAAACACTAAGTAATTACTAGTGATGTAGTATAAAAATAAATAAACTTTAGCTTCTTGCATCTTCTATAACATAACTGCGTATGCAATTATGCGAGATTGTCACCTAACGGGGTTCTGCAGCTGCAGAAATCATCGAAGACAAATAAATATGAAAGAAAAAGGTTATTTTTCGGCAAGGGGGGCTCGGTTTCAGTCATTTATTGCATGACATATGTACATTTCCCCCCACATACACACGGCCGGGAAATAGGTATTTCAGCTGTCAGCCGTGACGCAGTAACTATTACTAAGAAGGGTTCAATAAGAGATGCTTCAAGCAAGGGATTGATGACTTCGTATCACATTATATTATTAACAACCAGAAACGAATCAGCTAGCCACCACTGGGATATCTAAGAAACTAAACGAAACTCAAACCAGAACGCGCACAGACAATATGACAGATCCAACGCCGAAGAGAACTAAACGAGGTATCAAGGTTACGCCATCAAGGACTGGAACAGCGCTGGCGCTGCTTAGGTACGGCTTCAATCACAGACTCCATCCCCGGGTTACTGTTCCAAATGCCGGTGATTTCCAATCCCGCTTCGTCGAGCAGCTCGCGCCACTGGCGTTCAGAGCGCTCCACTCCCGAGCCGATGCTCATCATCTGGATGTCCAACGATGACTGCAGGAGCGGGGCATTCGTGTCCGGTAGAACAAAGTCAGAAATGATGATGCGAGAGTACTCAGGATCCATGGCAGAGATAGTGTTAACCAGAATCTTGCGGCAGATGTGGTCTGGCCAGTCATGGAAAATAGCACGGAAGTAGTATGCTCTTGCGCCTGTGCGTATGTTAGCTTGACAGTGAAACGATTGAAGGTCCGTGAGAAATATTGCATACCCTTGATAGGCTGCGGGTCCAAAAAGCTGTACCCCATTCCTTCGATTCTCCCCCCAGGACAGCGAGACACCACCTTGGGTAAATCTTGTAGGACGAGCCGGCCAGGGACCTCGGGGTGCGTGTCCTGGAACTTCACCAGATCATGGCCTTGGTTGCCGCCTACGTCGACGAGGAAAACAGCCTCCTGGTGGTTCACGGCATCATTCGTCAATCGCTCGACGGGATACACGTCAAACCAGCTCGGTTTGCCATGACGACGACTAGACATGTACGAGTTGAAGAGCGATTGGCGGTGCTTGTTCTGCGCAAGCCATTCAAACTGGCTCTTCCCGACTGCCCATTGCATGGGTGAACGGGCATACTCCTTTGGGGAGATGTAGCGGTGTTCCCGAAAATAGTCAGGAAGTTTAGCGAGAGTGGGAAGAGTCAGATCGTATCTATGCCGTCAATATTGCATGCAATAGTGCAGGTAATCAATCTAGCGACTTACATGCAAGGAATGCCATCTCTTCCGATCGGTTGAGTGAGTGCGACAGTCTTGTCGGTCGCAATGTATACTTCGGATTCTGGGTTTGCGCACAAGCCCAGTGCGGTCATGACTCGCATCAGACGGACTATAGGTATGAGCAGAGACTGTGAAGACTTTGGCGATCATCTTACCAATTAATCCGCGCTCAGCACCAGTTTGTACCGCCAGCTCTGTAGCCGACATCCCGCGCTTGCTTTGCTCCACCAACAATGGGAAGATACCGAGATCCATAACGGTGCGGAGGGCTGCATTTTGCGGTGGCTGCATGCACGTTAAGCGATAATCACCTGAGCGGAAGGGAAAGAAGCAACTTACCTGGTAGATCAAGCGCAGAACCGTCTCCGTAGGAGTCTCAACTGCAAGACGCAGCTCGTCGATCAAGCCGAGCAGCTGGAAATGCGACTGTGCAGAGCGGCATGCACCTTGGTCCTGCAATGCTGTCTGCTTGATGGTCTCCACTAGGGAGAGGAACTTGGACTGGTCGACAGCCATCTTTTATCATACAAAGTAGTAAATGTGAGAGGATACAGAAGACTATGCTATAGTTGGGTGGTATGGGAATGCGTGAGATGCAAAGATGTAGCAGCGGTGAAACAACATGCAGGTTAAGGGATTATATAGCACTTTTCGCGGGACAGAAAACCGACCCAGAACTGGATTAATCCAATAATTCAAGCAGTCGATCAATCAGCAAGGATGGCAACCGCGCAATGATGCCCGTACCCGGACTCCTGGAAAAAGCAAGCCTGGCAGGCCGGTCGCATCCGCCGGGACTCCAAGGCAAGGATAATTGCAGGACACTTCAATCTGGGACTTTGTGTCGATGCTTTTCCAATAGTTCCGGATGCAGATTGTCGGGCGAGGCCCCAGATCATCATGACACAATAGCAGTAGCAGACGCATCGCCGCATGAATCACGTCGCACGGGGCAGAGGTTGAAGATGGTCCAGCCCTATCTTTTCCGACTATTTTCCCCAGGCTTTTACTTTTTGTGGTCCAGCTGACGAACCTCCTCCCATTACGGGACGCCCAATCTATCTGTGGCAATGGCTTTCAATAGCCTGGGGCCACTTTCGCATGGGCTTTGCTCCCCTCCTCCTGAAGAAAGTTCAATGAATCCTGGCGCATATGCAGAACTTTGTCGTAATCCGGGCTGCTCCGCCCATTGTTTAAGACACACTCAGTAAGAGATTTTCCCGCTAGATAGATGCGCAGTACCGCTGGGTTGGGGCCTCCCGATTACCCTGTTCCTGGACCAGCGCCACAACGCCACTCCGAAAGTACTAAATGCTAAATGTCCGTCAGACCCCGTAAGATGGCCACCGCTCCGGCTGGCCCAAGCTCCTCTAGAGTCAGTATGTCGGTAAGTATGTATGTACGTGTGCTTTATGTACGAAGCTATGGCTCCCACTAGCTGTCAGTCCGACGCGGAGATCGCTAGGTAAGATCGTCTGGTCTGACCACACAGATGTGCCCAACATAGCAACAAAGAAGCAACCCCTCTTCGGGGTCTGCTACTAGAGCCAATGTTTCAACCAGGCGCTCCTACCGGATGGTGTATCGAGTATTCCGGCACTGTTACGATATTAAACCATACGGATCCGTTCCAGGAACCTGGGTAGAGACCTGTATCTGGAATCCGATTGGTGTCTGGTCTAGACTGGCCGCAAAATAGACTCCAGGTCCGTGCTTATCGCCGTCAAGTGAGGCAAGCGTATCATCATCTAACTAAAAGTCTGAGTGTGGTGTGCAATACGATCGACGAAGCTATGAATTTGTCCGACACGTTTGCGATCGCGGTATCGCAGTCTCGGGTCCAAATGATATTGTCGCTAGTCCTGGTGCTAGTACCTCATAAGTATGGAGTGAGGCGACAGATTGAAAGAACAACTGCAGGGTCATACCAACAGTATGGAAACCGGCCGTGGTGACACCCGCGTAGATCATTGTTTACTCCCCGGTCCAGTCATTCTACCGTGTAGTGTCAAGTGTTAGTTGTTGCTTTTTTATCGATGTTACTGTTATGGCCCAAGCATCGGGGAGGAACTGCGCTTCTGCCTTAGCTAGTTGAATCGGACTCTCGACCACACACACACACACACACAAAGGTGCTTATCTTTCCTGAATGTCCATTGATGCGAGCTATAGGGTGGTTAGTTGGGCTAGACCGTCGATCCCTCAACAATTCCGCCTTACGTTAAAATCCCGGCTGCAATTTGGTACACGGACCAGCCAATCGTGACGAATTATCGCACTATTTCAGGAATAAAAGGCGGGAGATTAGATAGATCATGCGCTGGTAACCCAATATTGGTCATTTCTTTTCCAGCTCCCCGGCTTAGGGTGGCGGATCGGATAGCCGGCATTGTCGATAGGGGTGCTTGTGTAAGATTCGGTGAGCGGCTAAAAGCAGGTGAAAGCAGTCGATAGGCCAACCACAATGGATACTGACAGCATTGACGCCTTCAGTCTGCACCTCATGGCAACTAAATCCCAAACCTGCAATGTTACCGGCGGATCAACCTCCCGGCCCAGGTCGCTCCACTTTGGACGGAAGTTATGGGTACATACCTTTATCGTAGCGCCGGGGCCCCATCGGGTGGTACTATGTGCCAGGTGAGTTTTCAACAGCGGCAATATCTAGAGGGCGCTTCCCGGCAAGTCACGGAGAACTTTTGCCTCCGTCGGACAGGTCACATCGTAAGAAGTACTGCTTAGTTTGACCCACCCGAGTTCAGCTCGTGGCGTTCCGATCGGATGGGAATTTGGACCTATTGATAGAGCAGAATCGATCAATGATCGGGCTACCGTGTTGCAGAATCTTCTAGCTCCAGTGGCAAGCATTGTATGTGAAACCAACTTCAAATCCAGAAACAATATCGAAGTCATAATCATATAGAGCGTAATATTAGGAGAAAAGAAATTTGAGCAGGAGTGAGGCGGAGAATTTGTCAATCGAGCACCTCGCTCCGGTATTGCGGATATTCGCACGGTCCGCACTGGCTAAGTACCGGGCTTTGATGGATGCAAAGGAGAAAAGTACCAGCTGCAGAAGTCCGGTGCACGGGCCAGTTCGTCGACTTGAAGGGGGGCCATTATGGCTAGTAAGACAATAAATGACTCGACCTAAACTAACGAATTCAAATCCAAGCCATCTCGGGTGGCGGTGCAGGCGTGAGACGAGTTCACTGTCCGCCGTATTCCGTACTTCCTGACAGTGCAAGGGGTCGGTTGGTTTCACCATAGACCGGAGATGCCCCGTCGAGTTCGGGGCTGAAGTGTGCGACAGCCATATTCTTAAGGCCCCACTCCAGTAGACAGGTCAGAAACAGGCCATCGAGGAAGGTTGAACACGAGTACTCGGACATGGCTTTCTGCACGGGTACATCGTCTTTTGTCGGTGGAGACAGCATCCCCAGCCAATTTTGCTGTGACACTCTATTTTGGGAAGGGTGGGCATTTGTCAGCCTGAGAGGACGTCGGGCCTCGCATTCCCTCCCCAAAAGTCCCAACCCCAAGGCTAGGGAGCGAACAAAGCCGAGGAGGAAAAAAAACAAATATAGAGGAATAACAAAGCAAAGAGGGGTTGTCCACTGCTTAGCTGTCTCTGTAAGAAAAGCTGATCAGCGATCGATCTTCCACTCCCGAGGGCGCGATCCAGGTTCCTGGGCCGGGAACCCGGTTACTGGGGCGGGAGTTCATCCTAGCTTGCCCTAGTCCCTCGGCTGGATGGACGCTGATTGTTGACAATCCCTGCACTATTGGGGTCGTCTTTATGTCGCGGGATGCAACATTATGCAACCAGCCCATCATGCTGCGAACTGTGCTTCCGCTCGTGCATCATCTGCTGCAGTGTGACTGACAAATTTCACCGCACCCGCGCGCTGTCATCCAGTCAGCTTGGACCATCGCACGGACAGGCAGGAGCATTGGTGTCATCCCAGACCAAATCAGGCCAGCTCTGTTCCTTGATTTGACAGCACCTGATCGCGATCGTGCATCCATGGTCCGGCCAGATTTGGGCCCGTGCTGGCTTTAGGGTTCTGATTAGCTTTAGGACTTGCCACAGTTCGCATACGTAGTGGCCCCTGTAATCAACTCTCCTGATCGTCCTAGTGTCTGAGGGGACGTCATTCCCAGTGGAGATCATCAGCCTGACAGTTTGCGTTTCCTAGTCATACACCGCTTCGTTTTGTGCAGGGATCGGAAACCCAAACTGTGGGAACCAACAGGCCGCGACTGTTCCTAGGTCCGGACTCGGTTCATCTCCGCCGACCTCCAGGCGAAATAGCAAAAATGGTCGATGTATCTACCCACCTCAGCCTGGCTCTTGGACTTAAATAGGCCCTGGTTCCCCCCAACATCAGCACCTCAGGTTTATCTGATGTACAGCTTCGTCAACTCTCATCATGGGAATTCCTCAGTATGAAGGGGTCACAGACCAGGCCCCCAAACCGACAACAAACACCACAGAACAGGTTGTTGCACGCTTCGGCCGTCTTCATCTCTTAGATGACTTGATTCGCCTGCGAGCAGCTGATTATATTCAACATCCCATCTTGGCTTATCCCAAGCCCTCTCAAAACGGATCTGTGTCCTATGAGTACTTCAACGGTCAGGATCTTGACTGCATGATCGACTATGCGGTCTGCACATTAATGGACTATGGTTTCAAGCCGGTATGTGATGAAACGCTGCAGATTAAGTGTGAAGCTAACCCTCTCTTAGGCCCGAAAAGAAGGAGCAACAGTTGCTCTCTTCACCTTATCAGATCTCAACATGGTGATCACATTCTTTGCCCTTAGCAGACTCGGATATACGGTCATGATGTTATCACCACGCCTATCGGCCACAGCGTGTGTGTCCTTATTAGACACGGTCGGTTGTAACACAATACTCTATGGCCAAACGCCGAATATACGCGCCACAATGGGTGAAGTCCTTCGTCTAAAGTTAATTGCGTGTCGCCCAATCATCGAAAGACCTTCTCCAGAGGACCTATCAGAAGACTCTGATGCTGTTGTGATATGTCGGAGTCGTCGTCCTGAACTCCAAGTCGAAAAGATTGCCCTGATTCTGCACTCTTCAGGGTCAACAGGTACCCCCAAGCCTCTCTTCTTAAGCCACAAAGCCTTGATGACGCATCCAATGCGGGGTCCTGGGTTCACTTCTTTCAATTCATTGCCATGGTATCATCTTCACGGGCTATCTACAGCCCTGCAAGCCATGTATATGCGACGAACAGCATACATGTGGGATGCCTCTCTGCCATTGACCGCAAGTACGGCCGTTGCTGCGCTGGAAGCAGCACAACCCGAATCGGTCCAGGGCGTACCATACTTACTCCAACTCCTTGTCGACAGCCCACGCGGGTTAAAAGCGCTGAGAGCTTGCAAGTCTGTCACATATGGTGGTGCACCATGCCCTGACGAGCTGGGTGATAGACTTGTAGACGAGGGTGTTAGATTCGGTGGTTCATTCGGGCTGTATGTATCCACCAGCATTCTCAGCTAGTTGTGTTGCTAACTCGCTTTTAGAACGGAAGCCGGCCTGGTCGCCGAGTCGATCTCTCGGCCAGCAGGAGATCCCTTCTGGAACTATATGCGCTTCTTCGACAACATCAAGCCATTCATCTGGATGAAACCCATCAGTGACGCGCTCTATGAAGTCGTCTACCTCAAAGGCCACCCTGCATTAACGGCCTCAAATTCCAATGAGCCCCCTGGCTCATACCACTCTCGCGACGTCTTCACTCCCCACCCAACTCTTGCCGACCGATGGAAGTACGTGTCGCGTCTGGATGACCGAATCACGCTTGTCAATGGTGAGAAGGTCCTTCCTCTCCCAATCGAGGGCTGCATCAAGCAGAGCCCTCTGGTTCAGGAAGCAGTTGTTGTCGGTGTCAACAAAGCCGTTCCTGGCTTGCTAGTTTTCCGTACAGAAAACTCCCAGATGTTCTCTGATGAAGAGTATTTGGATCTTCTTTGGCCAACAGTGGAAGATGCCAATTCGCGGGCAGAGCAATTTTCTCAAATATCCCGCGACATGATCCTTGTCTTGCCTATTGACTGCGCCTGTCCTCGTACAGACAAGGGATCAATGATCAGAGCCCAGGTATATGCCAAGTATGAAGAAACCATCGAGAACATGTACACGAAACTCGAACAAACAGCCGACGGAACTCTCAAGCTGGACTTGACCGCAACGGAGGACCATCTGATCAAGCTCTGTCACGAAGAGCTTGGATTCCCCATCTCTACTCCTAAATCCGACTTTTTCGCCGAGGGCTTAGACAGCCTGAAGGCAATCCATCTCCGTCGCCTAATATTGAGGGACTTCAAAGTAGAGGACCCCAAGGACATCGGCCACAATGTCGCTTTTGAAACTGGGAGTATTGTCCGCTTAGCAGAGCATATCCACCTGGTTCAGTCCGGTCAGCAAGATGTGGCTGAGGATGAGGTCTCCATGATGCCAGGACTCATTGAAAAATACTCCGTCTTCCAGAGGCACACACCAAACCCCAGCTCCGCGGCAACGCAAAAGAGTGTTGTAAGTCTTTATCCTGGCCAGGTATATCGAGTCGTCAACTAACAAGCGCAGGTCCTCACTGGAGCAACTGGTTCTATCGGCGCTCACACTCTCTACAAGCTTCTGAACGACGACACAGTGTCTGCCGTGTACTGCCTGACACGGAGATCTCAGCCCAAAAAGGCTGTCATTGACACCCTCGCACAGAAAGGTCTCTCAGTCCTTCCTTATCGACTGCAGAAGATTGTCGCTCTCAACAGCTCTCTTGAAAAGCCTGATCTGGGAGTCGGTGAGAAAATTATGGCGGAGATGCGACAATCCGTGTCTCTCATCATCCACACCGCATGGCCCGTCAACTTCAACCTTCCCCTCATGAGCTTTGAGCCTCACATCAAAGGACTCCAAAATCTCATCAACCTCTCTCTATCCGTGAACCTCCCTGAGCCAGCAGTTCTCCTCTTCTGCTCCTCCATCTCAACAGCCCTCGGCGCCTCGTCCGACGTAGACGAGACTCCCATCGAAGATCTTGCGAGCGCTCTTGAGATGGGATACGGACGCTCAAAACTGATTGGAGAGAAGATCGTCAGCAATGCTCGCAGAACTGGTGCACGCACATACTCCCTTCGGATCGGACAAGTGTCCGGTCACTCAAAGAAGGGATTATGGAACGACTCAGAGGCCATCCCTCTGATGATACGTTCAGCTCTGACCCTGAAAGCTTTGCCTGACCTCGACATCACATGCTCCTGGCTACCCGTCGACAAGCTTGCCTGCTCCATGCTTGAACTGGCCCGTGCATGCTCCTTCAACTCCCTCGAGGAGCGCTGGGACAACACAGCATCCGGCGAGTGGGTAGACGACACCATCTACAACCTTTGCAACTCGCGTGTCTTCACATGGTCATCTTTGCTCGATACACTCAAACGCAGCGGATTCTCATTCGAGACCGTCCCGTTTGAGAACTGGCTGCAGATGCTTCGCGAAAGTGAAGCTCGAGGAGAGGAGATGGTCAACCCTGCTGTGAAATTGACGGCTCATTACGAGTCAATGTACAATGAGGATGCCCCGAAGCCGGTCAGGTTCCTCACTGAGAAAGCAGAGAGAGATAGTATGACTCTGAGGAATGGCCGGTTGAGGATTGTACAGGATGGTATCCTCACTCGGTATGCGCAGGATTGGTTGAAGCGATGGAAGTCAGCTTAGGGGGCTCATGAGACTACGGTGATCTCTTCATGTCGATATTTATCTGTAAATAGTTCACGATCTTCTAGATACCACATTTGGCTTTGGAGTTAGCAGTTTAATTCATCAATCTTACAATGAACTTTCGAGATAATAAAATGTAATACCATGGGACTCTCTGGATCGCAGAGACAAAAGAAAAACTGGTATCAGCGATGGAGAAGACGAAGAGAGATGATTGTAAGAAGTGGTGCAGTGGTTGACAACTGAGGAAGTGACGATTCAGACACCGTTGCTCATTTCGTCACTATCATCACATGACGAGATCGCATAACACAAGTGGATACTACATTTTCTATGGTTCATTGAGTACTCGGCTATTAATCTTCTAACATAGTCATGGATAGTGTATCTTGTTCTATTTGATTAACTATCTAAGCTCGGAATCTCAAAGTATAGCCGAAAGAAGGCGGATATCGAACGCGATCGAAGGGTGTGGACCAGGATGGCAAGTGGAATGCTTCAAGCAAGGCAACCAGCCTATAGTACATAAAAAAACAGTAGGTTGCAAACAAAGTCTCTCCCTACGAGTGTGAAAGAAGCAGAATGGATGTGGGTAATTCACAAAGTACCAAAATCGCCCGCTAAGCCAACAGAGCAAAAGCAAGGACACCGACAACGCTGGAGGCACCAAGAGTCAACTTGTTTGCTCCACCAGTGAAGACAGGTGTTGAGGGGGTAGTAGCAGACGAGGAACCGGAGCCAGAGTGGCCGGACTTAGATCCGGAAGCAGAGCTGCCCTGGGTGGCAGCGGCAGCATTGTTGGCAGCGGCAGCAGAGGTTGGCTTACGGATTGATCCGCTAGAAGAGGGTACAGTGGCAAATGCATGGCTGGACGAGCTGGGGGCAGGTCTGCCATATGCAGCAGCACTTGAGGGGACAGAGCCATAGGAGTCAGATCCGGCCTGGGACCCCGACGACTGGCTGGAGCTTCCCTCGCTACCATTAGCCACAGCACTTGCCCCGCTGACACTTGAAGCAGCCACAGCAGCGCTTTGTTCACTGCCATTAGCTTCCGCACTTGCACCACTAACGGAGGCAGGCGTAGCAGAAGAACCGGCATTGGCCACAGCAGATGCTGGGGTGCTCTCATCATCACCGGATTGTGTGCTGGCGCCGCTCACATTGGATGTGGTTGCAGCGTTCGAAGAGGCGCTGTCGCTTCCATTCGCCTCGGCGCTTGCACCAGTGACGCTGGATGGGGTGGCAGAAGCGACAGCTTTAGCCTCGGAAGAAGCAGAGGAGTCCTCGCTACCATTAGCTTCAGCACTCGCACCGGTGGTGCTGACATTAGAAGGTGTGGCAGAAGCAGAGGCATCCTCACTGGCGTCGCCGTTTGCACCGGTGGTGCTGATATCAGATGGTGTTCCAGAAGCAACACTGCCACCGTCAGAAGCAGATGAGCTCTCGCTACCATTTGCTTCCGCGCTTGCACCAGTAGCAGTTGAGGGGGTAGTTGCAGCGGCGGAAGAGCCCTCACTACCATTAGCCTCAGCGCTAGCGCCACTGGCGCTAGCTGGTGTTGCAGTCGCAGAACTACCCTCGCTGTTGCTACCCTCGGTAGCCTCGGAGCTTCCGCCAGCCAGAGCAGCCGCAGCAGAGGAGCTCTCAGCAATCGGGCAGATAGTGGTGGTCATAGTAACATAGTGGGTGGACGTCGATGCAGAAGAGCCGTTCTCATCAGCGACAGAGCTCTCGGTTGCTGCGGCGGCAGTGGCGGTTTCAGCCATTGTTATGGTTGTAGCAGTCTCGGCATCAGCGGTGGTGGCAACAGTAGTAGCAGCGGCAGTGGTCGCAACAACAGAGTTAGTCACTTCCTTAACAGACGAGACGGTCTCAACCACAGTGGCTGCAGATTCGACGCGGGAAGCAGAAGCAGAAGCGGAGGCTGCGACGCCAGTCTGGTAAATCTTTATGTAGTTAATCTCCCAGTACGACTCGGCGAAAGCCGCTGGGTTCTCGGCGACATAAGCAACGCAGCTCTTGAAGGAACTGCTGCTATCGCTCACAGGACAGCCGGAGGTGCTGTAAACTCCGCCAGCCCAGTCACCACAGAAGGTGGTGTCAAAGATGAACTGCTGGGCTTTGAAGTGTTCGGCGATGCTGCACGAGCCCTGCATGTGCGCCATCGGAGTGCCGAAAGCAGCGACATCGGGGTCGCCTTTGGTGATAGAGGTGGGGATGGAACCACGGGGGAAGAACCAGAACTTGAGGAACTCATCTGTCCACTGCATAGCGTAGACACCGCCACCGTTCTCGTTGAACGGGGTGCCAGAAGAACCTTGAGTACCTTCAACAACACATCCAGTAGTACCAGAGTCTTCACCACACTCTGTGGAGGAAAGGGTGCCGGTCATCTTCTGGCTGGAAACTTGGCAGGTACCGCTCGTATGCAGGACGATCTCGTTGGCTTCGTTCTTATTGACACCTTCAATGATATCGATCTCACCATCCGTAGGCCAGTCTTTGCCTGTGGACCAAAAGGCGGGCCAGGTACCGCAGACACTTCCGGGCATGTGCTCGAGGTCGATGATGAACAGACCTTCGTCATAATACTTGTTGCTCCCAATGCGGACCGACTCCCGGCCAGGACCGTTGGTGCTCAGCTTCGTGGTATGGTCGACACCCATGTAGAAGGTACCGTTCGAGTTGACCTTGACCAGCCCCTTGCTCTCGGCGTAGCTTTGATTCGCATACGTGACGAATCCATTCGTGGGGTCAGCGCCTGTGTAAAAATCGAAAGCCGTCAGGAAATCCTCGCCCTTCCAGGTTTCCACAAGTTGATAACCGCTGGCCGCGGCGGGCAAGATCATCGATGAAAGAGCGAGCGACCCTACGCTCCATAGTAGGGATGAGGTAGGCATTGTCACTATGTTCGGTCAAGCAATTGCGCGGTGAGAGAAGGTAAGTCCCGAGGACTCTGAAGGATTAGAGAAACCAGAGGTTTTAGGAACGGAGATTTATTCGAAAACGATCGACGTTTGGGGACGAAAAAGAATGGAAAGTAGCCCTCTAGGCGTACAGAGTGCGAAAAGGAAGGTAGGACAGGAAGTGCAGAAATCAACTGCTAGTCAGAAATAAGAAAATAGAGAACGTGTGTAGGGAAAGGATGGGCGAAAGGAGAAATATGTAGAGAATGTACACAACAATGTGGGAGCATGACGCAGACCGGGGGTAGGCCGGGCGATATACAAATAATAACAGCAACACCCGGACATCTAAATTAGCGTGGCGTCTGCGCAAGTGGCTGCAGGCCACTAGCATTATTCTCAAGGTCCATAACAAATCAGCTTGAGTGTTCTTGTCGCCTGGGCCATTCACTGGGCGGCTCGTTGCCGCCCATTGGGAGGACGACGGTTCGTGCCTGGGAGGGGGTCGGCAGGTACACGACGAATCAGAGCAAAAAGAAGGTTACAGACAGAATGCGTCTTGATGAGTCCACAGCCTTCATTCTTTGGCCAGGCATGTCGGGTGGATCAGCGACAAAGAGCAACACCACGATGGTGGAGCCTGAAACACGACCAGAGAGCTCGGCGGGATGACATGAAACAGGAGAAGCCCAAAGATTCGACTACCACAAGGGTTGTGTTTTTTCTTCGGGTTGGACAAGCCAGGTCCTAATTTAAACGAAAACTTGCTCCATGTCAGTTTTAAACTCCCTTTGTGAACCATCAGACCCAGCGACCGAGTAAAAGAGAATTGGCGATGCCCCTGCCACTATCCTGGCAACCGTCACATTCCCAAGCCATCAAGCCAACAGCTGACAGGTCGCGATCGCTGAGCGACCGGACGAGATTGCCGATCCGGGGCACCACTCCGTGGCCTGGGCTGTGATCGGGGATGGGAGCACTCCGTCGTGAAAGGCGAATTATTTTAGGAACATGCCTTTTTCTTCCTTGTAGAGGATGAGCCGACGTTGTAGGCTAATTGAGTCTAGACACCGGGTGGGGATGGGCTGACCACGCCGTTGTTTCTTGGTGCCGACATGGCGGAAGTTGGAGGATCAACCTAAAGAAGAAAAGAATAATTGGGGGTGGATTAGCCACATCACGACGTGCGTAAAGCGATCGCGTTTCCCGGTCAGATGGGATCAAGAAAGGCCCGATAATTCGATCCAGAGAGAGATTGGAGATGGAGGCGCATGAAGAATGAGAGATGGAATCCTGGATTG
Organism: Aspergillus costaricaensis CBS 115574; assembly: GCF_003184835.1. Taxonomy (NCBI): domain Eukaryota; kingdom Fungi; phylum Ascomycota; class Eurotiomycetes; order Eurotiales; family Aspergillaceae; genus Aspergillus; species Aspergillus costaricensis. The sequence goes on from NW_020291829.1 coordinate 238,564, forward strand.
AAGAATGCAGGCGGAGCCAAAAATGGACTAGCGCGGTGAGCCACGGGACCGCGCGCCTCCCCTGTGGCTGGAATGGCAAAGCCCCCCTGGCGACGACTATCTTAAGTAGTAATCCCATCCTCCCCAAGCCGCTATACCCTGGCTGGCTTGGCTGATTCTAAGTTTTCTAGTGTCTACCGATCATGCCGTTCTCTGCGATACATATTTCAGTCGAATGATTGACCTATGGCTTTCCCCAGAACCCGCGATGCTAACTTGGTAGTTATTCTATGGGCCGCTGGTAAACATTGATCTCTCTCCAATCCAAGCCCTTGAGGCAATGTCCGCGCGGTCTATTGTCCACCACTTAAGCATTCATCAGGAACTGTGTAACGAAGTATAAGCTTACGTATATTTCAGATTGAGGTTGGCTCTTAAAGACCAAGGTCAGCCTCACAACCCCTTACGTGCATGGCTTTCGTTGTCATTTCGACCGATTCCCGTCGCACAAACTGGACCATCACAGTCATGTCTTCGGTCCATTTTCTGAGAGAACCTGATAGAAGGAAATTCCAAGTAGCCACCCAGAGACATGCGATTGTTTGTTTCTTTTGTGCAACATTGCTTACATCACGTCAAGCCGTCGGTCCTTGCATCTAAAGCACAACCTGAGCAGTTGGACCTCCAATCCTGCTAGGACTTACTTTGCTAGACGGCGAGTGACAGACATATCTGTAAGGGCCAGTTGCCATAGGCTCAAGAAATTCTTCCACGCAATTAGCGGCACGTGCATGCCCTCGATGAAAATTTTCCATGTGCCTTTGGATCCGCATGAGCGTGTCATTTGCCCCGTCGCCTAGCCTCATCTGTCTAGACTTGTCTCCACAATAGTGCGTCCCTCTATGAAAGACTTGTAGTACATGGTCAGAGTAACCTGGTCTCGGAATTTCGCCCTCCGTGTGATATTTATAAATATGGCTGCCTGGTTCGAAATAGGTCTCGGAAACTCATCGCAATACAAGCGCTTGAGACTCTGTTCATAGCGCCTTAGGTCAGCGGAAAAGTGAAAATGATCCAGGGACAAAACCGTTGGTACAAATTTTGGATACTAACATGTAGTGCACCATGATAGGTGGGCCCGGTCGGAGAAGGTGGCTTGCGAATTCATCTTTCACTAACTCTGCGAGCAGACACACAGACTTATTGTCGAGAATTCACCGTCGGTGCGGCTGAAGGAATACGGTGTCCTCAAGGTTGACATTCCGTCAAGTGTAATTCGCAGACTGGTAGCTCAGGAACAATCGAGCACTGAGTTTTGAATAGGGTTGGCCCTAGCAGTAATGGATGACAGGCGGATTGTCGATTTCTGAATGACTTCCTGATCATGCGCGGGGATCTAGGCAAGGAACAACTGTATCACCCATTCTCATCACTTGGGTAATGAAGAGCGGAGTGGCCATAACGGCCATAATAAAAATCCCGAGAGCATGACAGTGAGCTATAGCAGCTAAGCAACCATCCTTTCTGCAAGGGTCATCAGCATGCTCGCTGATCTGTGATACAGAGATGAATATTTCTCTCCGCTGTTCTTCCTTCTGCTTCAATGGTCTGTCTTGCGAGGCGATCCTAAATCCCGCGAGAGAGATGTCTGGTGACCCAGAAGCATCCTCCATGATGTGTCAATCAGACTAGCTATTTTCTTTAAAATCATGGCAGTAATGTAAGCCACATTCCCGTAAAGCAGCCATTACCTCATCTCCATACACAAGACTGGAGAGCGCTCTCCACATCACGGCGGCTGAACCCCGGCGTCCACCCAAGACATATTGCATTCGCCGATAGTGCTGCCAATCAGTGAGTATTGAGAATCGAGAAGCAAGGAGCGAAATGGAGCCATACCTTGTATGAAACGTGCCGCATTAATCGCTGTTCCCTTGAGACTATGGCGCGCGGGATCCATAGGAGGATATGTAAGAAGAAGTACATCATGCTCCCTCAGGTATCCTTCTAGGTCACCCATATCAAACCAGTCCCCTTGAAGCTTGGCCTGTATATGTTGTGGAAAGTGCGATACAGATCGCACGGAAACCCACCGTACTCCAGGCCGGAATGGACGATCAGCTGCTTTGCTCTTCAGAGAAGACCGAGAGTAATGGGTTCCTGCACCACCCAGACTGAAGAAGGGTACCTCTTCCCACTCCGCAAAATATTTTCGACTCTCTTTCTCATTTAGCGCGGCTTGAAAGTATGACGCAATACGTTTCCTCTCCATAATCTGAAGTAGCAGGCAGAAATGCTTCTGTATCCTGTCTGCACTGATGGATTCGTCACAAAGGGCAAAACACCCTTGATAGACGCATGACATGTGGAGTCTATCGGTGAATACAGTCAAATCCATTTCAGCGGTTTCCGAGGACTCGAAGAAGCGAGGTATTTTCTTGCTCCACGTTATCGGTGATTCTCTAAGCTCCAGATGTAGATTAGGCTCCAAGATGGAGGAAACGCTCTCGTCCAGTTCGACAATCTGTGCCGATTGGCTATGTTGTTCATGTGGCAGGAAATCGGGCAAACCGTCATCGGTCTGAGGTGGCGAGATAGTCGTAACTTCCTGGGGGCTATCATTGCTAGCCTCTCTGGCTAGGGTGAGACATGTCTGTACGGTATCGCGCAGATGTTCCGTCAGACCTGCATGGGATGCCAATACCCCCGACCGAACCAGCTCGTCACTGAGCGATAAAACAGATGTACTCATCTTTTCCACAATTCCTTCGAGTTCGGAGATGCGACCTTTCAAAGACGAGAGGTTGGCTTCTTTTCGTGAGCGATATGCGCGTTGCGCAAGTCGGATCTGTCTCCGACGTCTCTACTCGAGTTAATCAATTTCTTTGATGGCAGTGTACAAACAAGCTGAGTCTCGCGTACCTCTTCTGGATCTTCATCTGCGGTGTTCTGGGCTACTTTTCGCGGTCGACCTCGTTTAGTAAGCGCCGACGAGCCAGACTTCTCTACCTCATTGCGAGTGCGTTTCAGAGATTTTACTGGAGGCTGAGTCGGCTGGGTGTCGTTATTATAAAGAAGCAATTGATTCTCTGGTATGATTCCACCAAGAAGGGGGAGTTGGACATCTTGCTGTCTCCTTTGTTGTTGCCTGATCTGTTGGGGCACGGGATACGAGCAGGCCGAGAGCAGCGATGTTATCTGCGGGGCTGTCGAGTCATAGTGAGATCCAAAGAACGCATCGTTGACGCTCTCCCAGGGGAGTAAAGCTGTGTCTGAGTCGCTCATATTTGCTTTTGACGATAGACAGAATATAACATTATTTACCGTGATGGTTTGTCTGCACGGAAGAGCTGATGGAGGTTGTGGAGAGAAAAGCAAAAGGCAGAAGAGCTGCTGACATATCCTGCCCTGCCGTGTCCAGTCGCCACACGTCACAGCATCCAACCCGTCCAGACCGGGTCGATCTATTCTTTGTTGGGCCGGATAGCATAAAAGTAAAGTTAAACAGCTTAGAAACTTTACCTTTATGCAAGTATATTTTTGACACTAAGTGGATGATGTGCTTCAGGTGTGTGTTGGTTGAGCAAAAGGGGAGGCGGGAGAGATACCTCGGCTCGGGATGTTCACTAATCAAAAATCTTGATCATCCTCATCCGCCCTAAAACACCATTAACAGTGGGAACCAAGATTACTTATAAACCTTAATATGAGTCAAATAAGTCTTTAGTTAGTTGTCTAAATCGTACTTTTATCTATAACGAATCCCGATACAGAAAGAGCTCACTATTACAAGGTTGAATCTCTAGAATAGGAAATTGTTGTAATTCCGATCTCCACTTAGACCGGTACTACCTATATCAGAGTTGGTTCTTCTGTAACACATACTAACATCTTCAAGTAGACGTTTAATGATCTACAAGCTATCTCTCTAGTCTTGAGTTGACAGCACTGAAAGAGACTCTTTCGTTGGTATGATAGAGTAGCATATAGGGGGCTGGAGATCATCTACTTGGCCCATAATGGCCAAAATTCACATCCCAGACATACTCTCCACAAGTTGCCCGTTCATCATAGTCGTCTGGGTCTTCACCGTCAGTCCCAAGCATTTCGATCTCTTCAATAATGATTGCCCGATCGCCTCATCAACCTCATCAGGATGAACCATTATAGTCATCTTTTTCCCTCTTTGCATCTGCCACGTCTTTGCTTCTCCGTAAGTTGACTGCGGGACAAGGCATACATTCTCTTAGACCATACCCTCGTATTCACATCCCTGTAATGGATATGGATTCGACACCAGTTCAGCCGAAATGGAAAGCCCTCTCAATTCCGACTCAAGAAATGGCGCTAATTGACCCTGGAGACAGGCCTCATGAAGGGTCATTTCATCCCCACCCTGAGCAAAGAAGTTCCCATATGCTTGTCAGAGGTCACGTAGCTCCAGTGGTGTTTGACAGTTGTAGAATCCATAATCCACAGTAACACTACGGTGAGGTTGTGGAGACGACAAGCGAGTGAACCGTTTCAATTCCCATACACTCTGGTGCCTCGTTCCAACAGCGCTCAAAAGGGTCTCGAAATTCCGCGATTCTGCGATGGCATCGCCGAGGCCGTACTTTCTGAACAGGTCGACCATCTTCGACTCTACCATGGCCTTCCAGAACTCTTCGAATACACATCTATCGAGGAGCTCTCTGTATAGCTTCGCCACTTGTTGGGTTTCGCCGCCATCCCGAGCTGTGCAGAATCCAAGGCAAATCCAGTTGTCCTCGTCGGCGCCGGGGATGTATCCATTTCGAATCTGGCAAAGAAACACATAGCCTCCGAGCTTTTCCCGTGGCTTCCACAGCTGATATGATACTTGCTGATCTGCGGGCTTGAGCACATGTTTTTGAGATTCAAACACGAGATTAAAATCAGTCACTTTGTTGGCAGCAAAGCCATCCTGCTGACTTATCCAATGGCTCTCATTGTGAATCCAAGTATATGGTATCTGGGAGCTTTGGAACAGAATAAATTCTTTCAATTTGTCTTGCTGCCATGCGTCTCGAAGCTCTTCTTCTCCCACACCCCACTGAAGCTAATGGAGCGACAACGGCCGACGATCCAAGTTCATGGTTTCTCAGTTGCTCATCGCTGGGGGTACCTTCATCGTCAGTTTCTTCTTCGTCCTCTTCCTCTTCTCTTGCAAGGGGGGTACGCTGTTGCTGCTGGACCTGGAGGACGGCTGCTAGTGTTGTTATTTGTGATTCTATCTCGTTTGGAAGATTTCAAACGTCAGTCTTGATGCCAGCTGTCGGGCGAGGCAGGTGGAGCTTTTTAACGTGCGACATTCTGTTGTGGACGACAAGGCCGGCGTAAAATCTAAGGATTCGGACGTTCTTGAAATCTGAATCAGGTAATGGATGAAGATATGGTCAAAATCGTGGTTAAAACACAGATACCAACTGTAGGCGGGGTTGTCGGGCGAGTGAATGCTACAACTGGCAGGGATGGTGCATGGAACGTCACAGAAGGATAAACTCCTAGCTGAGTGGTCAGCCTCGACATATTATCATGTGGTAGCTGGCACAATACATTCTAGAACACATAATCCATAGCTTTAGTTTGATATGCTATTTGTACTACCTCACCTCTACTGATACTGGGCTCATTATTGCGTATTTCTATGCAGAACAATCTCTATTGAAAGGACTACGTTAAAAAGGTGTATTGCTGGGCCAGCCATCCTAAATGGGTTGAACCTATCGCTGGTAAATGTTATGTCCAAGCTCTATGCGTTACCCCCGTCTATAATCTGCACCACATGAAGGGTTGAATGATAACAGTGCTTTTCTTCCAGAAAACAAACTCTACTTTTGATTGATTGTCTTGCGCTTATGCCGTAGCATACTCCTTCAAGTACGCGGCAAGCCTCTCAATGCCCGATTCGGGAATGGCATTGTAGTTCGACGCACGGATACCTTTACATTGAATCAGTCACAGTTGTCGATCACAGCTTTTTCATGTCACTTACCTCCGACGCTTCTGTGGCCCTTCAGGCCAGTGATGCCACGCTCGACAGCACCCTTCAGGAAGGACTTTTCGGCATCGTCGACGTTGCCACCCTAACTAGGTCAGCCCTGGCGTCGAGACATCCGTAAAGATGGTTGAGGGACATACCTTGATCACACGGAAGCAGGCGTTCATTCTTGAACGCACCTCCTTAGCGGGGACGACCTTGTATACCTCGGGGTAGGCGTCAAGCGTCTCATAGATGAGCTTAGCCTTTCTGTCGGCCACAGCCTGTTGTCCATCCACCTTGTCGGGGAATGAGGCAAGCAGCTTCTTCAGAACCTGGCCTGCAATGTAGACACTAAATGCTGTCAGCGGAACCGACCTTGTAAGCTTGGTAGATCACTCACTCGAAGATGGGGAGAGTGTTGTACAAGCTGTTGTTCTTAGCGGCAACGGAGTAGTCGAGGATGGTGGGCGCAATCGGCAAGCCGAGCTTGCGCAGGATGGCAGGAGAGCAAGGGGAAGAAACAGGGGGCAAGAGGTCCTTCTTGATGATCACTCCCGTGATTCCAGCAACACCCAAGTTCTTCTGACTGTAAGGGGTCAGTGAGAATTCTATCATGAGAGTTGACAAGCCTTACGCTCCAAAGAAGATGATCGAGTAGTTCTGGTAAAAGGTTAGCATCGAACCAATTGGTATAGCATGGTTCAGGTACATACCTGGACAGGAATACGTCTAGACAGGATAGTGGAAGAGAAGTCTCCAACGACAATAGGATCCTCGTCGGTACCCTTGGGCTCCAGAACCTTGGGGAAGCTGGGGAATTCGACGCCATCAACAGTCTACGTAAGACGCGTTAGCGAGAAACTCATAAATGAGAGCCTATACACACCTCGTTCTCGCACTTGTAGACCAAGGCAGCCTTGGGGCTCAGCTTCCAGGTCGACTCGTCTGCGATCTTTCCGAACTTGCCGTCGTTGACAGTCCTGGAGTCGCTGACGATGTTGACATACTCAGAGCCAAGAAGGCGAACGGCTTCCTGGCTGGCCTTCAGCGACCATCTGTGGGGCCATTTAGTATATGTTGATCGATCGCTATGGGCTTGGGTGACCATACGATCCAGTGACCAGGTAGTCCAGCTTCAGTTCCGACTCGACCTTCTTGCGCAGCTCGCTAATGACTTCCTCCTCGCTAATACCGGCCTTCTCCTTGATGATCTGCTGTCTCTGCTTCTCAGCCCAGATCGAGACGAGGTTGTAAACGGTCGCATCGAATTGGCCGGATCCACCACCTTCAATCCATCAGCGAGTTGCAATAGCGAAGAGAGATGGGGACAGCGATGTACCTTGCAGGAAGAGGATCTCGTAGGTGTCGGGGATATCCAGGAAGTTGGCAAGATCAGCCTTGGCACCGTTCAGGATATTTGTCGCGATTTCGCTGCGATGGCTGTGTTCTGCGACACCACTAGAAGAGCAGGTTAGATACGGTCGCAGATAAGATCGCACAGATCAGTGCCCCTCACAGTCCAGTGTCTTGGTAGTTCTGCAGCGCCTGGGCAGCTGTGGCGAGAACATCGGTGGGGAGACTGGCAGGGCCAGCACCCAGGTAGGTAATGTCTTCTCTCTTCATGATGAATGAATGATTACAATTGCTGTTGTATTGTCTTGCTGCAAGCGATAAGAACTGCAGAAGAATTTAAATGACGCGATCGGTGCTTGACTCATTAAGTCCGGGGCTAAGCAAAGCGGCTTCCCCGGGCGTGTCTGGCCCCGGGCCTTTGTTTCCCCGGTGTGCCACAGAATTGCCCCTCGCCGGCTAAAGAATGCTGTGGTATCTCAAGCCATCCTCGTGAGGCTTCCCGATGAATGCATGATGGTGCAAATAGTAAGGGGTGTATGACAGGGTTGGATATACGCAGGTGTGACTCAATCTCGGAGCCCAAAAACATGCTGGCGTATGAGCGGAAAACAAAAAAGAAATCTCCCCGACTGGGAGTCGAACCCAGGTCTCCCGCGCTTGTTCCCGACTGGGATTGACAAGCGGAAATCATGACCGTTAGACCATCGAGGATTGGTGAAGGAATATCGCGTATTTTGGTTATATAATCCTGTATAAAGCAAGATAATGATCGGTCCGTTGAGGATGCTTGTCGCCAGAACAATTGAAGAGCCATTGCAGCTCGACACCAAAACTGATTAGAACCTCATTTAAGAAGCTGGGATGGATTTCAACTTTCGGGATTGCTGATACCAAGATACATATAACGACATTACACTATGATCCTGTGCGTTCCATCAAATCCACCTACGGAGTACCTGAATTCAGCACAACCCTCTGCTGCTTCATCCTTCTTTTAGTAAATATTGGGCCACGCGTGTTATTGAATGCGACTCAATAGCTAACATGATGTTCTACAGTGCGCTAGTGTGGCCTGTTCTTTTTTGCTTCCGTTTTGGTTAGTTAGTAATTGTTGACTCGCCTGATATATATATCTCGATGCAATCGTGCCACGGATGCTTCGGGCGAGGATTGAAGTTCTTGCCATCGTATCGTCAGATGCTACTACTTATTTAATTCTGTGATAGCACATGAGATCCAATTGCACAAGTCACACAGAAAGAAAGATGATGTCGCCTGCAAGGCGCCAGCAGCATAAGACATCGTGACACCCTCATGCGCCACTTCAACACTGATAAACCTATCGACTGCCCCAACACTATCTTTAGGTCGTACGGAACACTATGAGCTCCCCTGTACATATGCAAGCAGAAACGACGGAATATACTATTGTTTCAGCAAACCGACCACTGCGGTTGTATTGCATGCTAATCGGTATCAGTGTCAAGTGTCAACAGCATCATCCATGGAAGTGGAAAAGCAGGACCCACCAACTTATCATGTGGGGTCAGCAACCAGCAGGGTCTGATTCTACCACATCCCAATCAAGCCAACGCATTCGGCGCCCAACACAAATCTTTCCCACCAAGACACTTCGGAATATACAAATAAGTATACTAAGATGAGCACGATTGCTGTGGCCGGTGGAACCGGCGGCATAGGAAAGACTATCGTCGAGGCATTGCTGCAGGAACCCAAATATCGGGTCATTGTCTTGACGCAAAGTGTACGACCCCTCATAGACGATGCCTCGCGCGCACTGACTCATGAAACGTAGGTTCCCAAAGAGAATCCAGTTCTCAAACAAACGCAGCAAATTCAGATCAACTATAATGATCTTGACTCTACTGTCGAAACGCTGGAGAAGCATGCCGTGCACACAATCATCTCCGCCATCGGAATCTACACCGACGAAGCCGCCCAATCTCAGATGAACCTTGTCCAGGCTGCCGATAAATCCAGTGTAACCAAGAGATTTGTCCCCAGCGAATATTCATTTATCCAAACCGAGGAGTATGTTTACCCCGCTTGGCACTAATGGCAACTTTGCTAACGAAACAGTCTCCTACCCCACGATCCCAGCATTAAGTACTGGCTTGATGCAGCTGAATTGCTGAAGAAAACCAAGTTGCAATATACTCGGGTCTGCCCTGGAGTCCTCATGGACTACTGGGGAATGCCTCGAGTGCGAACCAACATCCATCAACACGTTATCGGGATCGATGTAGCCAACTGCTGGGCTGGTATTCCTGGCGACGGCAACGACAAAATGAGCGTGACATATTCATATGACCTAGCAGCATATATCGTGAAGTTACTAGATCTCGAGGAGTGGCCTGAGTTTAGCATTTTTGCGGGAGATGACATTACTTACAATGAGCTCCTCAGGCTTGCTGAGGAGGCTCGAGGTATGTGATTCGAACACCCACGAAGACATTTAACTAAAATGACCAGGCAAACAATTCGATGTTGTTTATGACAGTGCCGAGAACGTCAAGGCAGGTCGGGTCACCGTGCCACCGTTCCTTACTGGGCTTTCTGAGGAGGAGGCCCGGGAAATGACCGTTCTGGTGAGCCGACTCACTATCGCCGGTGCTTTTGATCTACCGCAGGAGCGTATGAATGCATCATTTCCCGATATCAAGCCTATCAAGATGAGGGAGTTCCTCATTAACACATGGAAAGATGAGGCTTAATCATGAATAAAGTTGAATAATAATGAGTGACTAATATATCTTGTTGTTTCTCTACTAAAACTTCGTAATAGCAAAATGTGGTATATAAACATGACCTGCCCAGGCATTGCACCCAGCCATATCATCTCCAATTTAATTAACTCCAAACGTATACGATAGCATCAATAGTCAGAAACCTAGTCAGGGGTCTTCATCATCATCTCCGTCCATAGCCCCCTTAAAGGGGTTATCGAATACTAATACATGATCGTCACCTGCAAAGTAGGTTAGCCTAACCACGAGACACCACATGTGCGGGAGCACAGCATACGGTCAATCGTATCCGGATCACTTTCCGCCTCAGTCATATGCCCAACCGCATTAAGAATATGTGATGTCACATTATTGAGGTGTAGCATATCAATCAAGGAGTCCCTGTGCTCGTGGGTTGGCTGGCTGAACGCCGGTGTAGGGACCTGAGTCTCGTGTTCGGACATTGTGCGATATGTTTTAATATTATGATACTGTCTAATGTCGAGGTAAGGAAGTCTTTGAACAGGATAGAACAACAACAGTGGCTGACTACAACCAAGTCTGCAGACCGTCAAGATTTATACCTGTGACATTTGTGACTGGTTGCCACCAACTATGGCAGTCGGACCTGACATCAGCGAAAGCTAAAGCCTGTTTATCCCAATAGAACTGGACATTGTACAGTAGACAAAGCCAAAGAGACTATCTATCAAGATCTTTATGAATTTTCTCCTGACATATTCGGAAAGAGGGTAGGTCTTTCTGTAGCGTACATTTTATTCGTCGGAAATATGGAGAAGAAGAAAAAGAAACATTATCCAGCACCCAACGCCATCCCGGGGTAATAGCTAATCTGGAGCCACCCAAAATATCATCCTGGGCTTTTAACATAACCCATAAAACATCAAATATCAATCATCAAACATCATCTTAATCAAAATCCTCCACATCCCATGTCGAATCCGGCGGTCCGTCTGTGATACCAATTAGCCATCTTTTGTTTCCCCCCATCGTTACAACCAAGAGATCATATCGTACAGCCATCTTGAATAGAAAGCAAATACCCAATCGTCTCAATCAGACTCGGCGAGTCCTCCACAGGCGGGACCTCCTCGATGAGATCTTCCAGACTGGGGGAACTGTGATTTTGACCCCCAAGCTCAGCTTCAGGTTTTCTGACTTCTCCAACCGCGATGCCCATATTATCCTTCTCAGAAGTGGTGGACATGGCGATGGATGTGCCTCCTTATGAAGACCATCGATCGATCGATAGATAGGCAGATAATAGGCAAAGCCTCAATAGTGTAGTGTAGTGTTTCGACAGAATACCTCGTAGCGCAGGTACCAAGTAGCTACAATCTCCATCCCTCCACAACACCACAAAATTCGCCATCACAAGCAACTTAAATAGCGTGCAAGCAACCTCCAAACCATCAAGTCTTGACATCAAGCGATAATCCATAACCTAGGCTCAATTCGCGGGGTAGGCTGGTAGCTTTAGATATTTACGACAAAAGAGGTGAAGTCATGGGATCACCAGTGAACCTTCAAGTGGCTACAGGGGATCGTGCTCAATTTTGGGTCTGTCATCGGGCCTCGATTGAAGTCTGTTGGTTGATTTGACATGGCTGGCCTTGGTTGATAGTACAGGGATTCATGGGGCGGATGGCCTGATAAGGTACGGCCAAACCTAATTTTAGACCATGGCAGATGTATTCTGGGGGCGTTCTAATGACCTGGTAGCGATGTCAGGGGAGAAATATGGGCTTCTTCTGAGATTGGGAGGAGCCGGTGATTCATTGAAATTGATCGATAGCTGAAGGAGAAATAGCTACTGTATTCGGGATGGGCCCGAAGTGCTGCGTGTGTTTTACCACTCTTTCAGTAGCACATGACCCAAGCTGGATGGATTAATGGGCTAGCCTGGCCAAGCATGCGATCCAGAGCATGTATACTGATGAAAGTCCACACCAAGCGACCGTGCGAAGGCGCGACTAACACACACAGTGTAAAAATAATTGTGAAGAGAAAGCAGAACAAGAATGAATAAAACAAAAAGAAATGTTTCAAGGCCCGAGCCGCGGATCGAACGCGGGACCTCTCGCAGATATGCTTGGGTTTGTATCCCTAAGCGAGAATCATACCACTAGACCACCCGGGCTTGATATATTATGCTGCAGTATTTTTTGATATGAAAGGGGAGAGGCATAATTTCAGCCAGGATCCGCTTACATGCCTTCTTTGTGCCAAATAATAGACGCATTCACCTTAGAACACATCAATCAGCATAGTTCCTACTCCCCCTCAGGGCCATCTTTAGCTTCAAGCCTTGGCAGAGTACGGTAACTCGAGCGGTCAATGTGACGTCAAACTTGTCCACAAGGAGAAGCACTCACCTCACTGCATCTCTCTCCGTGTCATCTCACTTCAGGCAATACCATCAGCATTCATGGCATCAAAATATTCCTGTATCGGTGCTGGATTCTGTGGAACAGTCTGGGCCCTATCTGAAGATGGTCGAGCTGTCAAGCGAGAAGATGGCGGTCCAGACAGGTCTCTCGCTAACGATTATGCTATGCACCGGAGGATCCTCCAGAGCTTTTCTCGTCTGACAGACATCAAACGAAGATCCGGTATCCACCAAACATCCCCCCAAGTCCGGGTCTCGGAGTGTCATCACTTCATTTCTTCAAACGATCAGTGGTGGACGGAGAATCTCCCCCTCTTCCCATCGCACTACTCACCCTGCAATGCCATTGTCTCAGACCGCATTCCCCCATTCGCCGAGCAGATCAGAAAACTCATCGTTAACAGATACTGCGACCCAACAATAAAAACGGAGATACTGACAAGTGCCGCCAATAGAGACTGTCTGATACGACCATACCTGGGTAGGCGACGAACACAGAGGACCGAGATTAGCAGACCCTCGAGGTTTGCAGCATTCTCACTGAGAAACTACCCATTACACGAAGACCAGATGGAAGACATCGGCATTCCGACCGAAGACATGCAGAGCTATGCGCGTATGATGGGTGAAGCATTAGCCACTCTACACTGGCTCGGCGAGGTGGACGGAAATGATATTGAATTTGTTCTGGCTCCTCCCCCTTTCCACGAAGAAGGACCCAGCACCAACACAATCACCAATGTTCTTGGTCGGCATACTATGTGGATGCTGGACTTCGATCTATGTCGATATATGCCCATGAGCGACGCTGGGGTTCAGCAGGCTGTTACTGCTTTTTGGCGCAATGATCCGTTCTACCCCCGACCGCAGAGCAAGCTGTGGGGTGATCTTCGCGAGCAATATCTGATGAGTAGCAAGATGATTATCGCTGAGTATAGTCAGATCGATTTCGATGAGCGACTATCTTTCGCTCGACATTTCATTGAATTGATCGAGACGAAATAGGATTACAACAAAGTGCTCTCAGCTCAAGACACGCATTTCATCGAGGGAAAGGGTCTTTATGAGTATGCGGTGACACGTGTGGCCGTGATGCGTTGGAGCAGGCTGCATTGGGCATCGGTCCAGATCACTACCAATTACTGGGCGGTCTGAGGCCTAGAACAGGTACCGACGCGAAGCAGGTACGGATCAGTATCTAGCTCTTCTACATCCCTGCATGCCATACAAATATATGCGAAAATAATAAGGCTGCAGAAAACCGCTCCAACAAGGCTTTGCTCCTAGACATATGGCTATGCTTGAGCTGGAGGACTAGGATAAAACCAGACTAGCCGGCTGCAAGGGAAGTAGATCAGCCCAGCTGTCCCTGCGGATGTCGGACGGTCAGTCGCTTGACTCAGAGGAGGTACCTGGATGACACAAAATTCAATTAATCACCGACCATGTCAGGCGACGAATCGCGAGGGTTTTCTCTGCTTATCTTCCGACACTTACGTGGACATTGAATATCAACTTGGCTCGGACTCCGATCGTGTTTCCATAGAGCGCAGACTAATCTATCAAGCAAGCACTATGCCAGGATTCTTCCCCTATAGCCGAGACTTATTATGGCGCCACGACCAGGATGTCTTCACGGCAGAGTGGGAACTGCACATATCAGAGCGACGAACCGTGGCACCACTCAGGTGACGTAATGTCGATCCATACAATTTGGGTGATGGAGACCCGGTGACAGGGGTCACTCCAAGTCTGGGCCTCCGTGTCCTGGAGGACCGTGTGTTGGCATTCCGATGGCGCGGGGTTTTTCTTATAACGGTGCTCGGATCCTTTCTCCCTTCGTGTTATTGTCTTTCTTTTTTTGTTAAACGCGGATTCTTCTTCAGAAGTTAGAAACCCGCTTCCGCGTTCTTCTTGCCCTACCATTTCAACCTATGGAAAGATTTCGTCGTTAGCAGGTCGCGCGGGTACGCTTCTCTTGCAGTACCAGAGCGATCTCCCTCCGCTTGCAGAGAACTCTGTTGGTCGGCAGGAATGGTTCAAGCACAGTGACAGTGACTATAACGTCTACTTTCTCTGCGCCAGAAAGGACAGTCTCAGGTATGCGCTTTCAACTGGCATCGTCATGAAGTTACGGACGCTAATGTTCTAAGATCTGACCAGCATCCCGCCCGACCACTCGCCAGTCGATTAGCGGTACGAAGATACGACACAACTAGACACGATGTCGAACACAATGGCACAGCCGGCTGAAAGTTCGGTGAGCTACGATCTCACCAGGAAAACCCACATGGGGGGAGACTGCATTCTGAAGCGCTTTGCGCAATGGTTCTGGTCGGTGTGGATGATCGCCGGGTCTGGGACCCACGATGCCCTTGCGGATCCCGCGAATCACCCCAAAGCGACAAACGGTGCCTCCACAAAGACGAACGGATGTGCTGGCACAGCGAGAGGTGGTTTGTCTACCACTGGAGAATGCGACACAGGACTGCGGGAACAGTCCTCTGGAAACGAGCAGAGTTATCCTTGCAAGGCATGCCAGACATGGGGTGTTGTTTGCGATCAGCAGAGACCGCGCTGCTCGCATTGCTTGGATCAGCAGATACTGTGCTTCTATGTGGCACCTCTGCCAAAACCACCGAAGCGGTCAACCAAGTCGCGTTCCCGCCACGTTGAGATCGTAAATTCCTCGCCCCGGCTGTTGGCGAGTTGACTTTAAATGAATCACGATTGAATGAATGAAGATACTTTGGTCTTTCTACACAGCTCTTCTCTTATCGTCACGATAGTTTATTCCCGGCCGATAAGATAGGCACGTGCCTTAGATAGCTCTATCGTCCAGTCACCCCACATGCGGGGGAAGACTAGCAGAAGGTTGCTCAAGGGAGTGACACTTGGACTCCAGGTGACTGATCACAAACCGTACATTCCGTATGCGGGATTCGGACGGAGAGTAGCATATTCAGGACATGCACGATTTGCCACCGTTCCTTCATGGCGGATATCCAACGCAGACCAGAACAGCTGTTTCACAATCAAACAAAAGGATGCGCAAGTTTATGATCGTATTTATCGAATATAAACTAGTCACTCCCCGCAATCGCTGATTTGACTTACCTCGGATACTTGATTTCAACATGCGCCGTTGCTAGCAGTCATCGGAGCACTGTGAGCCGATTCCCCCGCCACAAGGTACCGTAGTACATATTTAGAGATGTAGTCTCTACAAGAGCAGTCTGAACTTTTGTTTGACTTCTATTTACAACTGGGTGCACGAGGGTGATTCAAGGTTAGTTACCGTTACCGTTCGCTTCACCATCGAGCTGACTGACACATAAACAGATGGAAGCAGAATATATTCGGATTGCAGATGCAATCCAACAAGAAGCTCGCAAGAATGACAAGAAGCGACTTCTTGTTGCTATAGCTGGAATACCAGGCTCTGGCAAGACAACCACAGCTTCAGCTGTCGCTCAACAACTCCGAGCCGAGTCACAACCGAACAAAATAGCACTCATTTCCATGGACGGCTTCCACTTGTCGCGGGCGGCATTGGACGTTCTTCCTAACCGTGAAGAGGCATACATCCGGCGTGGTGCCCCGTGGACCTTTGACGCAGTGCGTTTCGTTACGTTTGTTCAACAACTGCGACAATGGGCAGACTCTACTCCGTTTCCCTCAGACGGAGACTCACCATCTGACGCTGCTGTGATATATGCACCGTCATTTGATCACGAGGCGAAAGACCCCGTTGAGAACGGCATGGCTATCACAAGGGATGCCTCGATTATTATCATCGAAGGCAATTATCTCCTGTTGAACGAAGAACACTGGCGTGATGTGTCGCAATTGGTCGATTATCGCATATTTGTCGACGCAGACCTGCAAGAAGCCAGGGGAAGAGTTGCTCGACGACATGTCAGTGCGGGGATTGAAAGGACTTTGGAAGATGGCTTCCGTCGTGTGGACAGTAATGACTACTTGAATGCGCTGCATATCCAGGGGAAACTGATACGGCCTGATATGGTGGTTAAGAGTGTGACGGAAATCGCATAAGATATCATCTAGTGTACATATCTAGGGTACAAGTTGCTCATAATAAGACAGCTTCATACAAAGGAAGCTAGATTCGGGGAAATGCCGGAGCAAACCGATCACTCCTTGATCTTGCTTTTGTGGAAAACATCTATGCGCCAAATTAGTTATCACCTACCAAGCCTAGACAGACTAGTAGTTAGTTACTCACCCGGAATCTCAGGCATCCAACGAACCCTACTCTGACAGAAGAACTCTCCCTTGGGCGGCAACACCTCCGGATCATCCAATGTCCCTACACAAATATACCGGAAATCATTCTTGACCGCATCCTGTACAACACCTATTAGCATCACACTCAATTGCATTCCCCACTAAAAGCCCCCTCAAAGAGACAGAACATACCCCATACTCGCAAATATAACTCCCACAATCACCACAAAACTCCCGATGGATCATACTCCCAGACCCATTATCGCCTACATACTCCTTAAGCGTACCAGATGTAATCTGAAGAGCATCCTTGGGGACCTTGGCGGTTAGACCGTAGTTTGTTCCGAAAGCTTTCTATATTCCGGGGTAATTATTAGTCAATTGAGCACCTTGTGGATGGCATTTATTTATAGATCGCAGATCATAACCCTGTATCTATCTGGCTAGGCTTACCTTGCAGCTGCGACAATGGCAAAGGGACGTGCGGGCGTCGTCCGGAGACGAGAGGTTAAGGTTATAAGTGATTTTGTGACAGAAGCAGGAGCCGGGGTAGGATTGCATTTTGGTTAGGTGGTGATGGGATTGATGGTAGAAAGAAACACGTTTTGGTGGTTTAAGCGCAGTAATTGAGTAAATGTTATTGTTGAGGATATTATAACTGAGAATTCTGGACTTGTTGTATAGAGCGAAACGCCTGACGAATGTTGACGTCATTGCTGTACTACAACCCCGGCGAAAAAAGATACTCATGATCGGCGCGGACATGTTATCTTCAGCAATCGGGTGAATTTATTTATTCTTTATCAAAGGTACGAAATAATAATGAACAAAATATAAGCGCAGGTTACTGACCATGGCACAAAAGCTATATCAGCCCTCGATATCCGTCGTAAGATTAATTTGATGGTTGTCTGCAGCGATAGCGTGATGTGATCATGACCGAATGAATCCCCTCATTTCTTTCGGCAGCTACCCGATCAGCTGATGTCCCATCTTTTATATTCCCCGACTGTCGCCTCTTTCATCTCTTTCATACCTGACAAGAAACGGCGATCGCTCCGCGCGTATGCTGATCAGCCGAAAGGCTCATTCCTGCTCTCTTTTTACATGCCGCATAGTACATAGTAGCTTCACCGGGCGTAGTTTATCCGCCACATTCACAATGTCGCACAAGGAACAGCCTCACGAGTCGCAACTTGAGAAACGAGCGGTTGTTTCTTCATTTATTTTCCATTTCCCCAAGGGTCCATCTGAGAAACCGGTTGTTGCGCTCTTCAAGCGGAGTGATAAGGTGCGGACGTACAGGTTCGTTTGCCCCATACTTTAATTTATTGCTGCAGTTTTCGCTAATATATGTGACGTAGCCATCATCTTGCTCCGATTTCTGGCAGCATAAGTCGCAGCGACAATTTTCCCATCGAAGCAGCGTGGCGCGAATTGGCCGAAGAAACCTCCCTCGACCAATCTTCACTCACACACTGGCGCACAGGGAAGCCATTTACCTTTGAAGATCGATCTGTCAATCGCGAATGGACGGTTCATCCTTTTGCTTTCAAGCTGAAAGACTCATCCGAAGGAGGGAAAGGTGAAAGCGCTATCAAGATAGACTGGGAGCACGAGGGATGGGAATGGTACGATCCACAGGCGGTGCTAGACAGGGAAGACTCGGAGATTGTGCCGCGTCTAAAAGACTCCCTGCGACGAGTCTGGTTCGAAGGAGAATTGAGCGAGCGCGCCGCCAAGGCGCTTTCACTGGGTCTAGAGCGTTTACGAAGCGACCACGAGAGCGGGGCGCAGGAATTGACAGCTATCGCGTTAGTGGCCTTCCGGGATTTCATTGTCCAGACGCAAGATGAGATCAATAGTGATGAGTGGTGGAAGACTGTTCGCATGGCAGCGTGGCATATTATCAAAAATGGTCGAGAAAGTATGGGCGCCTCGACGATGAATGCTCTGATTGCCGTTCTAGATGAGTTAAAGGACATACTTGTGGACGAGCAGACAAACTCGCAGCATAAGTTGGAGCGGGTCCTGAATGTGCTCGATCATCATCTCAAGTGTCGGAAGAGTCGTCAAACGCAAGTGAAGGATGCCTTTGCAAATTACATTCGATTCAAGTTCCTGCATCACGGGGAAGCGCTGGATAAACTTACCATTTTGACTGTCTCTGCTAGCTCGACTATCCGGGACAGCATTTTGGAAGCGTATGCATCGCTGGACATCCGAAAGCTGGAACTTCGCATTCTCGAGTCGCGGCCACTATTCGAAGGCACTAGTATAGGCTCATCTATCGTCAGCAACTTCAAGTCACGATTCCTCGACACCCCCGGTAAAGAGTTGAAAGTGAAAATATACACCGACGCATCTGCCGCTTTGGCCGCCGCCGACGTGGATTTGTTACTTCTCGGTGCCGACCGAATATCCAGCACAAAAGGAGTGAGTAACAAGACTGGCTCTTTACCAGCCGTGCTTTGCACAAAACACGTCAGTCCTAGTGCCCAAATTGCTGTTCTCAGCGACCTCGAGAAGATCAACTGTGTCGGGAGTATGATTGATGATGATCATCATGAAGACAACGATCCGATGGAGGTCATCAGTGCCTGGCGCAACGACGGCGTCAAAGCAGTACGGGTGCTCGAAGATGGCATGAAGGAGGCTGATGCAGAGGGGTCGTCGACGGTCGAGGTGAAGAATACCTACTTTGAATGGGTGCCGCTGTATATGGTCGATGCGTTTGTTAGCGAAGAGGGCGTTATGGATGAGAGTCGCATTCGGGAGAGGTCGAAACAGTTAGGGGAGACGGTTAATAGGTTTTTTGAAGATTTGTGAAGCTGCCATGGTGATCGGGTTTAGGAACGGGATAATGATGGACTTACATATACTAGTAATATCTACTATTAAGGTACCCATAATATACATACACGCCAGCATGCCCCCTTTGAGTATTCGAACACTGGCTTCTCCTTTTATGACTCATTTTG
Organism: Aspergillus costaricaensis CBS 115574; assembly: GCF_003184835.1. Taxonomy (NCBI): domain Eukaryota; kingdom Fungi; phylum Ascomycota; class Eurotiomycetes; order Eurotiales; family Aspergillaceae; genus Aspergillus; species Aspergillus costaricensis. The sequence goes on from NW_020291829.1 coordinate 258,286, forward strand.
TCTATCCTCTGCAGGAAGAGTCCCCACCTCCCCTTTCGACAGAGCAAATAGAGTCTATCCACCTACTAAATCGAGGATATGTTTAGCCATTCTCTATAACCATGGTAACTACCCCATCTACACTACTTCCTCAAAAAAGTCAACGCAGCCAAACACAACGCATCCACGCCCGTCCTCAACGTCGGCTGCACCACCGGCGCAAACAGGGCCGAATGATTCCCCGGAATTTCCTCAACCTTGCCCTCCTTCTCAGCCCTATCCCAAACCTCCTGATCCACACCCCCAAGCAACCAAAAACAGCTCGGAATACCGCGACAAGTAGCAAGGGTACTAAAGTCCTCAGCGATATTAGTCCTCGCCACATCAGGATCAAAATCCTTAAAATGGCCCGCAAACGTCTCCGCAACCCTCCTAGCCACAACCCCATCATTAACCGTAGGCGGAAACCTCCTCGTCGGGGTAAACACCGGCGACACCGGCGACCCACTAGCCAGACACTCGGCCTGCACAATCCTCTTAATGCCCTCAATAATCTGCTCCCTAACCTCCAACCTCACAGACCTAAAATCGACCCCAATCTCCGCCCGATCCGCAATAATATTCTCCGTCTGCCCCGCCTGCAAACTCCCCACCGTCAACACCGCCAAATCCGCCGGATTAATCTCCCGACTCACGATACTCTGCAACCTCACCACAATATGTGCCGCAAGCAACACCGGATCCACCGTCTGATGCGGCTGCGACCCATGTCCGCCCCGTCCAAACACCGTAATCTTCATACTATCCGCCGCCGCCATAATCGCCCCCTCGCGGGACGCGACACTCCCCGCCCGCATGCGCATGACATGTTGGCCAAGAACTACGTCCGGCACGGGAATGCGCGAGTAAAGCCCGTCGTCAACCATGGCTTGTGCGCCGCCTCCGCGCTCTTCGTCCGGCTGGAATAGCACGATCAGCGTCCCGCTCCATGCGTCCCGCAGCTTGACGAAGGTTTCGGCTGCCGCGAGGAGACAGGTGATGTGCATGTCGTGGCCGCAGGCGTGCATGACGGGTCGGTCGTTACCGTCTGTGTCAAGCATGGTGATGGTACTGGCGTAGGGTAGGTTGGTTAGTTCCTTGACGGGGAGGGCGTCCATGTCTGCGCGGAGAAGGACGGTTTGGTGGTCCTTGGATTCGTCCGTGACATTGCGGAAGACGCCGGCGAGACCGTACCCGCCGATGTGGGTGTGGATGTCGAAGACACCGAGTTGGGTGAGATGCGCGGCGAGTTTTTCTGAAGTGTGTTTCTCTTGTCGGGAGAGTTCGGGGTGCGCGTGGAAATGCTTGTAGAGGGCTTCGTAGGGGGTGAGGTCTAGGGGGGTGGAGGAGAGGAGGGATGATATGGTGGTGGTGGTGGAGTGAGTCATGTTGGGTGTGGGTGGTTAGTTGTTTAGTTGATTGACTATTCGTGGGTAGTTGAATTGGCTGTGGTAAAGGGAAAGAGATGCATGTTAGATTAAGCTGGAGGTTATTGAATCTAACTAGTCCGTAATTGCTCTAGTTTTGTCACTAAGTTGGTGGGCTGAGATTGCGTGTTTTGGAGAAGTGATCTTAGTCTTTGATGTGACTAACGGCGGATGGGTGGGCTGTATACAGAGCGGGGACTAAACATTGCAAGGCTAGTAGTTTGAGGGCAATGGTTTACTCCATAATAGCCCTGATAATTGTCTGTATCGACCCACTTCTGCTAGGAAATTACAGACTCGGTGACCAAATGTAACGAGTATAACTAATCTATTAAAGTCATCTTGATGGCTTTAAAGCTACGCCTCACCGCTTACCCCACATTTTATTGCCGCTGTCACTCCGCATTAGCACTCGCTTATCGATAACCAAGCTTGTTACACTACGGAATTCACAAAGAACCCTAGTATTAGATAGCACATCTCGCTAATAGCGTCACAAGCAAAGGCGCCAGAAACTGCTGATGAGTGCACGGAATGGCTGATACCGAAGTCCGATTCTCTTCCAAGCAGGTCAGGAGTTTCGGCATCGCAACGCCGGTCACGAACAAGAAGCAACTGATTAAGATGCATCGGACATCTGGTTCTCCGACCTCCGTTTCGCCGCTCAAGCAATATTTAGACTTCAGCTGCCGAACGCCGAGCTGTAAGCCCCGAATCCCGTATCAATAGGGCGTTCCGATCATTCTGCGATCATGAAATTGGTCTTCGATTGAGATGTTCACTGTACGTCCTGATGTTTTTGCGATCTGCAGGTGCATTTTAAGGTTCATTGTGGTTGTTTTGCTCTTAGAGAATAAGAAGCTTTTTGTAAGATAAAGACAATACTTATAATATAAAAATTCAAACATAGCTATTTTTTTTTTTTTTTTTTTTTATATGATATGTCCATACTACTTGTATCTCTTTGATGATAAATTACATCTTTAAGCAAAATATGACTCCTCCTATTTTTACAACGTTTTATTGGTAGTATATATCACATGTGTTCTTTCTAGCTCGATATGCATTGATCGCATACAGGGGACCTGCAGGTCACTGGAGCAAGCATTTTGAGTTTGCGTCTCTTTCAAGGAAACAGATAGTGTCCTTTGTTTGAACGGGATGCAAGGTCGGACGCAGGAGAGAATTGATCATAACCGAGGCTAGTACCTCCCCCGCCTTCCCACGCTCGGTCTTTCTTTCATCTACTATATATTCGGGTATTCGTGTCTGAGATGGTAGACTTTCTTTGCCCACTCTATCTCCTCGTCCCCTGACTGTTGAGCGCAAAACTATATCTTTCAAGATGACCCTCAACCAGTTTCTACAGACCGACCGTGAGAAATACTCCTATGTCTTCATGAAGAATGTCGACATTCCCTTGACAACCTCTGGCAAAGGAGTCCTCCGCGCCAACGTCTATCTCCCCAAAGATGCCACCCCATTCGGCTCGCAAACCTACCCAGTGATCGCAACCTATGGTCCCTGTTCGTATAGCTGCTAGCAAGTAACCCAATGCATCGCTAACAATTATTCAGATGGAAAAGACGTTCCGTATTCCGTCTTTAATCGAAATAGCTTCGATGAGGTAAACCCGCAGCACAAATCTGCCCATTCAGCGTGGGAAACCCCCGACCCAGGGTACTGGACTCAGCGGGGCTACATCGTCTTGAGAGTAGACGAGAGAGGAACTGGGCAAAGTCCAGGGCAGTTAGACGTCCTGTCTCGTGGAACCAGTGAGACATTCTTTGACGTGGTCGAGTGGGCTGCTGAGCAGGAATGGTCGACCGGCAAGGTCGGCCTGCTGGGGGTCAGCTACTACGCCGCTACGCAGTGGAGTGTGGCAGCTCGCAGACCCAAGGGGCTCACCGCGATCATTCCTTGGGAGGGCTTCAGTGACTATAACCGAGAGGCTGTTCGTCATGGTGGCATCCTCGCGGACCAATTTATAGGTCGGTCAGCACCCCCCTGTGTGTCCCGATTCCCTCGATACTGACTGCGCTGGCGGGTTGGGATCGTACAGGGATATGGTGGACTCGGCAAGTACTACCCAACCAATATGGCACTCCCGGTCGCTGGGGTGACCCGACTCTCGAAGGCGACTTGGATTCGGAGACCCGAGCTCAAAACCTGGCTGGCTTGACCGATAACACCGTCCGGTATCCATTCGCGGACGATGAGCAAAACAAGTCTCGAGAGTTTGCTGTTGAGGATGTCGAAGTCCCCCTTCTCAGTGTAGCCAACTGGGTAAGCCAGCAACGAGGCCTGCTATGAATACGAGCGTGTACTAACATCTAGGCGCTAGGGTGGTATTTTGCTGCACTTGCGTGGAAATGTGGTCGGATGGATGCGAGCGTCTTCTCGATACAAGTTTCTGCGCTTCGTCGTTGGCCGACATGACTTACCCTTTTACTGGGAGCAATCGGCGGAGCTGCAACGGTCGTTTCTGGATTGCTTCTTGAGAGATGACGACCATGCGGGCTGGAAGACTACCCAGCCCCGGGTCTATCTCACTCTGCGGAACAAGAATTGCGATCCCAGGAATGAGTTAGATCAGCCGGGTCGCCCCGAGGCGGATTGGCCTATCCCCGACACCCAGTATACCAAGTTCTTTCTCACACCGAAGCGTACTTTATCTACCGCAGCTGCTAAGATGACGGGCACCTGTACCTACGATGCGCTCCATGGGTAGGTCATCCCTCTCCTGAACTCATCACCTTCGTGGTCTAACTTCTGCACAGGGACCCTATCCAATTCCATTATACGTCCAGCTCTTCCATTGAGATTACGGGGCATATCGTCGTACACTTAACCATTTCCGCCTCTCAACTCAACCCTGACAATGCACCCCCTTCTGATATAGATATCTTCGTCACCCTGCGCAAGCTGGACAAGGAGGGAAATGAAGTGTTCTACACGGGCACCGTCGGCGATCCGGCTCCCGTTGTCAAGGGGTGGCTGCGTGTTTCGCACCGCAAGGTGGACGAGACACATCCTTTGCACCGCCATTACCTGCCATATCGCAGCTACTCCCGTGCTGATATGCTGCCGGTGGTAGAGGATGATAAGTATCCAGTTGATGTGGAAATGTGGCCGACGAACACGGTCCTGGAAGCCGGAGAATCACTCGTGCTTGAAATTGCGGGTCACGATACGCAGGGTGTGGGCTTGTTTTCGCATCAGCATCCAGAGGATCGCGCCCCGGACAAGCTTGCAGGCCTGAATCACGTAGAGGTGGGTAGGGATAGTAGCTGGATTTTGCTGCCTGTCATCCCAACGCGGAACTAGCATCGGAGGTTAGAATGTTCTTATCAGCCCTCTACGTAGACGGCCATATCCATCCGGGCTAGCACTGGGATGATTTATTCAGGACATAATTGGGGAACAATGAGCCTGTCGCATACAGAGATAACTCCGTCCATCCTCCTATGGGCTCTCAGACCCTATTTACTTTATAGCAGACCTTTTTAACTTTACATGCCCTGTGCCCTCATTGCCTTTCCCCACAACTTTGGCCCGCCACTCCACGACCTCCAATCTAGCTATTAACAACGAAGGTGAAGATATACTAGGATCGGTCGTCGCATTCTGTTAGTCGGAAACCCTACTCTGTTAAGCTATATACAAGAAAACAGAAACTATGAAAGCTTCTACCAAGGAACGGAAGAGAGCGGCCGACCGCGAAGCGCAACGAATCAACTGTGCTCGAACCAAAGACTACATTACGCCAACCTCCACGGCAACGCACCTAGAAACCATTTCCAAACGCCATGGAGTTTCACTGCTGCCAGGCTGGTATACACGCTCGACATGATGCGGGCCAATAATTCCGATAACAAGGACCAAATAGCTGCAGTCCATTTCTTCTGCGGCGAGCATGTTGATGCCAGCAAGGAGATGAATTCTCCAACGACCATCGCGAACGAGATCCTGTCACAGCTTCTGCCTTCCTTCAAGCATATCGACCTTGTTCCGCTTCTGAAGATAGGCCAATTCGATGGGGACGACATGCAAGCCGTCTGTCAACGGATTGGATACTTCCTAGATCTTCTGCCGCCAACGGCGGTTGTCTTTTGCATAATTGACGGCTTGTCATTTTACCTCGCCGATCAGAAGACATCTGAGCAGGCAAATGAGTTGCTTCGGTGGCTCATCAATTTGACACGCCACCAGAAAAAGGCCAGGAAACACTTGGAAGTATGCACGTTCAAGTTATTTCTTATTGCGCCGCGGCAGCTTCAAGGATCGTATGTCACAAAGTTAGAAGCGGATGAAGTCTTGAATGTGCCAGTCAGACCTCCTAGAACAGGAGGCTTCACGGAAATGAAATGGGAAGCTGGAGCGGGTGGCCAGCTTGGCATGCTCGGATGAGATATTTTAAAATCTGGCTTTGATTGTGATGATGTTAGATGATCTGAAGAAGTACACATTTTATCTTAAGGGCAAAGTCTTTCTAGAAAAAACGAAATAATCTACCTTAACTACTAACCTCCCGGCATGTGGCTATATGATGCCCGAGTAGCGGACCTGTGCTATCCTCGGAGGCAGTAATTTATATACTAAACAACATATCGTTTCTCTAGTAGATTGATGCTCTCAACAAGGTAAAGAAGACATACAATCTATATCCCTGAGCTTGTATGCTGGCTGTTTTTCCGAAACCTCTCATCCACGCAGCTAACAAGCACTGATAACTGTAGGATTTCTGAACCAAGCATATAGTATAACTAATCAAGCAGGTAACCCACAAGCAGAAGCCATATTCTCTCTCAACACCCTCCAATCAACCTACCCAACCCACTAAAACTTACACCGACCTCCACCCCTCCCCAAAATCTTATCCACATCTCTCCCCGCCTCCTCTACATCCCTCCCCAAATCACGGAACCACAACCACTCAAACCACCCAGCCTGCAACTTCCCCAACACCTTATACATATCTTTCCCCGTCTCAGGATGCTCATAATAAAGCATCATCGCCATCTCATGCGCCCGTTCCAGCTGTTTCTGAGCCCTAGGTCTCCTGACCTGATCATACCCCGCAAACCCGGCCCGGATATACGGATGCAAAAGGTCACCACTCGGAGCGTTCAGGAATATCTTAGCGAGCACATTCGAAAGTACTAACGCATCCTCAAGTCCCTGACCGGCACCGGCAGCCTGGAAAGGCAGCGAAGCGTGAGCACTATCGCCTAACAGCACGACGCGATCACGGTAATATGTCGATGTGTAGCGGTGGTGGAAGAGACCCCATCGGATGGGTTTCGCTTTGCGGAGGAGTCGACGGAAGCGGTCGTCGATGTTTGGGTCGTTGAAGTCGGACATCATTGTCTCGTAGGTCACTTTCTGGGTTACAGCATTGGGAAGATCCCACGGTTTGTTGTCTGCTACGCAGAGGAGGAAATTGAGTTCCTGGTTGCAGTGCTTAGTGGACTGGGATGGATCATTTTGCTAAATGAGCTTTACTTACCTCTCCACCTGAGATCAAATAATGAACACAACAACGCTTCTCACCCAGGTACATCTTCGCCACGTCCGTCAGGTCGCCGAAGATCTCCTTGCCTTCGGCAATGGGTATCACGCCGCGGTAGCAGTACGAGCCAGCGTACACTGGATTGACCTGGCTGGGGTACAGTGGTGATAGCACGTGCTCTCTCACAACGCTCTTGATGCCATCTGCACCGACTAGGATACTGGCCTCGGCGGTGTCGCCGTCAGCGAAGGTTAGGGTGACTTTGTTTGGATGCTGGGTGATATTTGTTAGGCGCTTGCTGAAGCGGACTTTTTCGATCGGAATGAAGCTGGTCATTGTTTGGAGGACATCGTTGCGGTGTGCCTGAACCATTATTAGCATGACTGAACTCGAAATGGGGATGTCAAGGATGGCATACAGCTCTGCGAACGTAGTCCGGATGACCCCAGGACGATTTACCGTACCAAGGCTCTTTGAGACCTGCAGTGTTTGCCAATTAACAATTTGGTCACTGATTAGTTCTGAAATAGGCTATATGCATACCAAGACCTTCCTTCAGAAGCATCCCTTCAAAAAAGATATTCTGAGCATCTCCAGGCTTATTACCGATACAGAATCGCTCAAGTTTCGAAATGAAGCCCTCTTCAATCATATCCAAAGCCAAGTCACCATTGGTTCCGAACCCTATGCCGGCACTATAGCCAGTCAGAAAGGCAAACCGTGAATCTGATCAGATGGACGACAAAGCAACGAAACTTACCCGACAGTGGAATACTGGGATTCTTCTTCATAGACCGTAAATGGTACGCCCTGTTTGTGTAGTCCCATCGCCAGAGCAAGGCCTCCAATGCCGGCGCCTAGAGACAGTCATCCGTGAATCCGGTGCCATGAGTGAGTATAAGAGTGACTTAGACGTACCGACGATAGCAACGTGCATGTCTTTTACTTTATCTCCCGCCATGATAATAGGTTTCAGCTACGTTATCTGCTATTAGAGTTTCTGCCAAGGTTTCTGTAGAAGATTATTCTGTCGATCCTTTGACGAAGACAAGACCGGCTGCTATCTCAAGGACGGGCAAATGGATAGCCTCGCGTGCGGGGTTGGCGGGTTGGGTCGGATGTAAGCCCTCTGCATCTCGATAAGCGCGCTATGCGCGGACACTCCGACAAGAGCATGTTTCTGAATGAAAAAGCCTAATAGTGAAATCGCTGATTTACTTTGAGATGGCTGAATAATCTCCAATCTCGTCCCTGGATTCTACCTAAACTCTGACAGGTCAGACGAGCGGTGGAGATCTTATATCTGTCGAAATAGTACTATTTAATTACTGCCAAATGGGTAAAGATGCCTAAATAAAGTGCAACAAGAATGGGAATACGAAATTCGATTGCACGGGTCGTTGGCTACTCTGTACAATCTGAGAGCGCAAGCCTGGAATTTACAGAGTTGTTTGCGTGACATACTACCGATGAGCTGGTGCGCGTTATTTAGTTGTAACTAGCTTTCCAAGGATGTAACTTGCAAGAGTAGGGGGGTATAGGTCAACCATATTTCATGGAAAGAGTCATATTGTTCAGACAGAAGGCGGGGAAGTCCTTCCTCCCAGCTACTATTATTCTCTTTGACTGAGACAGAAACCTTGGACCGCCAGATCTATCCTCCGTTGCGAACATAGACTGTTTATGCGGTTGAACAACACAATAGAGCTGTCGAAATCCTGAGTCCCTTCACGAACAAATTGTCTCATGGATTCGCAGACAGTTCCACATTTGTGCCAGACTATGATGAGAAGTAGAAAGACAGAGGCACACCGAGAAAGTATCGCGCACGAGCATACCAGCCTCTAACTAATCAGTAGCGTGCTCCTCCTTGACCATCGGTCTTAATAGAGCCTTGGTGTCTCCCACAGCCTGACTGCACATATATAACAGGAAAAGCCGGAAGTTCGTCTCCCTCGCGCCCGGAGTATAGAAGTCGTGGAGACGAGTCTTCAGCACAACCAACTCTTTGCCATCGAAGTAAGCGATCAGAATTCTCGCCTTCAGATTGTTTGTGCATGATGTCAAGAGAACCTAGAATGCCTCTATTAGTCGGGAAGATTCAAGAGGAAGCTGATTTTGGGGAGACATCAACTCACCGGAGCCACAACGTGGTCTTGCAGCTCTACCCTCCCAAGCCGGGTCCTCATGACGCCGACTAGAACAAGAAGTTCGGAACGGAGGATGTTATTATCGCACACTCCCTCATGAGTCACGATCAGGTTTATGTGAGGAAGTTCCTGGCCCTCGGGCTGGTTCGGATACCAAGCATCTTCGAAGCTGAGAGGTGGTGAGGCCAGAGGATCACTACCAGGGTCTGTGAACATAGCCATATTCATATAACGTTCCTTGATTATGGTATTATTGAAGGACCTGGCGGATGGGTGCTTGTCAGTATGCGTAGCTATCATGGAATATTTGCGTATATACGCAGTGGTTAACTGACCTTCCGAACCAGCCTGACAGATCATCGAGCGTATGTTCGACCCCTGTGGTTCTCCTTGCGTGCCATGTATATTCGCAGACGAACACACTGGACAGGAGAAGCCCAGAGTCGTCACGTTCCGGATCAAGCTCGCCGGTCGATTCACGCGACCTCTCTTCATCGAGGTCTGCGAAGCACGCCTCATTGGTTCGGATGGATTTTTTAGTATCCGGGTCGTCAAGATCAAGGGGAAACTGCTCGAGCTTATCCAAGGTCCAAGGCTTGAAATAAGTCTGTGCAGTAGCCGAGGAGCCACCGTCGGTGCGCAGCCTGAGGTCATGGCACCTGATGTTGTATTCGGCAGCCTGATCGTTGGTGAGACTGGTCAACGGCGAAAGCTTCACGGACTGATGTATCTCTCGAAGGTTAACTAGAACCTCCTTCCGCGCTCGTTTGAAAGTATCATTATTCACTTTTCTTTTCTCTCTCGAGCACCTCAACATGCTGAAGAGCTTACGCAGTGACATTTTGGAGACGCTTGTTGCTGAATGACTTGGGGGAACGTTGTCATGGGGAGAATAGACACATCCTTGCCTATGACTCACAAATGAGGTAGAATGTATGTTATGTAGGAAGTTGCGGGTGGCTCCTCCAACCATGGGTTCAGCTAAGGTACTACTAGTAGTAGTGAGAAATGCAAACCAACATTTTCTGCCCTATTTTTGCCAATCATCACGAATATGCAGAAAAGCTGAACTCTGATGATTGTCGATTATGTAACTAGAGATTTGATATGTGGGACTGTCATCTTACGAAATGCTCTGGCTTTGATTATGAAAGATGAGGTTAATGCGGATTCCATGTCGTGAAATAAGGAGCAATGTCCTTGACGATCACCATCTAACCTAAGCACAATCCACTAAACAACCAACCATCTATACCACATAATGACTCACGCACGCCTCAAACAACAGCTAACAGTACTGAAAATTCAACCACGCGATCGGCGGCGGGATAACTCCCCGTGTTGTTTGCTCCACGCCATTGTAGCTACACTTACAAGCAGATGGAAGACAATGATCCCTTTCATTACCATACGGTAGGCCGTCAGGCAATTGACATTGCGACGGTGAACAGACTTCCTATCCTCGTTCGGGCGAAAAATAGCGTTGGCAACAAAGGTGAAGCTTTCTTTTAAAAGACATACGCTGCCATATGCTGCGATTGCGCAGGACTTCGAAGCCAGCCATAGAGAAACCCTAGCCGCACTTAGAAGCGCGTTAGACAGCTTTCATAAAGGTTAACATATTGCATCATCTGTAGTGTCTTCATAAGCCAAGTAATTGTCCCTTCATGGTGGTTTGCCAAGCGAAGCATTGTTGGTCAGAAAACGATTGGGCATTGCAGGGGTAGGGGGTAATGCCTCCTCTTGCCCCCTACCCCTGCAATGCCCAATCATTTCTCCAGGCGCAGCTCCGTGTGACAACACTCGGATAACCACCCATGGATAAACCTCAAGACTTGTGTAATACTGCTAGCTACGGGGACGGGTTGCTATCGTCATGGACGCCAGAACTCAACCGGGATATGTTACTCATTTGGAACAGTACGTTCTTCAACTTCAGTCTGTTATAAGAATGTGGCAGCCTTATGTTCCACAACATGTAATCCGCCAGTCGCCTGCTGTTTGGGAGCAGCATATTCCAGCTGAAAGGTCATTAGAGATACTACAACCATCGATACATAAAAAGTCAGACGCTCCAGCATCTGAAGGGGGTGTGTCAAGACGAAGCCTTGCTTTGCAAGCATATATTAAAAGAATACCAAGAGCAAAGGATTGGACGTGCTCTCTAAAACCTCCGCAGCGTATCCTGGACCTGATATTCCAGCTCAACACCAGCGCAACCTCAACGAAAGAACAGGTCATACAACCACATCCAAACATCATTTCCGTTGTTCAGCATTTTTCTGAGATAACGGTGTCGAGCTTCAAGGATTCTCGGATTCTTCGACTTCTGGCGAAGTACAATAAGCTGATTTTCTGCGCAATTTGCCACGTCGCATGCTGTGCGGGCGCCTCGAAACAGAATGTGGATAGCGCAATGAAAAGACTTTCAAATAGTCATTCATCCTATCTTGACCAGTTACGTCAAGGGGCAGCATGGCAACTCGAAGCCATCAATAAACTTCATGAGAATTCTGAATGGGGTTTAAGGAGTAGCGACATACTATTCGATTGTTTGTCTTTCGTAGTATATATACTTAGAAAATTTGAGCTGACGAATCCTAGTTCCACCGGCTTTTGAGTCTATGCGGCGCTGGGGAAAATCACAGGAGTCAATGAAGACTTTTGTCGATACTTTGAATGACAGATCATATGTCGAGGGTATGGAACATAGTGCTGGGATGGCTCTATCTGTACCTTGCATTCTGAAATGTATTTTTGGAAAAGTTTTGAGGTATGTAATGAAGACTCAGGACCTAAGATAGCGTTCTAACAGAGCCAGTCTTGAGATCATTTGCAATTCTTGTCATTGCAACTTCGAAATTGCTCAACGCGTTTTCCTGCAATATTATATGAGAGACTATGGCCAGGATGCACTAGATGAAAAGGAGTACCGTTTGTCATTCTGCTCGATTGAGACTGGGCTCCAGACAATAGCCAAACATGCATCTGAACGGCCCCCAAAGCGACGTCGAATAGGTGGGCCCAACTCATCATCTGCGAGCACGCCAGCCAGTCCCGGGTCCCCAGCTTCTTCGGATCGAACAGGCGGAATGGACAGGACGTCTCCAAATTCACCGGTCAATCCGCCGTCAGCCGCCTCTCTACATCGGCCAAACACTGCAAGCACGCCGTTCAGTGTCCGGTCCCTTACCCCTTCACATCCAGAATTGCAGCAGCCAGATACGCTGAGCAAGCCATTTCAGCCAATCAACTCATCGGGGGCCCGTCCTGATACCCACGTAGCAGATAAACGTTCTTTTGAGCAAATAAACCTCGGTAAGGCGCCCTAATATACAAAACATTCAGATCGCTGATGAAATGCAGATGACCCTACCCGACTATGCTTAACAGAACCGGCCATTCCGTCATTCACATACATTTCTGCAATTCCATCATTGTCTTCTCTCAATGAATCAGATTTCCAGAACCATGCAGAGGGACTGCCTTCAACTCCACTTGATCCCTGCTTGCCGTCCTTTTCACAAATAACGGGTATCCCGTCTCCTTGGTCATGCAACGCTCCGAGTCCAGGTCACAACGCAGACACACGGATTTAATACTTCTATCAGTCCGCTCCAGTCCACAGATTCCCCAACTTTTAGTGATAATTGAACGTCATGGTTCACGAGTGAAATTATTGCGTTATCTTCGTGCAGTGAGATCGCCGTTAGAGTACCGTAGTGTTCTCGGGGAGATGCGCCTTTTTTGAACTGTATCAAGCTAGTTTTCATGTTCTTCTGTCCAAGTCAGCAGCATTTCCAGAAGGAGAACGATAGGTGGTTGGCCCAAACCTCTTTCTGAAAAGGGTGAATGAGATTAGCGGGAACATTTCGACAGATTCTCATATGTGGTGCATCATCCAAGGTGGGAAACCATCCATTCGGTAGCCAGCTCACCAGCCTGTCGCACGAATCTCGTTCGATATTTGCTGGGGCTCGACGAAGATAGGCCATAGGTCTCTTATCCCCAGAGAAATCATAAACAACAGATATACCCTACAGCGAGCCCAGGTAGATTAGCTTGGTTCTGAAATTCTTCTATGATGAGGTTGTTGTAAAGCTGTGCTTTGGCGGGGTAAGAATGAAGCTGTGTCACGTGTATATGTTTAACCCCGCTGTGACAGGTGCTCGCATGTGACAGGTGCTCGCATGTGACCACAATAGTAAACTACTGTACTCATGCTTTCGCTTGGCACTGAACTGCTTATACTAAGAACTTCCTGTATGCACTATTCATTCTTAGGCGCAATGGTGCGCAATCCCTGAGCGTACGGATGTCTCGGTCCCACTCAACAATCGTGTCTTTGACAAATCAAGGACTCGCCCGACTGCATGTAATACAACCTAAATCAATTGGATGGCCTTCGCGCCATACCTAGTAACAACTATTCAGTGCATGTCTATCGCAAAGTCGACAATGATATCCAAGAGTTCTAATTGACTCAAGGTGTTTCAAATAAGAATTTGACCCACACCATGCTATTGTTCTCCGCGCTATGTTGCTTCGTACAGAGCCAATGATGGCCAGTCGTCGCAAAGATCAGGCACGCATATCAGCAGCTGATAGGAGAATTTCAAGTTTCCCTGGACACTATTCTCCTACGCCTGCGTTAGCAAGATGGCTATGCTCAATTTCTTCTTCACTCTTCTACTTATCTCTTTCCATTTGACTATTGGGGGGACAGGGACATGGTAACCTATATAAAGGCCTAAAAGTCCATACATCTTTCGGTCCTTCATTATATATACGAGCACCATTTGATTTCGTTATATCTGCTCTATTCGTATGATCCTTGGCTCCCTCCGTCTTCAAAAATGATATACTGACATTCACACAGCAGATCCAATCATGCGTCGTGGATTCACATCTGCAGCCAGGGCTTTGCTACAGTTCCTCTGGAATGGGACTTCTGCACACCCTGAGTACGAGACCATGCTGACCGACAAACTTCGAAAGAACTCGAAACTATCCAAAGCTGATAAAGTCGAGTTTGCGTACGTATACTTGATTGCCCGACGCATATAACGATTACTAACAACGTAATATCCAAGAGGTGGTCCTCATACCTCTCCCGCAGACCCAAAATTGCGCGCTTCCGGTCAGATCTATGAGGGAGCAAATCGCCTTACTTCAGTGCATATTTATGACGATGGGACAGTCACCTACTCGAAGAAGAGCTATAATGATGCCCAGGAATAAGCATGAAGAGACTACGTTGGTTTCATTTTGAATGTCTCACTCTAGCCAATGCCCTTGGTATACAGACTCCCTGATCACAAAGTCCATGTGAATAATTCTATGGATTCAAGCATTCATTTTCTAAGTACTAGTTCAAGGGTTTTGTGTTTGGCCGACCAAAAATATGGTTGACTTTACAGAGCTTCTCCGGATCACTTGTTTGAACCAACGTTCTCTGCCGAATCTCGGTGCAGCATAGATATCACTATTTTTACTTCACTTGATGTCCTAAAGTCTTCTAGATTATTAGAAAATGAGTACAATTCCATGATAAGCGTCACCAGTTCTCGTGGTTCAATAATGGTCGCGTTTGTATATGGAACGATCGGCGGAGTGGGAGATTACGTCAGCCAAACTGGCTGACTGTTGTTTATCTGCGAGTCTGCGACTCTTCCCTTTTTGATGATACTCTTCATCTTCCCTCGAATCTCATGGTCTTAGAACATATGTCAGCCACTTTCAAACGATTCATGAGTCCTTTAGCGGCTTTAAGACATCGTCCATGGCCATCGTCACCAGCTGTTGCGCCTCAGCTTGATATCAAGGAGCCCATCGAAGAGGAAAAGACTCCATACTACAGCCCTGCGAACTTCTATCCGGCCCATCTAGGAGAAGTTCTCCATGACAGGTATCAGCTCGTAGCGAAACTTGGATATGGCTCTAGCTCGACCATCTGGCTGGCTCGTGACCTGAAGCAGTTTGTTTCTCTGTCGGCTTCTCTTCGCCCAGCTATTGCTAATGAGTCCAGGTGGCTATGGTTAAGCGATAAATATGTCGCTTTGAAACTTAATGCTAGCTTGCATCAAGGAAATGGTGATACTGCTCAGTCTGAACAGGATACCCTCAGACTCATATCCGGCAAGAATCCCAGCCATAAGGGCTATCCCTTTGTTCGACGTCTTCTTGATTCATTTCAGTTCCAACATGAGTCAAGAAAGTGTCAGACTTTGGTATTTGAGCCTCTACGAGAGCCCCTTTGGCTTTATAAAACAAGGTTCATTGGGGATACTATACCCTCAGATGTGTTAAAAATCATGATTCAAATGATCCTCCAGGGGCTAGATTATCTTCATACTGAGTGCCATATTATACACACAGGTATGAAGCGAATCCCAACACGAAGATTGAATTAACAATTTGATGTCAGATCTGAAGCCGGATAATATAATGGTCAAAATTGAAGACCCATCAATTTTGGCAAAGAGTGCTGAGGATGAATACAAAAATCCCCTCCCACAAAAGACCTACCGCGATGGTCGTACTATCTACTTATCAAGAAATAACTACGGACTGACTAGCAAGACTACTGGAATGATTCAGATCACAGATTTCGATCTATCTGTTAGGGGTGACAGGCCCAATTTTGGGTGCATACAAGCAGAAATTTATCGTGCACCAGAAGTCATTCTCGATGCTGGCTATTCATATAGTGCTGATATATGGAATCTTGGCATTATGGTATGCTTCCTCCTGGAGTCGTTTAGTGAGTTTCTCCTAACCTTCAACACTTAGTTATGGGATGTGCTCGAGGGCAACGCTCTCTTCAAGGACATTGATCCACTTCATGTCGGTTGCTATAATGAGCAGAACCACTTTGCACACATAATAGCACTACTCGGACAGCCTCCAAAGGAACTATTGGACACTGGTAAACGAACATCACGTTTCTACGCACCCACAGGCAGGTAACTCTAGTTAATGCCTCTGACAATATTACTAATTGACCGTAGGGGAGTTTACCGGTCCAACTGTCGACTCATCGAGGTTTGACTTTGAACATTCTCTCAGCAAGATCAGAGGCCAAAATAAGAGAATGTTTATAGAATTTATCCGAAGGATGATCAAATGGAATCCACAAGAACGAAGCACGGCAAGGGAGTTACTTCAGGATCCGTGGCTTCATACTGAATTTGAGGAAAATTGATGTCTAAGATTTTCGAAGACTCAATGTGTACATGTACATTCCAGCAAGCGGCGACTACTATGTCGAATATATTAATTTCATATAATTTTTTAGCTAGATTAGATTTTTAGTTGTTCTGACCATTCCTTGGCGAGGGCATTTTGTTCTCACGGCTATATCCTAGGGGTGTAACTTTAATTCTACAGCGGCCTGATCACTCCTGAATGAATCCTTTTGACTTTCGTCTAAGAATCGGGTATATGTAATATACTAGATAATCCATGCCTCCGGCGGAGTATTCGTAGAATGTCGCCAGAAAGGTCCTGCTTGTTCAAGATCAGCCAATGGGTCCTCTTCTTTGCATTCTAGGAACTACTGATTCAGATCCTCTTACCGGCAACCACTTTACCAGGGACCACACAGCTAAGTTCCTGTAGTGTATCAACGGTGCGATACAAGTAGGACAATTAGAGTATTTCTGGCGTTTAATATACGAACAAATTTCGGCTGATGCGGCCACTTGTCTACTGGACGCCAGTAGAGACTGGTAAATGGCAAAAACAAAAACATTACAGACAAGTATATCTCTTGAAGGCCAACTAAAATGTTCTTCTGTGCTTTTTTAAAAGATTTTATTATTTGTTTATCTTCTCTCTCTCAAGTATCTCAATATGTTAGAAAGTTTACACAGTGACATTTCGGGATGCGCTTGTCGCCCCATGACTTGAGAGACAGGTAGGTATCTTGGAAGAAGAGAACACAACGTAAATAAGGGAAATATTCTTGCTTATAACTCGCAAATTAGATAGAATCTTGTGTTATGTAGGAAGTTGCGGGTGGCTCCCCTAACCATGGTCTCGACTGGGATACAAGTAAATATGAACCAATGTTTTCGCCCATGTCAAGATGATGATAATATCCAGGAAAGTAAGAAAGTCATAAACACCAAGCAACACAATACTATTGGTAGCGCTCCGGCATGGCGTGAGAAACCTCAGAATCTACCCACTCAAGGGAAGACTGGACGCCGAATAACTCCCACATCTGCGCGTTGTTCCAAGATGATACCATATTTGGATCTATGGCCCCGTCATCGACATTACCAATGCGAGTTGCGCTATCGTAAAAGTAATTATCAGCATCAATCTGCGGAATACTCACTTCCGCTTCTGAACTCGATGGCATCGTAGACAAGTTAGTCTCGTCAAGTGGCATAGTCATCGTGTTAGCGCTGCCGTCTCCTTGCATAAGCGGATCGCATAAGTTGAGGAACGTAGTAAACAAGTGGTATAGTTTGGAGATAGAAGGATTGGTGTTTATAAATCGATGCAGCCCTCTAGTAGTTTCATGCATAAGTTGGTAGTCTTCCGTATTAGAGGTTCCGACCACATTGCAGAACAAGAGGTAATATGGAGTCATGGGATAGAAAAGCACGGTCCTAGTGATAACTCTTTCAGAGTCAAGTCAAATATAGAGTGAGAATAGGATGCCCACCATGATAAAAACATTGAATAGGTACCGACAAAGCTATCATCCTCGTTGAGTAATTTGTGTAGTCGTCCCAAGGCCTGGAAGGCGTGGCGGGCTTGTACTAGGCATTCTTCGCGAGCCTGAGGTTGAGCTTGCACCCTAGGGCTAAGGTGTAGTAATGTTGCCATAATGGCATGATATCGGAACTCAGTTGCAATCCATTCCACCTGTAAAGCAGGACTAGAATCACGGCATCGCTGGTGAAACCGTTAGACTACCCCAAAGAGAGACGGCAATGCGGAGGATAGGTAAAAACTTACCTCGTCAATCACGCCTCGCAAAGAAGCGAGATTTTGTATGGCTGCGTCAAGGGTTGTGTCCACGTCGCTGATATCACTGAGGCCATGATTCCTATGGACTACCTCCATTGCAGCTTCTTGAATCTGAGCAAGCTCAACCACTGTTTTGACAATCAGACTGAGAGCGCCACTTTCCAACGGAATTAGTGACGCTGGGTTGAGTTTCAGCCTTGGCAATGAAGGGGGGCGAAGCAGAAGCATGCTCAGCATTTTGTCAAGGTAGAAGCAAGAAAAAAGACAGAAACGAGCATCTTGATCCTCCTGACAACGAACTGGAGTATCGTCTCTGATTGTATGATAGTTCATGGCGACAAGTATTTGCGAAGCGAACGCCGTGAGAGTCCAGCCTCGAGTTGGATATCCCTGCATTTGGTGCAGGAGTGCCTAAGTGGAGTCTTGGTCAACTTCAGTTCGAGCGACGGGGAGGGAGAACATACGCCCGAAAGTAAGGCCTGAACCAGAGTGATAGAATATGTACCAACAAAATTTATCTGATCCAATGCCCGCAAAGCCGCGGACGCGTATCTCTCTTGGGTCTTTTTGACGTGTGTGCGGAGCCGCCCGCCCAAGCGCTGCTGCGGTACGCGGGCGAGAAAGAACAGTGCTTTGGTGTAAACGCAAACCTGATAATGCAGAGATGTCTGCCGATCTAGTTTGCCCTCTGCAAGCGAGAGGCTCATGTGCTCTAGGCATCTGATCGATATATGGTCGGGCCAGTAGAAGTGTCTCTGAGCGGAGTGCTGATGTAATGACATATCTATACGATGTCAGAGTTACTTGGCTTTCTAAGAGTTTCGATAACACGAACCCATAGACATCATAAGGTACACTTCTAAAGAGAACTCTTCCCGGACAGATGCATCATGGTCGTCTGCACATCTCGGGTTCCCACTGAAAACCTTAGGCTCTGTGGAAGATGCGGATATCTTGTTGACCAGCAATAAGGCGTTCCCCAGAACCGTACGCCTCTGGGGAGATAGATGATTGCTATTCTGCAATTCCTGTTGGATTGACCGTCGTGCCTCGCTGACTTGGTGAATAGGCGTGTCCTCGCTCACAGCTGGAGACTCGGAGACCCTCTGACAAGGAGTTTCCCGTTTCACGGAATTCAGATTCCAGATAACAGTAGCTGGAACATGAGACGATATGGGCTGATCTGTTCTGGCACTATTTGATTCCCCAGCTTGGGATCGAGCATAGCTCTGTGAAGAGGTGGCTGCAGCACTTGAAGGGTAGGAAACAACATGCTCAAGAGTCGATAGCCTCTCCGACAGTCCGGCAATTCTGGACTGGGCGTTACAATCCGAAACCCCAGAGGTGACCGAACACATTAAGTTCAGACGAACTTACCGGGAAACCCTGGGACGCATGCTGCGTCTGGGTCGGGTTCGCCGACATTCCGCTCGAGCATCCACGCAGTTCATACAAGGGTCCAGCCGATCACATTTCACCTATTTAGTGGAGTGTGGTCAGGCGGGATTTAATGTAGGAGAGACGAAACAGTGTGACAAAGGTTGGGTAACGAACCTTTCTTGTGTGACACAGATCACACTTAGAAATCCCATGGGCGAATGTCAGCCATCGGGGAGGTAACCCACAGCTCCTCACGATAAGAAGAGAAAACCGATTCAAAGACCCAGGAAGGACCAAGTCTTTCACTGGGCGGGGAGGTATTTGCTAACGGTACGAGGGACTTACAGCTGATCTTTCCATTGCGATCTGGGTGGCCATTGTGCCAGATGCCTTTTCTCTCGCTGCGATAAGATGGGTACTGTCCAGCCATCCAGCCAAGCACCAATGACAGCAATGGAGATTGGGGGGAGATCGATTTTCGGTGGTCCGAACATCCGACTATATTTGGTAATAGTGTGTGAGGCAGTAGCCGGCTTTTTAATGAGATAGGTCAAGGCAGGGGAGAAAAGGGCTAAAAGAGAAGATTGATGTGGATATAAATGTATTTGAAGGCTCCTTCTTCATCAGCAAAATCTGATAACACAACTCGGCACGTGGTAGCAGCCACTTGTGCCGACTGAGGCGATGTTGATGTTGATGCCCCGTCAACAGTGGAAGAAGTAGAGAAGTTTCTATGACAAATGTGGATCCAAATTTGTCAGTCGGTTGTTGCACGGGTGCGTTTGACTCGCCTTCATTGGTAGAACATTAGAACATCCAACCAAGTATACTTCATCAAGTAGGAGATAAAGAGATGGAAAGGTTTTCGGTGAAGATTTGAGAGTGGAAAGGGGCAATTCAGCACGAGATCAAGCAACTACTTCTACGATGCTGACTCTGTCGCTTAAATGAGTAGCTTTGCCCTAACCCGACGTGGCTTAGAGGGCTGCCTGGCATAAGCATTACAGGGAAGAAACCATTATTGAAAGCCATATTATTTCATTTATTTTCATACTACGCTATCGAAATACCCGCCAGACACTAAACAACGGCCCCGACTGGTGATACTGCGGCTCCTGCTGGGAGTCAGTCCCCAGACATCGCAGGTTGAATAGATTAGGAACAAGCTTTTCACCAGTGGAGCCGGCCGAGGAAAGAAGGCTGTGTCCTTATTTATAGTTACTGTTTGTGCTTAATTCATAACTTTTTCCTAAAATTGGACCAATCTCTTTGACCCATCACGCCTCGTATGCTCTCGGGTTGAAGTCTGGAATAATACCACTTTGGATTGTGCTTTCGGCTAGACGGCTAGCAAGCCTTGGAACCATCCAAACTTGGCTACAGCTAAGCCTCTCTAGTGTGTTGACGGTGCGATACACGTGGGTCAAATTGAGTACCTCTTACACTTGGATGCATCAATAAGCCTCAGCTGACGCGGCCACTTGCCTTCTGAGCGCCACTAGTCAACCCTGAACTCGACGACTCACAGTGGAATTTTCCGAGAAGCTCTTATAGCCTCAAAGTTCTTGGGTGCATACCAATTAGAAATCCAATCGTATGGTCCAACCAGTGGCAATGGGGTGACTTTTCCGCGCATTCCAAACCCACCGCAATGCAGGTATGCTACGATTCGTAGGTATGTAAATGTTTCAGCAACACAGATAAGACACCTAACCCGAAGCCTGCCATGCATTACAGATAAGATTGAATGCTTCGAAGTTTACATATGAAGAGTGAGAATTTGCTGCGATTTTCCCGCCTCTGCTTCCTACCTGCCACTCATCATGCGAAGGCCGGCGCGCTTTCAACTGTACATTTGTTTATTATTTCTCATTATATCGATACCCTTGGCGAGCCACCTTAGAGATCTTTGCGACCAGTATCGTGCACAGGAGTACATAGTTGATTGGTTCAGTCTTGAGCGGACCAGCCAAGTGACAATATCTTCTCCAGGTCAGACTGGCAACAAGGTGATCGTGGCTGCGAAGCTGCAGGATGAGCAGACAGAATGGATTGAACAAGAACTACCCGAGTAGGCAATTTGACATTTCCTAACAGCTACAAACTGTTCACTAATCTTATGAAGCTGGCAGCGAGCTATCTACATCGTCAACCCATCACCAGAAGTTGCAGCTGACAGCCGACAACTTACAACGCCCCTTAACAAGGGCCATGAATCCATGGCTTACCTAACATACCTTATAGATAACTATGAGAGGCTCCCTTCTACCATTGGATTTATCCATTCCCACCGCTCGGGCTTTCTTCAAGCCTGGCATGTCGATGCACCTTTGCATGATAATGTATGGTCCATGAGAGCCCTACAGCTAGACTTTGTCCAGCAGAATGGCTATGTCAATCTACGATGTAACTTAAATCCCGGGTGCAAGGCCATATACCATCATGTAACACGTGATATCTTCACGGAAATATTCGAAGGCACCAGCACACCGCCACTGAACGGGACTGATCTTGCGCTTGGAAGTGACAAACGCGCCATTCAAATACCTGAGACGGTTGCGACAGCGTGCTGTGCGCAGTTTGCAGTATCTCGGGAGCAGGTTCTTCAGCGACCACGCGAAGACTATATCAAGATACGGCAGTGGATTATCGACACGACGTTGGATGATGCTCACAGTGGGAGGGTTATGGAATATCTTTGGCATATCATCTTCGGCAAAGAATCTGTCTAGTAAGTTTGATGTCTTCTGATATTGGATGATGCTGACCCTGGCTTAGTTGTCCAGATGAAGAAGTCTGTTACTGCCAGGTGTATGGGCTATGTTGACTGACTACGTGCTAAGCATTCTGTGTAACAAGCATCTTGTGAATATGTTATACTGCTCTCTTGCTGTTTCCATTCTTCTCATTAGCGTTCGTTGTATTCCTCGATAAAAATAGTCAACAATTAAGGCCTATTTACTTGGTGCAAAGCACCAAGCAGAGAATCGATTCATAACAACTAGACAGGCCCTAAACCACGGCCCCAAACACCGATGGCAATCATCCTGACACCCCACGCGACCAGGATAGTTACTCTTCCCTCATCTGCCTAATACCCTCGTATTCCCTGTTCTGTACGTCCATCCATCCCGCCAATTACCTTCCTCCTCCCTCCTGCTATCTCATCCATGCACGGCTGCCTAGCATCATCATCATCATCATCATCATCATCATCACTACCACTACCTGCAAGCCACCACCCAATATTTCCCAAAGGGTTCGGAAGTTCGGACGCCCGACTAATTACCACCCCAAAATACCCTAGCCACCCACCTCTTTCTCCTCACTACGCATGGCTTCCTCTGGAATTTGACCGAATGAATCAGATACCTTGGAAATCCCTCATTACTCCCTTCAAAAAAAGTACTTTGTATGTTAGAATGGGACCTGAACTATCCCACGTGCCCCATCCAGACACTCCCATTGCACAGAAAACCGTGGTTTGAATAGATTTTCTCTGGGTCCGGACCCACGGCACAAATTGAGTTATCTACTCGGCAAGATCTGCGGGTGGGTCTTACTACGCCCGTCCCTGAGTTGAGGTGCTCTCGAGACAGATTGCCGTGTTGGTCAGCATTCGCTTGTACTTTGACTTGTTGTGAAGCATTGGCCTGATTGATATGGTGGATTTAGGCGATAGGATGTATACTCATGGTCTTCTGGTAGTGGTGGTTGACTCCAACTCTGATTCTGGCTCCGCGGCATTGTCCACTGTTGTATTGACAAGTGGAATGTACATACAAAAGATAAACTTCCAGATTGAAATACATACCTAAACTAGATCAACCACTCTAGCTACTAGCTAAGCACCTCCCATAACCCCCCGCGAGGCACGCATAGCACCGAGTTCTAGATCCTGATACCCATCTCTACTACCTTCCATATTCCTACTCCCACTTCCAGTACATACTCCGTCTCCAAAACCCGCCCCAAATGCCCCAATCCTCTGTCTAGGCCCCCAAGCCCATCCACCATACCCCTGTCCCGCAGGAGCATGATACCACATGAACCCCAAGATAGCAAACACAATCCCAATCAAACTACCTCCCAAGATATCCCACCCAGCGTGCATGTAGTCCATATACCGCGACGCACAGATATAGAGCGCACCACCAACAGGAACTGCAATGAGTACAAGGAGATACAACGGCGGAGCTGCCACCGCCGACGCCCTACTAAATGACGACTCCGTCTTCTTATCGCCGCCTCCAGCACCAAAAGTCACAGAGCGAACAGGAACAGCCACAGCGAATTTAGCGCCCAACCACAGCGAAAGATACAGCAAACCCGCCCAAGCGAAAGAAGAATGCCCAGACGGAAAAGCAGCAAACCCAGCTTTAATGACACTCGCATCGGGGTTCTTGCAAATAGCCGACGTTACCATAACCGGTGACTGTGTACGCTGAAGACCCAGTCCACCAACAGCGTAGGTAGTGAGGTTGGCTAGATCGAGCTGGCAGCGGGCGAGAAGATCCGGTCGTGGTTTACCCACTACGTCTTTCAGACCGGAGGTGAGGAAGAATGCACCCGCGAGACTCAGGGCTAGGCCTAGCCAGCCGGCGTGCCATTCCCAGAGACGACGGGGCCAGGGGAGGGGGCTGAGGAGGAGACAAATTGCTGCGATGAGGACGGCGGGGACGACGCAGCAGACTATTCCGACGGTTGTGATGGAGACGGTGTCGGATTTGAGGGGGTAGGAGATGTTTGCGTCGTCGAGGGAGAAGACGTGTTCGGAGCCGGTGATTTTGTAGAGGATTCCACCTGTGATTACGAGGATACTGGTGTTGAGTGAGACGTTTTAGTATTGTGACTTTTAGGATGAAGGGAATGTAGGAGGGTTATCGAACATGATGAATGCCCAATCCAACACGTATGAGGCTATCACATGCTTTGAAGTTCGTCTGGGCTCAGTGGACAGCATGTCGAAGTCTGCATCGGCTTGTGGTGTTGATGCCATGGTGGTGACTTTGGAAGTGTATGGAGATGCGGTAGAAATCAATTCCCAGTGATTCTATTACGGCTGTGTCTGCAGTGGGAACCTTCACTTATAACAGTGGGTCATGCCCGGCCGCAGATGTCAAAGAAGCCTATCCATTGTCAGTCCCTTAAATTAGCACGGGATTGTTGGACCCGTTTTTACGATCCAAAGTCTGGATGCCCTGACGGATGCCATAAATAGCCGAGTGGTACAGCCTAGTCCCGACCATAAGAGGCATGATTGTCGTTTTAAACCGTGCAAGCATTGAGCTAAGCATTGTCAAAGTGTACATCTTAAAGCTTCTGCCTAACGTGGCTGGGGGCTATGTAACACAACATTGTAGGAGAGTTTGTAGAAATAAGCTCCGGGAGCGAATCTTAGCGGAACTTTCTGTTACACGCAGTCTAGGATATGAGAATCTTACAGAAAAGCAGGAGTAATATATTGGAGATCCATCTTGTTGTAACCAAATAGTAGTCATTACCCATGGAAATTTGGAGATGTTTATCTCAGCCAGCTCCATAATCTCCAGCACAACCCTCGCAGCCTCCTCCGGTCTGTCTTACATGGCAGAATGCTTGCTCACAATCATACACAATCTCTAGCTTCGACTCCTGGACCCCCTCATCTGCAATTTATAACGCCCCTCGTCCCTCGGTCCAATCTCCTTACAGTGATGTCCTTCCACATCCAACCAGCATCAACGACAGCACAAAAACCCTAAAGCCACCACCATCTTCAACCTGCCGATATCATGCACGATGATAAGCACAACAGTCTTTTGGAAATTAGTCAGAAAATCTACGCTGAGAACGAGAGCGTCGATGAATGTATCTCGAAGTCATTCGGAATACCCGTAGGGGAGAAGGTCGTAGAGGCTTGCTAGTAGTCTGCCTGCGGCTGCGAGGCGCGAGATGGGGTTGCGCTAATAACCTAAAAGGTGACCAAAAAGAGAACCCAAGGTATGTATGTACGCACTCGATTCATATTTACTCGAACCGGACTAAACTGCTGACAAAAGGAATCGGCATAATATTAAGCCAATAATATCCACAGGTATAAACAAAACAGGCTGATATCTCACTCCCAAGAGAGGAAAAGCAACTCCCAAACACCTCTGCCAAGGCCTGGATCATAAAGGCCACCCAGAACAGAAAATCAAAAGGTATCATAGATTAAGAATCACGAACGCGCGCTTGCCGTTTGGCCGTCCCAATATGCGTGTTATGTACCTTGGTCGCAAATTTGAGACTGGTCAACGTTTCCGCCAGATGTGCCTGCAGCGGGCTGACCATGACAAACATGAGAGTCTTGGAGTTACCTCCCAAGGAAAATTGGAGGAGATACGTAAGCTGCATACAAGTCAGTTACTTCGCTACTGAATAATTGAGTCAAATATACGAACCTTGCTGTTCCTGTAGGGAATATGTCCGCCCTCTTTGCCCTGTCCAAGGGCAGCGATAAC
This sequence comes from Aspergillus costaricaensis CBS 115574, assembly GCF_003184835.1. NCBI lineage: Eukaryota > Fungi > Ascomycota > Eurotiomycetes > Eurotiales > Aspergillaceae > Aspergillus > Aspergillus costaricensis. The sequence continues at coordinate 284,243 of NW_020291829.1, forward strand.
ATCTCCCAGACAGCTCAAGCTGCGGTTAATGTTTTGCGTCTCTTTCAAGCGTTCACCTGTCGCACCACTGTGGCTCAGACGTTCACTACCGGCCAAGTCAACCAAGTTGAGTGTCCCTTCGCTGCGTTCACCAGTAATGTCATTCTCACCGATCAACTTGAGAATGAAGACCGAGTGAGACCGGGATGATCGCTCGTTGGCCTTGGTAGCGGCAACAGAGCGGTTGGAGGCGGCCCGCTTTAGGATTGTCTCGACCATCTCAGGAGACTCCAACCGGACAGTAGTGACATCCGTGATGATCGTCTTCCCTCTTTGCATGTCGTGGCGGATATCCAGCTTCTTCTTGTCCAGTTCTTCAGGGTTACCAAGAAGGTCGTTCAAATTCTCGTTGTACACCTCAACGAAGTTACCCTCCATAGTGTACCGCCAGCCCTTCTCTTCCAGGCCAGTAGCTGTCTCATAGATCTGGTGCACTGCACGAGGAATCATACCGTCGAGCGAAGACATCGTGTAAGTCTTTCCACTACCAGTTTGACCGTAACAGAAAATGCACACGTTGTATCCGTCCAGGGCGCTTTGGACAAGTTGGCTGATCTCATCGAAGACCTCGGCATTCTGCGTCGACGGTCCGAAAACACGATCGAACGAAAAGTTGCTGTTCTTTCTTGTGATTGTACCGAGGCTGCTCTTCTCTTCTGGGCCCAGTACGGCAATCTCCTTGCTGTCCTCTGTCTCGTCGGGATACTGAATCTGAGCCGAGCCAGTGGGAGGGTCGGAAGGCAGTGATGGCCGGACTCGACAAAACACGCGAATGTTGCCTTTGAGTTCTTGCACCTGATTGTGAAGTTTCCTTCTCAGGGTCTCTTCCTTCCGCAGCTTGTCTTTCGTAGCGTTGGTCTCGGCCAGCGCATCCATCATCTGCTGGTTCAAGCGCTCAAAGGCCTGGGATTGCTCCTCCCGTCCAGATTCGAGAAATTCAATCCTTGCCTTGAGTGCGCGGACAGACGACTCCATTGTCACGCTATTGCTACTGGCCGTGTCCAGGTTCTGGCGAAGATCCCGGTTGCTCTTGCGCTCACGTTCAAGTTCCGCCCGTAGAGCTTGCATGTCATTATGAAGCGTCGCGATTTCTCGCTCTTTCCTTTCAAGCTCCATATTTGTCTTTTGCGTGTCAATGGCTGTCTGTGAGGTCATCTGACTGATTTCCCGAAGCCGAGCAGCTCTTTCGTCTTCCATTTCATGATCGAATCGTCGCTTTAGTTCACGGATCTCCTCTTGATGTTGCGAGGCCAATGATTCCAACTCCCTTTTAGCATCGAACCGCGCGGACTCCAGTTCTCTGCGCTGACGAGAGCCAATTTCGTCGAGTTCCATCTCATGCTCTCTCTGCGCATCCTTCAGGGCATCCTCTGATGCTCCTAGTCGGACCTTGAGTGATTCCATCTCAACCCGAAGGGTCAGATTCATGTCGGTGATCTCCTTTCGAGAAGCCTCCAGCTCGCTGACTGTAAAATCCTCAGCTCAATGATTTCCAGCGTGCTTGTCGACAGGTTGCTTACCTCTAGATTTATACAGCTCGAGGGCTTCCTTCATGCCGGTACTCTCCTGTCCAGCTTGGCTCATCTTGGTCACAAAAGTGTTCATGAGATCCTCCATTGTCTTTTCGCGGCTTTCTTGATCCCACTCGGCACCTGTAGAAGAGTTAAATGTCTCAATCTTTGAATCTTTGGTAAGAAATTGCGGCAAAGGGGGTGGTTTCTTCCTAGCAGAGTGCTTTTTAGGAGACAGAATCTTATTCGGCGCAGCCTTGACTGGGGTAGTCGCGGCCGTGTTCGTCGAAGATAATGATCCAGCTGGCGCACCATGTGAAGGCAAAGGGGCAAAATCCGATTTGTCAATGGGGGAGGGTTTCAGGTCCAACTCTTCTAGGGAAGTGCACAATAAAGTCTCAGGACTGTTATTGGGCCACTTCCGCAAAGCACGATTGCTTGACGTATCGCATGGGGCGCAAAAATATGCAGCAGAACGAACAAAGCACGGGGTGGGCCTACCCTTTCGTTTACCAAGTACAGTAGCGGCGGAGTCCTCCTCATCATGAGTATCCAACGATGTCGCGGGGCGAGGGATGCCGTGGCCGTTCGGTCTTCGGGAGCTGGCAACGGAGTGTGAGCGAGACATACTGGTGTGTGGTCGAGCGGGGGGAACCCCGGAAATGGTTCCTTTCGATCGCGCGGATGTGGTGGCTGATCTGGTCAAGGTGGATGATGAGTGCGAATTAGCGCGAGTGTGGACTCTAGTGGTGCTGTTGACGCGCGACGATGCTGCTCCGGCTCCGGCTCTGCCAACCTCGGGTGCTTGCGTAGTACTTCTGGGACGAGATGGTTCTGTGACTGTCAGCTTCTGTTCGCTGCTCCGCTTCCACAGCTCCTGACACATACGCGACAGGCTCGTAGTCTTGCTGGTTACGGCGCCCGCAATGGTACCGGGTTGCAAAAGACCGGAGCGGGCATTTGTCGAGGCCGGATTCATCTCTCTTAGACCAGTGGGGATTCGTGAACGGGCGGACGATCTGGACTGCATCTGCCACTTTGTATCAGCAATCATCACTTGTCAAGTGCGATTGAAGGAAATCACCATATGGTCGTTCTCCATAGCTTCCACAGGCGGGCCAACTCGACCCCTGACAACTCGAGAATTTGTGCGTCAAGGGAAGTACAATGGAAAGAAAAGCGCGTGTTATTGAATCAGAGAAGCAAAGACAATCAAATCCAAATCAGGCTGCTACCTGTTAGGGGCAGGACTGCATCGCAAGTCGGGACGTCAGCGGGTCGTTTGGTGCAGGTCGAGGCAGCGCAGGTGAGTTAGTTTATCACGACGGTTCGATTGCCGGCCAGCTTTGGTGGGCGTTTCTGGAGTGACGGCGGGCGGTAAACAAACTTGGCTGACTCAGCCGGGCCCGGCGGGGTGCGCCATTGCCCCATCAGGCTAGAGGTAATGTCGGTCATGAATACAACAATACCGTTTCTTAATTTACTTGGTTTGTGACGAACTTGCACTGATAGATTAGGAGTAGAATATTGTTGGAGTAGACCGAGTTGTTTTTTTCAATTGTGACATTGCGCTTGCAACATCTCCATTATCACTTCTGGCACTTCTATATTTTGCCAGTGTCCCTTATCTTCCACTCCTCCTGCTGAGCCACACTTGTTCATCTCTGGCCCGCACGCGGGTGTGTCCACTTCCCACTTCCACTTCTCTCTCCCTGACTGGCTCCGTAACGGCGGCTGCTTTCAGACCGACAAGCTTTCCCCGTCCCCCCCCCCCATTCAAGGTCATTGAGACCCTTTTATCTCTCCCAATTGCCTCCATTTCTTTCATTGTTATTTGTTTTTGTGCCATTTCTTTCCCCCTGTGACCCTCTCAACTACCAGCATCATGTCTGGTCGATTCGTGCGTTCCTCGAAATACCGTGAGCTCCCTCTTCCCCTCCCCACAGGCTGCCCGCAATCTGACAGGTAGTAGGACACGTCTTCGGACGGCCGACGAGAAAGGTGCGCTACAAGCCCCTTGGACCCTTCACAGACTCGACATAATCTCACAGTCGTCGCAGGAGCAATGCTATGATAATCTTCGCGTTTCCAAGAACGCCTGGGATACCAACCTCGTCAAGGTTCGTCCGTTGTTGCCGCCGCCCCTAATCCACGACCTACCAGGTCCGTCTGACGCTACAACTAGGCCAACCCCAAATACCTCTCCGTGAACTGGGAAGCCGGTGGTGGAGGTGCATTTGCTGTCATTCCTCTGGAGGAGCGCGGGAAGCTGCCCGAGAGGATACCTCTTTTCCGGGGTCACACTGCCGTGGTCCTCGATACCGACTGGTGAGCAGTGGCTGTTGTGAACACCCTATCGTAGCACACGACCAACAGAACTAGGAACCCTTTCAACGATGATCTGATTGCATCTGGATCTGATGACGGCAAGGTATGATCCCTCATGAAATTCCCACACGCCACCGCAGCTGCTTTGTTCATTGTACTGATTGGTCGCATGATAGGTCTTCCTCTGGCGTGTGCCGGAGAACTTCACTCTGCGCCCTGATCTTGACCCCGATGAGATCCAAGATGTGGCACCTGTTGGCAAGCTTTCCGGTCACCCGAAGTGAGTGAAATCGTCATATTACTCGAATGCTTGTGCTTTGCGGACACAGTCTAACGCCCCCTCAGAAAGATAGGTCACGTTCTTTTCAACCCCGCCGCTGAAAACATCCTGGCAACGGCCTCCGGCGATTACACGGTCAAGATCTGGGATATCGAAGCGGGCGCCCCGAAGCTGACCCTGAACCTGGGCGACATTGTGCAATCACAGTCGTGGAGCGCCAACGGCTCCCTTCTGGTTACGACCTCGCGAGACAAGAAGCTGCGCATTTGGGATGTGCGTCAGGAACGCCCCGCGCATGAGACACAAGGACACTCTGGTGCCAAGAACAGTCGTTCAGTCTGGCTTGGTGAGCACGACAGGATCGCAACCACCGGTTTCTCCAAGATGAGTGACCGCCAGCTGGCTCTGTGGGATATCCGCGCTCCTCGGGAGCCCATCAACGGATTTAAGACCCTTGACTCGATCTCCGGTGTATGCATGCCTTTCTGGGACGAGGGCACTCAGTGTCTGTACCTTGCTGGAAGAGGGTAAGTCTAGAGAGATAACCAGGTATTGGCCGTGGCTAACAATGTCTAGTGACGGTAACATCCGCTACTTCGAACTCGAGAACGACAAGTTCGAATACCTTGCCGAATACAAGTCCGCCGATCCCCAGCGTGGTATCGCTTTCATGCCCAAGCGTGGAGTCAACACTCACGACAACGAAGTCGCTCGTGCCTTCAAGACCGTTAACGATGGCTACATTGAACCTATTTCTTTCATCGTGCCCCGCCGTGCGGAGACTTTCCAGGACGATATCTACCCCCCTACAACTGGCCTGAAGCCTGCTATGGGCCCCTCTGAGTGGCTTGCGGGCAAGGAGGCCATTCCACCTAAGATTTCTATGGCCAACCTTTACGAGGGTGAGGGTCTGAAGGAGGTCACCGGAGTGCAGGACGCCCCCACTTCCACCATGGGCGCCTCTGAACCCGAGGCGGCACCGGCTCCCAAGGCCGCCGAGCCCAGTCCCGTGAAGAAGGCACCCGAACCCGCCCCCGAGCCGACCCCGGTGGCCAAGCCCGCCCCGTCCATGAAGGAGCAGGGTGCCTCAATGGCCGCCATGGTCTCCAAGTTTGCCGACGATGAGGAGGTCGAGACCGTGGAGGAGGATTCGAGCTTTGAGGAGGTGCAGAAGCCCGTGGAGCGCCCTGCACGCTCTCCCGAAGCCTCATCTCCTTCCATCAAGGCCAGCCCATGGCACCAGAAGGAAGAGGAGGTCAAGACCCAGGCAGCAAGCCCTGCTAAGGTACGCAATCCCTATCCCCTAGCAAAATCCTTCTCCAATTAACAACCCTGCAGTCTTCCCCCGTCATCACCCCCGTTGCCGCGCCCGCCGACATCTCCACTGGCGCTGCCGTCGCAGCAGACGCCGTCCAGCGCGAGATCGGAGCGATCAAGGACCTGATCGCCGAGCAGACAAAGACGATCGCCTCCCAAGCGCAGCAGATGCAGAGCCTGACTGCAGAGATCGAGTCCCTCAAGGCTAAGCTGGGCTAAGCCTTTGATATTAGTTTCCAGAACTTTGGATCCTTTAATGTACTGTATTGAATTTCCTTAGTCGTTTGTGTTGTGCTGTCTACCATTATTATCCTTAACAACACACCCTAACACCCTATTATCGCTCCAAAAGCCCTGTCCCTCTTTCTGCCCTTCTATGTCCATAGCCCGTCATCGTTGTGTGTTATTATATTCTTGATGACCTGCAGCATGATCGCAATGTCAATGTCAATACGAATACCAGTGTCTCTCTGCCTCTCTCTCTCTCTTTTCTATGATGATTATGTTGTTGTCGATTCAGCGGTGGCAAGATTACTCGAGATTGAGGCGAAATTGGATAGAATGGAGGTTTTCTAAAGGCGGGTTGGTTAGTGTGGGTAGTTACTAGTAGTTAGTTGTAGACAAGAAATATACCACCACGGTCTGTCCGCTTCATGAGTATTCTGTTACAGCCCACTACTACTACTATACTAGTATTACTAACTCATAGAGAAGAAACAGATCAGGTTAAAAATTAGACATCTCACATTCTCCAGGCCTTCATTCCAGCAACAAACTAGGAGTAGTGAATAAAAATAGTATGTGAATCTTATCTACAACGCCGTCCATATGAAATAGCTGCAGCTGGGGGCGCCTGCAAGCACCATCTCTCTCAAATATACTAGATAGTAATATGAAATCAATCCACCGGCAACGACCACGAATGCACGCCATGCAATTTCTGGGACCCTTTTTTCTTTCTGTTCCCTCTTGGTTTGAGAATTTGTGACATGAGAATGTAAGAAGTGTTGGATGATGAGCGCTTGGATTAAAATGGAGAGTAATTTTTTCTTGGTGTTAGATTAGGAGGATATCCCGTAAGAATCTCTCTTTTCTATGCTTCTTTGGGTGATAGAGGTAGGGAGGATATAGGTACTTGTATGGAAGTACCTTGGGAGTGAGTGAGTCAGTGGTGGTATGGGGGTGGGATATAGAGGTGTTGTGTGATGCATGTGTGAGTAGTAGAAGGAAGGTGAACTGATCGGTCGTGGGAAATATATGAGGAGAAGTAGGAGAGCGATTACTTCCATCGACCTGCTTCACGCTCCTTCTCGACGCGCGCAGCTCGAGCGTCATCATTTTCTTCGTCCTCGTACTTGTAACTAAAGCGACGCCCACCTGCCATGGCGCGGCTGTCTCGCTTGCGAGAAGACTTTCCAGCATCACGGTCTGCATGCATGGCCTCACGACGTTGCTGTTCCTTCAGCATGCGCTCGCGGTTCCTGGCCTCTCGTTCCAGAGTATGGGGGTCTTTCTCTGGCTCTGCTGCTGCTGCTGCTGAAGGTTTGTCTTCATCACGGTCCCGCCTGGCGCGGCGGGACTGGCGGGAGGAGTATTCGCTGTTGACGGGGGATTCAGAACGGTCGCGGCGAGAGCGTTTACGGTCTCTGTCACGCTCCCTGTCGCGTTCTCGATGGCGGTCCCGGTCACGATCACGATCGCGGTCGCGCTCTCTCTCCCTATCTCTGTCGCGGTCGCGATCTCTTTCACGCTCTCGATAACGATCGCGATCGCGATCCCGATCCCGACGGCGGGAGTCTCTTTCTCGGTCTCGATCTCGATCTCTATCGCGGTCCTCGTCGCGACGGCTTGAGCGGTCCTTACCAGACCGGTAACTGCGGTCTACCGCATCACTGAGCTTGTTTCTAGAATCCTTGTCTTCGACCTTGGAAGAGAGATGACCGGGTCCGGCGGCGTCGCCGTTGCGACTCGGGCTGCGGCTCCAGCTACGGTGACGATGCGAACGATGCGACCGGCGACCGCTGCGTCTATCCCGCTCTCTGTCACGACGGTGAGTGGACCTTCTGGATTCTAGAGACGGGGAGCGGATACGAGGACCATCTTCTGCAGTGGATGGCTCTTCGTACTTGTCCTCCCGACGAGGCCTCCTTGGCCGATCTCGTCTACGCTCGGATTCTTCAGTACCACGGTTGACACTCGGAGAACGTTCACGATACCGGCGGCGACTATCGGCACGAGATGGAGGAGATCGGGACCTGGATCTTGATGCCGATCTAGCTCTCGACTTCGATCTTGGCACGGACTGTGGGCGCTGGTCCTCTTGTCCTGGGGTTGGGGTCACACTGAGAAGGAAACATCAATATTGGTTGGGCTTGCAATGGGTTGCATGTGGAACATTATTCTTACCTTTGTGAGGCTTCGGGCCTCATGGGAGTCGCCGAGGAACGTCCATGAAAGTTCCGCTGCCGGAGAATGCTGGTGTTGGGAAGACCTTCTCGCATGGCTCGGGGAGCTGCCGGTGCACCTTCAACACCCTGTCCGCGAGGCTCGGGATACATGTTAGAGCCTGTCATAAACGGAGGACCGTTAAAGCCACCAGGACGTGCGCCTGGGAAGGGACCGCGCATATAGCCACCTCTGCCAAAGCCAGGTCCCATAGGGCCAGACATGCCCATAGGGCCACCCGACATGCCTTGTGCGGCGTGGACTTGGTCTAGACTATCAATTGTCGGTATCCCACGCAGCTGATTCTCCTCCTGGCCTGGAAGCTCTTGTGTAGAGTCTCTATTGATGTTGGGATCAGATTCCCCGTTCTCACCCATGCTTTCGGCAGCAGCGGCAGCATCTCCCGCCGAAGCATCTTGAGCAGAAGTCACATCGCCACTTAGGGCATTCTCGCCGGCACCTTCCTTATTGGCTTCAGTACTGACCTCCCCGGACATGTCCCCAGATACGCCATCCTGACCATCACTAAGGGGATTATGGTTTGGGAAGTCTGGATAGTTAGCATTAGCAGGATGATTGGGTTGCATATGCCCTCCAAAACCACCGCGACCACCGGCAAATCCTCCGCGGCCACGGCCACGGAACGCGCCTCTGCCATGACCGGCATAAGAGCCATTTGGATAATCTTGGCTAGGAAACTGCTGCGGCTGCATTTGAGCATGAACTCCGTTGGGTTGAGACATATTATAACCGCCAAATCCAGAGGGGCCCCCAAACTGCGGACCCATACCATTTGCGAAAGCATTTGGATTGAATTTATCTTGGCCTCCATTCCACATATTGTTCTGTGAGCCGTCCCATCCCCCATACATCCCCTGACCCGCGTCGAAACTCATTCCCATGTTCATGCCATTCATGTTCATCCCGTAGCCTCCAAACATACCCTGATTCGCGGCCATCGGGTCCATCGCCATGCCAGGCATTCCTAGCGCGCACGTCAGTTCATCAATCCAATCTCGCCTCGGGGCAGGAGATGACGAGCGGAAACTCACCCATAGCGTTAGGGAAGTTGAACATTCCATTGTTCATAAACTGGGCCATAGGGTTGAAACCACCGTTGTTGTTCCAAGCCATATTAGGGAACATCCCGGCACCCATGCCGAAGCCCATACCATTTGGGAGCATGCTCCCCGCCGGACCTTGGGACGCTTCGTCATCGTTGACTTGGTCGGTCTTGGCTTCATCGGCTTCGTTGCCTTCACCAGATCCGTCGTGTTCCGCATCCCCAGCGTCGTTCTGCGTGTCAGCAGGGACACTTGTAGACTGGTCATCCTGCGCGAGTGGGAGATTAGCCTAGATGTAGGCGATTGATGTTGGGTGACATACTTGGGCCTGCGCCTCTGTAGGTGCTTCGTCGCCCACACCTGGTGTGTTCTGCACATTTAGGTCTCCGGCATCCGCGGGGTTGACTGTTTCTACCGGCGGAGCATCGACAGATTCACTAGGTGCAGGGATTTCTTCAGAGACTGGAACTTCGGCGGCGCTCGGCACCGCAGGTGTCTCCAGTTGAGCAGGAGTGCCGTCCGCGGTTGTTGCACCATTGGTGGTTGCGGGCGTCGCAGGGGTTGCTGACTGTCGCTCCTTCTCACGCTTCTTCTCTTCTGTACGCAGAAAGGCCTTCAATGTGGTGCGGAGCGCTTTGTTCGGCTTGCATAGATCGGGCGAGATGGGAGTATGCGCGCATACGGGGCAAGTCTCCGGGAGAGAAGCCTGGCCTGTAGGAACATTGGTTAGAATGGAATGGAAATATAACACGGAGTCGTCAACGGATGCGTACAATGTTCGCAGATCGCTTGGTCGCAGCAGGGTAAGCGAAAGGCGTTCACGGCAAGCTTATTGCACATGGCGCATCGCAGCTTGAACGGGATCTCATCTTGGGTGAGAGAGCTGTATTGGAAACGCGAATTAGTTCTCGGGTCAAAGACATGTATGACCGAAGAGCGCAAGGCTGGAATATGACCTACCTGGCGATGTCCATCAAGCCCGAAGGCTGATCTGCGACAGCCATCGGGGATGACGAGGCTAGACCGGAGGGAAAGGTAAGTCCAGAAGAAAGGTGTCAATGTGCAGAAAAGGGAATAGTAGGACAGCCACACTGGCAAAGACAAAGAACGCGATCTAATTCGCCATCAATAGGAGGTGGCAGCCATTCCTGCTGGCGTCGCTCGGAAATGCAAAGTCCGTGAATCGACAATCGGGGTGAATGTCGCGATGGACAATCTGTGCCTGTTTGACCAAATTTGGAGGCCGGAGGCGGGCCGGAGCGGAACAACCGCCTGTCCGAGGCTTTCCGGCGCATCGCCCCGCCCTTCTGCTCCTCTTCTCCAGCGCCTGCGTTCGGTTGTTTCCTGACTGGAAGGTGACATCGATCATCTGGTTTGCTGTTTGGTTGTCCGTTCCGTGACGCTGAAGTTGTTAGTGGATACCGCTGGCGCTTAAGAAGGATTGGGGATGTGGATGAGATCCTCTCTACGGAACAACTTGCTAACTATACCAACTACGGAAGTCCAGCCTCATCATCGTCCAGAACGTGCGGTTTCAAATGAGACTTTGTCATTTGCAGACCACTAAATAACTAAGGTTTGGGACCAGTCATAGGGATATTCAAGGCGGCACGGCACACCGCCAACTGCGGCGACTGGACCCCTGGTTGTCATCCATCATTCATCCCTGCTGCGCGCCACGAACTCGAGGCAGACGAGTTACCTTGCGACTACATTGTAGGATAGGATTCCAGATTCCAACCTGGGTTACGGAAGAATCAGCGCTAGACCGACTCTGGGAAAGAATGCATTCTCTAGCCCTATCTCTAAATTACCTACTAGGTAACTGTCAGAGAGAGGCAGATCTGCCTCTCATCTCCGACGGGCAAATCAAATGGACGCAAAGTACCGCCCAAGGGAAACCAGCGACGCGCTTTCAGATTAGATCAAGTTATTTACTCCCTCACCGAAGGGGTACTGCCATCAGATAGCAATAGCACAGAGAGATCCGACGGCGGCGATACCTTTGGTGGGTCTCTGCGCGCCAAATCGTCCTTCTCCCCCGATCTCTGGAGCTCTGTTTATCATCATCACGCGTCTTGGTGGGGGGATATCAACCAGAGGGATAGATAATATGATGAAAGGGGAAAGGAACAAAGACACGGAACAAGGAACACAAGATAGGTGATGACATGACTATCAGAGACATAGTCACTAGCTCCCGCATTAGAGAGCTACTATCTACAGGGTCAGGGGGACACCAACACCCCGACTGAGCAACAAATGATACATGGGAGAAGCAGTAGTATACGATCTGTGGCTTTGCATCATTGACGCAGACTCGACGGGTGGAATCACGCGCGGCAAAAGCCAAAAGCAGAGGGGGGCCAATCAGGGAACGAACCATTTAACCAGTGCCTCCGGGCGGGGTGGCGACGAGAGGAGTGGTTCGTTCGCAGCTGAGTTGACACCCCGAAACATGAGTAGTGAGACTCATCCACGGCCTCACGATGAGGCAGCAGCGCGTCACCGGAGTGATGGACATGAGAGTCGGGATGAAATGGGGGAAGATGCCATATTCTGGGATCAGTCAGTTAGAAGGGCTGGGGTTTCATGACGGATGATGCCGAATAACAAGAACGAAGAGAAGGAAGATGGCGTAGTGATCATAATGATGGAGGATGGTTAATTAAAGAGAAGGATTTGGGGGGGGATGTTGTAGAGGAAGGAAGGATGAGTGACTGGAAGGTACCACCCGTCAGGTTAGAGTCAAGCAGTTTCCGTCCGACCCAGAAAAAGTAAAAATGGGGAAAAAAAGAAAAATCGGAGAGGGAGCCTGAGGAACAGTATTTTTAGCGCGAGCAGTGGAACAGGCAGGCCAGGGTTAAAAGGGCCGCTGCTGCTGCTCCCCCGGAAGAAAGGGCGCCGGTCCTCTTCGTCTCCTCTCTGGATGCTGGGGCCACCCACGCCACGCCTTTCGTACACGCACTTTTTGCTCTCGACCAAAAAAAACTTATTCAAAAATTACACCAAATTCGCTCTTAAGAAGCTCGGACCACCCGTGCCGCGCGATCGGCACAAACAAGAAAAACATCCCCAAACAAATCGGTTTCACGACCACGAGTATCTTCTTCATCGCGGAAAGTGTTTGTGGGATTGAAAATCGTTTACATTTTCGATCCCGGGCAGAAATTCCTCCAGATCCTGTATTCCAGTGGTGTGTTATGCCGGCCACGGTATCAGCCTGGTAGATTTAAATCCCTCCATTCCCCAATCTGTTGTTGTCACTCCAACTTTGGCGGCCAAGGTACGAAAAAGACGTTCCCCATATTTATTCCATACTAGGCCGTTTTCCTGTTAGGCGCGCACGCGCATCGCCCATAACGCCTGGATCTCTGCTTTAAGAAAAAAAAAAAAAGAAAGAAAAAGAAAAAATATTATAAATTGAAAAAAGAAAAAAGAAAAAAACAAGAAAAAAAAAAATCCCCACAGCAATGACAGACCAAGACCAATCCTATCGTCCACGATCCCCTGATTTTTCCACCTTCCAGTCAGTTCCCCTCTCACCTACCTTCAACAACCACAACCTCAACCACAACACGCACTATCAACTTCCTCACCACTCCCCCGTTTACCAATTCGGGAATCCTTTCGTCCATCGCGCTTCCTACGACGCCTCACCGTTCTTCACCCCGCAATATCAACCACCACCTCTACCACAACAACCATCGCTTCCTCACCACCCGGTCCCGCAGACCAGGGTTCCCCAGCAATCCTCCTCATACTTCCCTCCCGATCCGGACATGGCTCGTCGCTCGTCGCGTATCGCCCAAGCGGCCGAGGTCGCGCCTCACCCGCCCGTCTCCAAGTACGTCGACCCTGTCGACGAAGAAGAGGAATTCGTACCTTCACCTCCACCTCAACCGCAACCGGAACCACAAGAGGAGCCCGTCGCTGTAATTGAAGAAGAAGAGCCTCCGAAGCCCGCTCCTGTACCCGTCAATGTGGAAGTGAAGACCAAGTTTCCTGTCGCGCGCATAAAGCGCATTATGCAAGCCGATGAAGATGTCGGTAAAGTCGCTCAAGTCACTCCCATCGCAGTGTGTAAGTTGCCACCCTCATCTCCGAAGCAATCATTGCCGTATATTCAAGGAAGATCACCGCTAATCAAAATTAAACTATAGCCAAAGCACTCGAACTCTTCATGATCTCCCTCGTCACCAAAGCCGCACGCGAAGCCAAAGACCGCAACTCGAAACGCGTCACAGCCTCGCATCTCAAACAAGCCGTCGTGAAAGACGAAGTGCTCGACTTCCTCGCTGACATCATCGCCAAGGTTCCTGATCAACCGGCCAGTCGCAAACACGACGACGATAACAGTGATCAAAATGAACAACAACCGAAACGAAAGCGCGGTGGACGTCGTCCGAAAGAAGAAAGTGATTGATTAATGTCCACTACGAGTCTTTTTCTCAATTCGCGCGTCTTATTTGAAACGAACTGGCTTGAATGTCAGCTGGCATGCATTATGTGGTTTGAGGGACTTTCTATTTCCTTGCGCGATGGGCAGCCATTCGATTCGATTCGATATCGATATTGATGGTTCAACTTTTTTTTTTTCCTTTTTTACTATTATCCTTTAGACTGGGTGGATAAGAGCGGGCGCATACTTGACTTGACTTACTATCATACTCTTGCTACTACTTCTGCTACCACCGTTTCTCTCTCTATCTATATATGGCGTTTGTGGTAACGGGGGCATGATCAGGTTGGTTGGATGGTTGGTTGGGCTTGCATCGCGTGATGTGAATACTACTATTTGCTTATTTTCTCGATTCTTTACCTTCTACCATCCCATTGGGTATCTGATTTCTCTAATTTCTTGCTTGGTTTCTTACTCGCTTGCTTGTCTTTACTACGCGAGGAGTGACAAGCAGTCTGTACTGTATGTGTGTATCGATAATGACTAGAAAGGGAGCCGGGAAGGCAAGGGGGGAAGCCAACTTACCTTGCTTGTTTTGTGTTGCATGGACTTTGCTGCGCGTGTACCTATACTATCTACTGAGTATACTCCGCCGAATGTATGATCTACGCGTAACGAGACGCGTAATTACGAGTGATGAAGTAAACAACATATGATCCGGCTTAGTTAAAAGTGTAGCATGGTTAACTATCTTTCCTTACGCATATTCCTATCCATATATCAAATACAGGACGATTCCAGGCATAACTGAGTGAGATCTTTTCTTTCTTACTACAAGTGCCCCAATTGATGTCACATGACACTGCATGCATTGGGATTGTCCATTTATCTCAGTCACGTGTCTACATAAACGATCAGGTTCGATCTGACTCTGTCATATCTCTATAAGGAAGGACTCGAGTAGGAGGTAGGTAGTAGTAGTCTGATTGTGTGGTTATTGTGATGGGCTAACCACTGGCAAATCGGTGATAACAACTGTAGCTAATGACGTAGTAGATAGTTGTGTCAGTATATATTTCGATTCCATCTCCATGCTATCATCTTACTACTGTTAGTAGCCCCAGAAAAAACAAGCCTACTTACTAATAGTAAGTACTATTTGGGGTTAAATTAGTGTTTATATGGTTATTATTATGTTATATGTATATTATTAGTTTACAGTAGTATCCATGAGTCGATTACTGATTGTATATTATTGTTCCTGAATGTCTATCACTATACAGCAACTGTACCGCAACGGGTGTTACTACTACTACCCTGTCAAGAGGACTTTATGAGTGCTCCACGGAGTTGTAAGAAAATCTGTTGCGACGATCACTTCTACGGTTGACTTCTAATTGGCAAGAGTGTTCATTACTCCAGGCTGTCATCATAGATGTCGACTGGTACTTAGTATAGTAAGGTATTAGACTGCCTAATGAACCAAACTTTCCCGGGCACTTAGGCAGCCATTAGTAGCTACTACGTACACTGTGATAACTACATCAGTCTGTATTATTTCAGACACGATATACTACCAGAAATAAAACAAGATATAATGATGTATATATATTCCATCCATACAATCAGCCAGTCACCCATAATCGCAGGTCCCGCCCACGACTTTACTAAACATCCCTATCAATACAAACAGTAATTGACTACGCCTCAACCGTAGCAGTATCTACAGGACCATCTATTCCAGGGTATCCCGCTTCACCAAACAATGTTCCCCGCGCCTGCACGACAGCCGACGTTTCTAACAAGAACTCATAGAGAATGACTACGTTGGTCAGGACATGCCCCAGAGTCGCGGTGCGGGGTTCTTCGTCGACGACTGCAGTGTCGCCCGCGTCGTCGTTTGCTTCATCAGTTGCTTCCTCCGCAGTGGTATTGTTGTTGGCATCGTGAGGCGCATCGTCCACTGGGAATGGCTGTTCCAGTCGCTGGCGGAGGTCTTCAGCGGCGGATCTGCGCGCCGTGGAGACATCGCGGGGCGGTCGGAAGGGGAGGTCGCGGGTGGGAGAGCCGATGGCGTCGCGACTGGGAGAGGAGGTGGCAGTGCTGGAGAACTCGAGGGGTCGACTTGACCGACCGCGAGGGGACCCATAGTCCGAGTCGAGGTTGGATGTTGGGTGTCGGGAGGAGGAGCGGGTAGGAGGTGCGGAGTTGCGCTGAGAACGCCCGGACGCTTTGGCGGGCTCGTCGTCCTGGTGTAGGAGATCGCGACGCGCGGCGACGAGGATGTCAAAGTCCGGCATGTCCTTGCGCCATTTCTGGATCTTCTGCACGAGCTTCTGAAGTACCGAAGTGAGGGCTGGAGTGTCGGTGTGGGACCAGGAGGGCTCTTCGTAGGCTCGCTGGATCTGATCAATAAGGGTCGTCGAAGGGGTTTCGTCTGAAGATTTGTTCGTTGATGTGTTGTAGATGTACTTGGAAGGGTCCACGAGAAGCCAGCCGTCAAGAGCAATCAGGTGCGAAGAGGCGATGCTCCCGAGGACTTCGGTCAATGCCAGGTTCACGATAACACTGTTCGTGAAAAAGTTCTCCAGGCAATTGAGCAGCTCGCGCACAATGGGGTCATCGTGCCGTAGCTCGAGTGGCAGGCTCTCTCCCGGGTAATCCTCGGCCGGGGGAATGCACAGCCGGGCCTCGAGAATTGCCATCCCGTCCTTAAGGTAGTTGTCATAAGATTCATTCAACGTAGGGTCATCAACGGTAGATGTGGCCATGTTCATAAGCTGTTCCAGCTCGACGTTCAACGCCCCGACAGTCCGTTGTTTGGCATGCTGGCCAGGAACGGTGCGGATTAATGATCGTGCAAAGGTATGGTGCCGTTGCAGGACGGTGCTCATTACCCGCAATGTCGCCAGAACAGTCTGTCTATTTGTCGACTGAAGTCCAAGGAGGGCAAGATCTCTCAGGTTGAAAAGCGACGGCGAGGGCCGCGCAGCTTCTTCGGAGAAAGCGGCCAAGACATCTAGCGACTTGCGTCGGCTGGCAGACATACCTATGTTCTTTCCGACTGCCGCAGGCTCCGAGTCAGAGGGAGACGCAAGCAGGAAATGAAGAATCCGGTGGACCAAGTCCTCCTGGTGTACAGACTCGAGAATGCGATACAGGTAGGTAAGCACAGCAGCCGTTGAACCCCCTTGCACATCGGAAGACTCAAGTAAAGACGGGTACCTGCATGCGTTATAGTGAGCAAGCGGCATTCCAGCAACAATACAACCGAACCTACAAGAGTTGTTCCAGGAAGAGGATCTGGAAATGATCCAACAAAGTCCCGTTAACCTCCGCCGACTTGCAATGATCAATAGTATCCTGCCAGAACAACAGATACGACATGAACGAATCCATCGACATGCCCAGCACTGGCGGAAGAGCAGTGTCTTGCTGCGCGTGATCTGACAGCGCAATGATATGAGGGATATTCTCGTCCGTATTCTCCGGGAAGGTCAAGCTTTTGCAACAGATATCAGCCACTGGTCCTCATCATCACCGCGAAGAACCATAATAGAACTCACCTGCCCAATTGACTATACAGCGCACCCAATCCAGTAGCCATAAGCGTAGCAAGATCACTCTCAATCAGCCACCTCTCAAGGTTCTTCGACCTGGAAGCTGTCTCGATCAAATAAAGCAACCCCGTACGAGCAAAATCACCCGCCCTACCAGCATGATGCACATACTCTACGAGTAGGTAGAACAACGGAAAATCATCCTTCCTCATTGCACCCGCAAATTCAGCCCCAGTGTTATTACCATTGCCCTGTTCGCGTTCCTGTTCATCAGACCGCGGGGCGAACCACGCAGGAAGAATATTCGGCTGTAGACGAATATTGTTAGCCACGCCGAACAGTAGCTCAACGAGTCGTCCCTCAACATCCTCCGAGTGTTTATCCGCACGTCGCACTAAATCCACCAGTGCGCGGGCAAAGAGTCGATTATCGACAATACCATCGACCTCCGAATCGATGAGGGTGTTGAAGAACACGGTCGCGGATCGGAGCATGCCATCGTCGTAGGAAGACAAGGCGAGCTTAGTGACCGTGACGAAGATCTGCGAAGAGGAGGCATATGCGAGGCATGGATGTGGAGCTGGGCCGCGGGATTCGTCGCTCAGCACGGAGATGAGGCGATCAATGCAATTACGCGCGTGAACGGTTGCGGATTGCTCTCCGGTGGAGGAGTTATTGGAGCGCCATATTTGCTAGGTTTGATGAGCAGGAAAGATCACGAGGGGATAGCTAGGAGGAGAAAGAAGGGCCGACGCACCTGAAGGGTATTGCATGTCCGCTTGAAGGACGCCAATCGCTCCGTGGGAGTGGACGCCCGGAAGCCTTTAGTAGACAGCGAGCGGGAGCCCCCGATGAGACGAGACCACTGGAGGAATTAGCTGAGGGACGGCGACAAGGGAAAGGACGGGAGGAGTCGTACAAAGTCCATTGTTCTGTAGGAACAGCATATTACTCCGGAACTGGAGCCGACCCAAGTGGAGTAGAGAGTCCGCGGGGAGGTCGAAGCTGAAGATTAATCTCAAGGCCGGCGATGCAATTGCTCGCCCGCGCAAAAAGGGGTTAGTGCCGCCTGCCAAATCAGGCCTAGTTGTGATGCCTTATCAGTTTACCCCTTTTGGGTTAGATTCCTGGGACACTACTTAAAATACCTCCATAACATTTCCTATTCTAGAAGCAACTATAACTACTACAACAATCATGAACCACTATCACAACCCATCTAATCATGAGCACCAACTGCAGTTGCATCCAACATCCAACCGGTATATAAATCCTTGATACAGATGTCTATACTCAATACCCCTCGTTAGCTAGTGGCACCCTTCCCGCCCCATTTCCCACCGCCAATCCCTCGATATACTTCGTCAGAGTATCATCCAAAACACCCCCAACGAGATACTTGGACAGAACGTGGCCGGCCATTTGACCATGTGAAATAAACCCACATCTAACCACATCTTCTAAGAGCTCAGTGGTCGTGTGTTCTTTGATGGCCCGCTTAATACGTCCTGTTTACACACGTCACAAGGCATAGTCAGCATCTATAAACGGAGCAGATGGATATGTGCGAATTTCAAAAGATCAAGGCCCACATACGTCTCAGCGCCCGATGGTAGGGCTTGTTGATTTCGATGACCCATTCCTGAATGGAGGAGACTGGATATCGGTTTTTGAGACCCACTTCGTAGCCCAAGCTGCGTACTTTGTACAATGTCGTGTTTTCAAACTCTAGACGGTCCAGACGGTTTTTATTCTCCGTGGGTTGGTTTGTGGCTGAGCTCAGTTAGACCAGACTTGCTCTCGTGCAGCTGTGAAGCACTAAACAGAACATGCCTTGTTTGCTCTCCAACGGAGAAGACGAGCCCGGCGTCTGGGGACCGAGTTCGACCACCTCAGTCTTAATTTCTCTCAGCTTGCCTTCCTGACTTGGATAACCTGACGAAGGAGTTTCTGGAGCAGCAGAAATATAGAGAGACTCTTTGCTAGCATTCTCGAGATCTCCCTCGACAATCTTCTCTCCAGCTTCCGCATGTGCTTCGTCGCTTTGCTGATGGAGCTTTTCAAGGTCGTATCTTTCCTCTATGAACAAGTTAACGGCCACTAATCAGTTTAATGGCAAGGTTCACCATGTCATACTGTAGACAATGATTCCCTTCTCGAAGCGTGCGTTGGCCGAGTAGGAGAAAAGGAAGAACACATCCACGAACCCGATGAGGCGGATCTTTCCTGGCCATTGTTCACCGTTGATTTTGATCTCCCAAGGATGAATATCGCTAGTAAACTGGTTACTTGAGCTACCCTGATGTCAAGCAGAAGGGTCGACATACCAATCGCACTCCAGCGTTTTGTCCTTGACGGACTTGCCGAAGACGCCCAGAACTCGGTGATAGGAGGCCATGGTGAGCTTACAGTTTGGTGATATGGGATTACCTAGGGAGGCGCGCAGAGATCATTGTTATTTGGTTTGCAACTTCCCCCTTTCCAGAAGGTGCTAACTGCACAATCGATGCTTGGTCCGAAATTCGCCGTCAACCTCCAACTGGAGGGGCAACGGAATGGAGGTGGCAATCTTGCGGGTGAGGGTTGCAGGAGATAGAAGCTTTCCCGTGACATTTAGCAGCGAACTATTGGCTCTCGGACTGCCAACAACCGGCTGGATGCCGCTAGGAAGGGAATTGCGACACGAACATGCATACGATGGACGCGTAGTACCAGTCTGCACCCACATTGACAGACGAATCTTCGTGGGCAACATCTCCTCGGGGACCTGCCACCGGGGACATGTAGTCCAGCTGAGGCGTACCGCTAATGCACCCGGGTCTGGTTCGGGAGAGGTATCAACTTTTACGGCGCTAAATGCAACACGGCGCTAGCTTACTGGCTGTCAATGTGTCGGATTCTCGGATCAAACATGACATGTTCGGTAGATCGCCGATCGAAGATGAGGGCTAGGCTACGGGCCTTCGGATATCTCCGCCAGTCGACCTGCAAGTGGCAGATAGCACGATGCGGAGATGGAGGTGCGGTTGCATGGCCTACAGCTTCGATGAGCTTTTCTTTGTGAATATAACGTGGCAAGATGACTACGGTCTTTCTTGACCCATCATCAGAAAGTGGCTTTTGGACTGCCACACCTACTTCCCACATTTCTCGTGAATTTCTGCCATCCATCGTCAGCCGCCCCCTTCGCTAAATATCAGCAAGATGTTCAAGAACAAGCATAAGTTCGAACTACCGTCGTTGGGACGCGGACGTTCATCGGACAAGGAGCTCTCTGTATCTATCTTGCCTGCTGCCGACGATAACTCCGTCGTCGAATCTCCAACAGTAGGCCAAGTCACTTCAGCAAATGAAATGCTGGGTAGTCTACGGAATCCACCAACCGACACGAGCAACGTTAGCAACGACAATGAACCAAAAGACTCGCCGGCCAACAAATCGAACGGCTCTACATCGGAAGCAGAAAAGGTCATCACCAGAGATGAAGTCCTAGGCAGCATACGCGATGCCGCCATGAAGTCGAGCCTCGTTATGGGCGCCAAGGAACTGAGAGAATCCGCAAACAGTGAAATAGCCAAGGTCAAAGGCATCGTGTCAAAAGACAATAGCTCCAACGACGAAAAGCTAAGAGGTCTTCTTCATCTTATCCTGAGGTCTAGCACAGAACCTAGACTGTACAACGACTACTTGGACAAGTCGATGGACGAAGACTCCGACATCTTGATCAGCTCATTTGGTGGACAAGTAGATGACATCTCAGTCCCCCTCCGCATGTTTGACTTGGATACCATGAACTTGGTTGATACGGGTTTCTTTGGAGAGGAAGATCAGTACTGCATGCTATCCCATAGTTGGAAAGGTGCAGAAATTGACTATGCGCTTGTGTGCGAAGCCCAACGTGCTGAGGAGGCACCGGGAGGGCTGACTGGGTACAACGATGTGGATGCGGTTCTCGCCCTCTGCGACCAGAAGATCAATACAATCGCAGGAAAATTGCACAAGTTGTTACAGGAGAGACCAGATGCAGGAACATCAATCCGGCAACTGCTCGTGACGTCTCTTAGGGTATCCATGCTGGAAAGAGATGTGGTTGATACCAAGCAAACGCGGACTGTTGAGAATGCAAACAAGAGACAGGCAGATCTGGAGCAAACTAACTACCAGAAATTGTTAGACGTCCTGAAAGAAGTTAAGAGTCTACCAAGCCTAGCGAAGCAACAAGAAGATGCAGAGAAGAGGGCCAAGAATGCAGCAGAAAAGTACTCCAGCGCTGAGCATGATTACGCATCAGAGAAAAACAGAATCTCGAAATATCGATCGAACCGCCAATTGTCTTATGAGATGGACGATCTGGTAAGGGCCTTGCAGCATAGGAGGTCGGCACGGAAGCTTCAAAAGTCTATCAGCCGTGCGCGAGATATTTTCCAGAACAGACCCTTCTCCGAGACAGGTAGACGATACATCTGGCTGGATAACTGCTGTATCAACAAGCGACAGGACGCTGAATTGAGTGAGTCTTTAGCACGCATGGGGGAATGGTACGCAAACGCAGACTTTTGCCTGGTTCACCTGGATACTCCGTGGGACAACCGGGAATGGTTGGATGAATGGGATCTGTGGTGCAAAAGCAAATGCAATAATGAAGAGGAGGAACCGGATCACACCGAGGATAGCGACGTGGTCAGTGCAGCTATGAAGACAACTCCTAGATGCCAGCCTGTTTCGCGCTTTAGCGAAGTCAAAGAGTGGAAGCCAACATGGGCTACCAGAGGCTGGACACTGCAGGAATTGGTCCTCAGCAAAATGACGTTCTATGCCAATGCAGACTGGAAGATGCTATCGCGACCGGTTGACAGTTTAGGAAACTACTATCACTTTTGCCCTTTCATTGAATTTTACACCAAGAATCTCAATTACATCGATGGCGAGGCACTGAAACTTGTCGACCATGTACTGGAAGTGATAACAGCCGCAGAGGAAAATGGGACGATTGAAAATACAAAGATCAATTTAGTCGCACCGGGTGAGGCTGAAGAGGTAAGTTAAGCATCCGGTGTGAAATACTATTGTCTGACTGCGATATAGACTATTGGCGCAGAGAGCATAATCCGGGCTCTGAGGCTATTTGGATATGTCGCGCCCAAGAACTTGGATAAGCAAACAGCGAGAGCCCGTGTCGGCTACTCTGTCCAACTCGTCGTTGAAGCATTCAAGGACAAGCCAAGCTACACAGACCCGGAACATGACATTAGAGAACAGATCTTGGAAGATATATCTGAGCACTATAATGGGCTTGAACGGGAGAAGGCAGTGAGGCGAACAATAAGCCTGCTGCTTGTAGCCCTCGCACACAAGGCAACCAAATCCATCAGGATTGATCGTAAAACAATCGCCGAGTTCAGCAACGTCGAAGGCCTGAGCAGCTGGTGGGATGGCACGGAGAGGAGCCGTTTCTCTGCTCACAGTGTCATGATGCTGGCATCGCATCGACAGTGCACTAAGGCTATTGATAAGGCGTACTCGTTGATGGGTGTCCTTGGAGTGCAGTTCCCAGCGTTCCCAGCCGAGGGCCTTACCAAGGCCCTGTCTCGGCTAATGGATGAGGTGGTGGTTACCTCCAACGATGTTTCTGTCTTCAACTGGACTGGCAAGTACAATGGTAGCCCCATACGCGGCCGGTCTTTGTACGCATCGAACATTGACGCCTTCTACACCGAATCACGTCTCGATGTGAATGGTGAACTCGTCCGAATTTTCCGAAATGATCGCACCAAAACCCTGACTATCGCAAAAGGTATCACTGACATGCTGCTCGATGCCAGCAACTTCGTCTCAACATTCAAGCAGACCGAAGAAACGGTCAGTTTGCTTCTAGATATGGTCAAGTTCATCAGGGAAAATGATAGCCAAAAACTGGAAAGTCTTCTAGGTTTCCCAGAGCTTGTCAAGACACTGGCAAATGCTGGCGATTATGCACGGAAAACAAGGTCGGAAGAAGACGCGAAAGGGGACGAGAATGTGCAAAAGCCCGACACGCCCGTGACTCCCCAGACCCCCCAAACACCTGGAACTCCGGGGATCGGAAGGAAGAAGTCATGGGGAGTTAAGCTACCGAATCTTCACAAGGGGAATCCTTTCACGGGGGATAAAGCAGCTGAGAAAGAGAAATCAGCAGAAAACGCCAAGAAGGCAGAACAATTCGAAGCTGAGATCAAGCGTGTTGTTGACGGGGCCCTGAAAAGCGACCCAGCGCGCAAAGACAAGGAAACTTTTGTTGAAAACGATAACTCCCCAGGCGAAAGCAATGAATCTGGAGTACAGGCCATTAGGATCAGCAAGTGTGACGAGCAGATCATCTGCCCGAACCCCATAGTCGTGAACAGCTCTGGAATCAAGGGCGTGTTTGACATTCAGCGCATTGTGGTCAATATGCTGCAGCCTGAAGAGCTTCGTGCGAAAGTCAAAAATGCCGCAAGTGACAAAGAGATGATTGATGGGTGGTGTACTATAAGTACTGGGTTTACTCTCACAATGGTAGCATTCTGCTGTGAGCGAAAGGTCCTTGAAAGGCAACTAGACTTGGTCGAAGTGGTCGAGCAAACCATCCTCAAAGAAGCCGCTCCAGCCAACACGAATACGCCCGCACAGGGGGTTAACACTGATGATGCACAGTCAACGAACCCAGAGAGCCAGCAAAACAAACAAACCAATGGTGAAGGTCCAGCACCGGATTCAGCTTCTTCCCAAGAAACAGACAACGTCGACCGTGACAGTCGGCCCAAGCTCAAGAACTACGGCTCTTCAGCAGAGCAGAGACGAGTTTCTCGCATGATCGACTTCGTCACAGAACCCAACCTCCACGCCATAGCTGGAGAATGGGTTCTGGCACGGTTCTCCGGCACGCCAGGAGCGCAATGGTTCCTTTGTCGATTGGAACTAGGAACAGGCATTGAATTCTACGCCCGCCGAATCGCCACGGACAAGTTCAATTTCTCCAATGCCGTTCCCGAGAAAGGTTTGGTCGAGTTTTGGCACAACTTCATGCACAAGAAGAAGCTAGTGATGTGCGATATGCTTGAACATTACCTCGATGCGCAGAAGGCAGGGACGTACGCAACATGGTTCCACGAAAACCTCAAGGAGAGCTTCTCCTGGGGTGACTCTAGTGACGACGAAGATGAGCCTCAGCAGAGCAAACAAGCGAAGGCAAAACAGCCAGCTCCAGATGGTAGTACCACCTTGACATCAACCGCCAAGACATTGAAGATGATTGGCTGGGGGATCCGATTCTTCTACGACAAATACTATGCTGAATACTTGGAAGATCGTCTTACTGAGATGGCCTTGGCCAAGATACCGGTGAATCTCCACGCCGCGATCAAGGACCTGCATGCGGACAAGGTCCTTCTGCCGGTGATGTTTCACTCTGGGAGGGACGTGCATTTCTTCTAGATAAGGATTGACAAGTGCTGGTTTCATTGAGAATAGCAGGTTGGATGTAGTGTGGCTCCGCCAAAATATTGATATTTATCTACTTATGGGCAACTGCCTATCTGCAAGCCGTAGTTGACGGCAAATTACCATGTCCAATATGACTTCTTCCACAACTTCACAAATTCCAACTTTTGCGGCGCCGTCACGGCTACACGTCTGGCCCTGCCAAGGCGAGCCAGCGAATCCCCTACATAGTTCGGCACCTGCTCTTCGAGCACCATCACGGAGGTCTCGCTAAAAGGCCGTTCATCGTCTCGGTCATGAGAGTATCCATTCTCCGAAGCACTAGGATCAAACATGGTAGCGTCATGCGTTGGCAGTTCATCCGCAGCGACACCCACGACTGCCTGCCCAATGCGGACCTTAATGTAATGCGTCGGTCGACCCAGCAGACTCCAAAGGAAAGTAATATAAGACCCGGGGACCGGAGTCACCACGTCTTTAGGCTCATAGCGCAGAGCCACAGGGAAGATCTTCGTCTTGTGAGGAGCGCTCGCCAGCACGGGGCTCAGCGGCAACACGCCCTGTCCGTTGGTGGTCGTGCACTCAGGGAACAAGGCAATAGGGCGGCCGGGGTACTTCCGCATGATGGTTTTTAGATCAACGGTACGGGCTTTAGGCTGGGGTTCTGCTTGCGGGAGAGCGAAGGCGCGAAGAATTGCTTGCCAGACGGATAGTTGTTCGACTTCGCGTGTGGAGGGGTAACAGGACACGAAGATGGGGTCAAATACAGCGGCCAGGTACAGCGCGTCAATTGGAGAGGTGAAGGAGGAGGCAATGATGGATCCGGGCCCGGGTAGACGGTTCTGGTGTCGGTCGTTGTTGAGAGTTCTAGAAATCGAGCAGCTCAGTAGGTGGTCCTAGGAGAATAGCATAACATTTGCAGAGAGGAGCGCAACTGACCCTTTTCTTACTCCGTCCACTTGAAGATCAACCCACCAGATGCTGGGCACGCCCAGAATGCACCACAGAGCGGCCTTCCTTCCCAGCGATGTGATCGGGAGCCATTGGAAAAGCAGAAAATAGCCGATGCAGACCGGTATAAAGAACGGAAGACGGACGCAGAAGAGGAAGATACGTAGAATCCACTGAGGGAAGCTGAGCGATGGACGAGGAGTTGGGAAGAAGGGTGAGACACCCGTTCCTACACAGCGCATCATCGTCAGTAATGGAAAGCGGGCTCAATGACTATTAAAGGGGTCTGCACACGCACCTCGATCGCGAAATTGGGTAAATCTCTCCATGACAAGGGGATATTTGGTGACGACGAGATAAGAGGGATCAGTGAAATTGCAGACTGGACATGACCAGACTTTGACAGCAGACTGTCGTAAGCTTGTGAAGCAAGACGTGGGGTGTAAGTTGTCCGGTCAGCGCGGCAGGCGGGGGGAAACCTGCTGAGCAAGTCGATAGTATATCTTATCAAAGAGAAGTTATGGCGGCCAACTCAAAACCGACTGGGGGGGGTTGTTGGCGGCACCAGCAGAAAGGCGCAGTGATTTGTTGATTTCAGCACGAAGGAATGGGAAATTGAGATGTTCACATGTCGAGCTGCTGCTGCATACCGCACTAGTCCTGCTTGGGTAATCACCTTCCCTGATTGGGAAACCGAGGCTGGAAGGTTGACTTACCGCCCATGTCTTATAGTTATAGTAGTTAGTTAATCAGTAGTTCATCCCTCGCATCAAACAGACTTCAATCAAGCTCCTTTCTCTTTCTCAACCTTACTATTTACATGAAGTGAAAAGTCTTATACTCTATATATGTACATTGCCTAGTTCTCGCCAGTTCAAAAGACCACGTTCTCTTCCTCTATCTTGTCATCCGACTGACGAGAAGGAATCCGGAACATCCAGATAGCGACGCCTACCAAAGTGAAGGCCGTCGCGGTCATCATCCAGGCCAGACCGATCCAAGCCCCTCCCAGTTCCAGTCCAATTTGGAACACTGTGGTGATGGATAAACTGGCAATGACATTGCCCACTGACTGCAGAACCTCAATAATGGTGAAGAGACGGGCTGTTTCTTCCCGATTCACCAACGTGGTAATGAGAGCACGAGTCAGGAAGACAAATCCAGACCCGGATGTCTGAACTAGCAGACTGGGAATCAACATCGCCACGCTCGGTGAAAGACCGATTCCCAACGTCCCGACCGCCAAGAGCCCAATACTGATGCGCATGAGCTGCAGGTCTTTCTGGGTTGGCTTCATGGTTTTGAGAAGTTGTCGTGAAATAGCCGGTAGGATAAATAGGAACAATGGAATGGTCAAGGCCGGCTTGAATGACATGAGGAAGTTCGCTTCTGCCAGGGTCCACTTATACCGCGTGGAGATATATTGGACCAAAAACCAGGACGAGCCACGGCTCAGTCGATAGACAAGAAACGCGGTAAGGAGGAGCATGATCTGCTTGTTTCTGAAAATGAAGGAATACGGCGCGAAATAGGCTCGCGACCGTTGTTTCGCCGACGCGAAGAAAGTTGGTCGTGCTGCTTTCGTGGTGAAAGAAGCCTCTTCCCCTTGGAGGGTCTCTTCATCGCTGAGTACCTCGTGTTCTTGTTCCTTGCTGGGAACTTCCTTATACTCGGCGTTTCCGGGTGACACTTGGCTCATCTCCATGCTCGGCTGCTTCCAAGTCGGTTGCGATGACCCTACACGCATCGTTTCGGGTAATGATAAGGCGAAGAACATGCCAACAACAGCCAAACCCCAGCCCAGCAACAGAGGAAGCCATGGGTCTAATGCCATTAACCAGGAACTGGCGGCACTGGAGGCGAAATCGGCTCCCATGCTAGCCACGCCGAACCTGAAGAATATCGCCGCTCTAATAAACATTAGCTATGGTTTCACCACGTGTCGTGGCATTTAAAACATGCATACCTTTCTTCTTCTGTTGACACATCCGACATCATTGTCCAGATGATGGCAAATGCCACAACAGGGCCTCCGCCAAACAACCAAGCCAAGGAGGATGCCCAGACAGTTCGCAGGGGGAAGACGTCTGGGCGCCACATGACCACCAGTTGAATAATGCAGTTCAGGGCGAATCCGGGGATGCTTAGACAGATGGTGGATTTCCGGCCCCGTCGATCAGCCAACAGGCCGTATGGAATTGCTAGCACAGCACCTGGATGAGAAAGAACGTGAATAAGGGTCCTCGTCTATATGTCGCGCATAAAGTGCAAAAGGGAGGCGCCCAATCGGTAGAGACTAGGGAACAAGAGATGCGACATAGCCTCGTCCGAACCGGCGGTGCCTTCGTCGTGACCTACTCAGAATGCCATCGAAGAACTCCATATAGCCCTTCACTGCAGCCAGATCCTGCTGGACCGCTTTAACCTTGCACAATTCCTCCTGGACCTCGCCGTCGGCTCCGATCTTGGTGGGATCATATTGCGCGTAGTATTCTCGACAGGCGATGGACTCGTATATACGGGTGACGGGGCCGTTGGACATGCAGATGCCGACTTCGACGGCCAAGATCATGGCAAAAAGGGTCAACATTAAGCGAAGGCGAGTTTTCCGAAGGTGTTCTTTCTCTGCATCCGACGGGCCAGACTCCTCTTCCACTGGGGACGAGGGCCTTTGACCCGAGGCGAGGAACGGGGCATCCTCGCGATCGAGGGTTTCATTGGACTCAAGAGGCATGGTTCCGAATGACCATTGCCAGTCGAGGGAGAGAAGTGAGAGGAAGGGGATATACGACGGGATTACATATGGGCGCAAGAACGCGATCAAATACGAGCATTAAGCGGTGAACCTCTCAGCCTAGCCACAAAACCCCGATAAGGGGAGAGGGGAAAGGAAATTGAGATGAAACCGGGAAGGGGAGGAAGAGATGCGCCATATAAGACTGCCGGGGGGGCCCGCCTCGAAAGATTAAAAATGGCAGCATAGGGGAGACTGTCGTTGGCCTCGAATTGGGGGGCGCGCGGCGGGCTTAGCAGTTGCAGGGTGACTCCACACTATATGATTAGTGAGACTAGTCCACGGGGCCAAGTCGGTTTCTCCTATTTCGAGACAATCCGTCAGACCCTGGGACGTGGCAAGTGTGAGAGAAGAAAAGGGACTAATCGATAGCCAAACAGTCTTTGGCTTCGGATCCTCAAGAATTTTGCGTGTCCACTTTTGAGTCTGGGTCCCGCGGGCATCCGGCATCTGCCTACTCATGAACCATAAACATTCTTACGATGGACAGGCAACAACAAACTGAAGCAACTGGACAGATTACTACTATCTATCTTATACGATTCGAGGACACACAGACCCCCCAGCAGCTGTCGTCAGCCTCCACTCCCGCTGCAGTTGCAGCTAGTCACTGACTGCCATTTGTCCAGACAGTTCAATCTATTACTAGTACCATAAGTCTAGGGCTTACAAAACCGTGCAGGATTGAAAAGGCCAACCACTCACTTTTCCTGCTGATCGGGCCACATCATTCTATTGGTCTTCTCGAAACCACATCCTTCAGCCTGAAGCCAATCAGGGGGGTTTGTGCTGGACGGGCGCGCCGTCCGTCATCAGCGGGGGAGAAGAAGAAAACGAACAAAAAACATTGGTTCTCTTCAGGGGTTTCTCTCGGCTTCTCTTCCTGGAAGCGAAAGCCACCGATCCGCCCGCCATCCGATCATCCGCGCTCATAATTTCAACCTCTATAAGATTGCTACTACATATTAAGATGTAGCGATCGAGAATAGTTACGACTAGTATAGTCACTTCTGACCGACTCTTCACCTGCACGACCAATTTCCTTTTCCTAGTGATAATCAACCCTGACGGACAGAATATTGGACATGATCATGTCGGTTATTAAGTAGTTGTAATTGCTTACTGCATGATACTTCCCTTCCCACCCCCTCCCTCCAAAGTACGATCAGTCGTAGCCTTCTTTCCAGATCGGCAATAATACTCGCTTAATGTACATACAGCAGGTGAGCAGGTAGTTCACTCAGATTTCACTACCTAAAGAGCAAGTAAATCCGATAATACTGTAGACTACGTGGAAATGATCATGGGTGATATCATAAATTGCCTACCATGTTGATTAATTACTGTATGTTCAGCTATTTATTTGTCTGTGACACTGGTGAGTCTCCTTTTTTTTTCTTCTATACCCGTGGTACTTATTATTGACTAGTTAAGTAGTCCGCAATAATAATAATGAAAAAGCGATGGACCTTTTCGAGAGAGTATAGTATAGTATGGTATAGCATCTAGAAACCTGACACAGTTGGTAGTATGAATAATCGTGAACATTAAAAGGAAACGAACAGACAGTAATGGTGATCATCGGGCCGTAAGACCCAAGTGAACGTCGGCTCATGCTAGATAAGTTAACAAGACTAAGTAAGTAGTAGGTAAGGTAAGCAGTTCTTGATGCTGTAATGCATGGTGTCTTCAACGACACAATATTCATCCATCCCCAAACCCAGGAATAATAAGAATTATATATGGTCGCAATGCGCCAGTAAACGAATGTTAGTAAAGAGATATAAGATGCAAGTCTAAAACGAAAGAAAAAAAGAAAGAAGAAAGAATGGTAAGTAAGCAGGGTAAGAACGGAAGAAAAGAAGGGAAAAGAGAAGAATGTTATGTAATGGAGGGGAGAAAAAACCACTGAAAAGAGACCAGCTCTATGGCACTTCCTTATCCCCCCTCTTTAGTTCGCCGGGTATGTCGATCGCCTCCTTAACCCACGACATCGACGCGATCTCATCCAGACTTTTTCGTTTCGTATTGCGTTTCAATAGCCCCTCGACACAATCGCGGGCGCCTTCGAGGTCCTTGCCTTTTTCAGGATCCCATTCGTCGTCGCTGTCGGCATATCGGTACCAGGACCACTCGACTCGTGCGATGCGGTGGGGCGTTCGCGCGCGGAGTTTGGCAGGGTCGCCTCGGGTGCCCGGCAATGCGTCGAACGGGAGCCGATTTTCCATCATGGCGTATAACAACACTCCCAAAGCCCATGCGTCTGTTGATCGTCCATCATACGGCTGTCCCATCAAGATCTCAGGGGCTGCGTAGTCCTCACTGCCACAACGGGTCTGAAGCAGAGGGCTTTCGGGAGGCTCGGGTATTCGTCGGGACAGACCCAGATCGCTGAGGGTGATGACGGCTCGATCGTATGTGCGCCAATCCGTGATCGTCTCTATTGCTTGCATCGGCAGGTTGACAAGCACGTCTGAAGAGGAACAGCTGTCAGCCCTGATCGCTGAAAACGGGGCAAAGAATCGAAGATTACTCACTCTCAAGTTTAATGTCGCGGTGCACAATGAAATTTGCATGCAGGTAGCGCACAGCCCCCACCAATTCGGCAAAAATACGACGAATGAGTTGCGGACTCATGGGCCGTGGACTCGACGATGCCACGTCAAAGAGGTCACCTCCGGGACAGTAGTCGAGAACCAATAGCGCGCGCTTCTCGTCGCTACCAAATGCTTTCAATTGCACCAGCGACGGATGATTGACAGATTTGAGTATGTCTACCTCGCGCTTGAGGGAAACTTCCAAGCGCTCCTCATCTGCACCACCGGCCGGTCCATACTCGATAATCTTGACTGCAACAAGCTTCTGTGTTACCAAATTCACATCTTGAAGACTGGAAAACATGGTTTCGTCGTCGCTTTCTCGTCTTTCTATACGTGCCGCGAGGGAGACTTGACTGAATGTTCCCTGACCTAGCTGACGTATCTTGCGGTACTTGCGACGTTGTTGTGTGCGCACGGAGCGTACCGAGTAAATCTCATCAGGGCCAGCTGCCAACGGTGTTATAACGGGTTCGTCATCGCGTTCATCGGAGCCACTGCGACTGCTGCGAGGAGGCGTAGGAGGGCGGACAGTGGGCAACGCGATCCCACGGTGGACGGCCAGATACTCTTCGCGATGAAGATTATTGCTGTTGCTGTTCGTCTTCGAGTCGGTGCTGACAGATGCAGTGATCCCCGGGGGCATTCCTGGTCCTGAAACTGCAATTGGCCGTGGCTTGACCGGGATAGCGCGACCGGGAGGTACATACTCGCTTAAGCTGCGGTTGCGAGAATGCTTTGACCCGGATCCTTGACGTGGTTTTGTTGGAGACTCGATGGGCGTCTCAATGGGTGTTTCGGACAGCTTGTCAGGGAGCATGTATTGCCTGCTTCGTGGCCGGGATTCGCAAGCACCGAGCATTTGAGAGGAATCGCTTAGTCGCAAACCGAGACTGGAACCGCTGCGAGAGGTTGTCGAGGGCGTCCGAGACAAAGACTGGGAATTGCGCCGTGGTAGTTTCCATGGCGACATGCCACCGATGGGCGATGGCAAAGGCGTGATGTCTCCCATGGCCATGAGTTGAGGGGAAGATATGAGCGAGGCCGGTGACAGAGTCAAAGATCCTGCGCTGGTTGGAGGGCCGGCGAACAGACCGCGCAGGCTTGGAGTGCGCCGGGGGAGACTGCTGGACGAGATGCTGTGATGCACGAATGACTCAGGTTCCCTTGGCGGGCTCATCTGGCTGGCGTTTGACAGATCCGTGCGAATCTGAAGCGAAGGCAGATGATGGGGGTGTGAGTAGTGCTGCAGCGTTACATCCTGCAGTCCCTCTGCAGGAGATTTTTCGATATAAAGCGGAGGAGTATGAAAACTCCCTTGACCGGGGACTATAGCAGAGGGTGCACCAATTTCATTGTCATCCGAAGCCGTTGGGTGGTTGGCTTCGTGTAACTGTGGTTGGTGAACGGTAGATCCTGACCTATCGGTCGGTTGGGCCGAATCCGAATGGACCATCGAACGGAAAGAACAGGGCAGCTGATGGATTGAGTGTTCCTATCCTGGCTGTATTAATTTTTTATTTGAGTATATGTTCCCCTGATTGTTTATTCTTTTTTTCTTCTTGTCTTTTTCCCTTTGTTGCAGCTGACAAAAGGCCCGTGAAAGAGGCGTCGCGGGTAATATGGTGGACTGGGAGCGGGCAAGTTCGGGGTCTAGATGCGAATCCCTCGGGTCAACCTAAAGTAAACCGCGTGGCACTTGGCGCTGAAAGAGGCCCTGGGGGCCAAAAAGAAGAAGCGGGTAGGATGGAAATGTGTTGTATCAGTGCATTAGCAGGGAAGGGGTCCTTATATGGTTGAGGGAAGGACCAGAATAAATCGCAGTAGGTTCAAAGGAATGAAAGGTAAGAAAATTAAGAGAGGGAGAGAGAGAGAGAGAGGGAAAGAAGAAGAGGAGAGGAGAGAGAAGAGAAAAGGCAGGGAAGAGGGAACGGACGGCGGGGAACACCGAAGAGATGATCCCAGAACCTCAGACCTTCTTAAGCAGGCGAAGGGAAAGCCAATCTGAAAAGCAGATCCAGCAAAGAACTTGACTTGAGTAAGTAGCTTCGGCGCGCTGATGACGCTGGCGAACGAACGAACGAACGAAAAATCCAGGCGGGGTCAGCTGATAAACCGGCCGCTTCGAGATTAGCCGCCACGAGGAAAAGGCGCTACCCCGCATTAAGTAATACCGTTGGCGGAAGGACCAGAAGAGGACCGGATCTTACCTGCTTTGGGGTTAGCTTGTCATGGCCTCGGCCCTATCGCAGTCGTCGCTGTATTGTCCACTGATACGGGACGCGCCACCCAAACCTGATATTAATACTCTAATCTCTCCTTCTCCCTTAATCTCAATCCTGGCAAAACCACTGCGTAAGCTGAACTAGACTTATAATTTGATAAAAAATTGAAGGGCAGATAGTGTTCCCCCCTAAATGTAGTTTATTAAACTGTGATAAATCTTATCGCTACTTATGAGTAGGAGGAATCTCCCCCTTTTGGCATTTTCCATGCCCGGTACCACCAATAAGTTCCTTGCAGGGTGCAATCTGCATTGTTGGTGAAAACGGGGGCTGACGATCTGCCATTGCGAACCTTGCGCCTCTCTTTCCCACGCTTTTACTCTTTTCCCTCTGCTTTCTCCCCTTAACAGCCACCAGCCATCGCTTTCTAACCCAAAAGGTGCCAATCGTGGTTGCCCAATGAGGCAGGGTTGAGGCACCACGACTTCCCAAAAAGAAATGTTCGTCGCAGAATGCGGGAGGTGTCGCGACAATCATCGGATCGTGGAATTACCTGTCACACCAACTTGTGGCGATCGTAGCTGATCGCGATATAACTCCACGGCCGAAGCGGAACCTCTAATATTTACTTGGTTACTTAGCGAGTCCAGGGAGATATTCCCATTTCCCACTTACTGCCCAGCCAAGGCGTATGGTTCGTCCGCTCCCTCCACCTCACAGGATCTTCATTCGGCCTCCGAACTCCTTGTACAGAGAAATACCACATACTTCGTACAATGGTCAGTATACTTCGCTCTTATTTATCTCTTCAACACTAGTTCTAGTTCTGGATGTCGAATATACCCTCGCAAAGTACGTACTCCTATTGTTGACTCAGAGAGGTCTGGATGCGCCGGTGTTTGAAATCCCAAACCTGGTTGAGTTTCCCACCAAAATTCCCATAATAGCAACAAGAACTCCGTCCAGGGAGCAATTCTGGCTCCAACGCAATTAGGGCCATCAGCTTAATCTCGTTAATTTCCTATCTGCTCGCGATCATTTGACGCACTGTGCACATCGCCGACCACGCTACTGTAGCGCGTGCACTAGCTCGCCTGGTGTCCCTTCCATCGAAATTGGGCCGTATCCATTCTTCTGCTGCCAATCTTTGGTTGGCCTCCTCTTTTGCTTCCCATTTCAAGGTTTGAGGTGAACGGATCGACGCGCTGTGCCACCCAACCTACGTAAGCTATCCGAATTTCATCATTCCTCAGGTTTTGGTCGAATTTGTTTCGGATGTGGAACATGGAAACAGCCACTGATGGGCTAAGAAAACGCACCGACAACTGCCAAGTCTCCCCGAACCAGGCGCTCAGCTGTCATGACTGACTCAGGACGAACGGCGGACTTGGTCTTCGCCAAATCCACAAGCCTGTCTGAACTCTGAAGATTTTCCCGGTCCTCGGGCTTCTCTCGTCAATCTTTCTCGCGCCCTCGAGTCTTGGCACCCCACGCCTTGCTGCGCTTCATCGACCCGATTGCTGATTACGGGCTGCTCACGCAGTACTCCGTAAAGTTTCCGGGCATGGAATTATCCCGTTCACCTTTCATCCTGGTATAATAATAGGCGATGGTATTTGATGTTATCATTCCACCCCTGTCTTTGTCCGGGTCGGCTTCGTGATTGCGACCGGGTCAACTCCGAACCCGTCCGGCGAGGGTCCCGGCCATTCACTGTTTTGACGGTGGCTCGGATCCGTAAGCGACCAGCACCGCCCATGCGGCATGTCAGCGTTTGCGCCTTCTGGCAATTGTTGGCGACCGTCTCAATGGAATGCTTTCTTCTCGACTAAAACATTGGTTGGGGAGGGTTTCCAAACTACTTCTACCCAACACAGTCCATCTTTATCTCCGGTTCCATGCAGATTAATATTTGTTGGTGCCCTCGATGTCTCAAGTATGTGCGCTGCAGCCGCCGACCTGCGAGACCCGGGATTCATGCACGGTGTGGCACCAGGGCAACCTGCTCCCTGTGCTATTGCATGCAGGCGCCACCCATGCTCGCTTTCCAGATGCATGATTATTTGCGTTCCCTGGTCGGACGCATACAGTTGGGACTTTTGTCCTTGCTGTCGCTGGGGACAAACTTTCCCAACCACTAATGTGCTTCGAAAGGTTACCATTCAGTATAGTTTATCTATCATAACTAGATCGATCATAGTCCGTAACCGCTGTCCATCATAGCCATATGTTTTGGCGTTATATCATCGTTTCCATCAGGTTGTCCGGCTTGCCAGCTAATACACAGCTGGTCCAGAGCGGTTGAGAGCCCCAATAGCCTGCTCGATACTGATTACATTGACCGGCAGTTCGGGAAGTATGCCCTCCAAGATAACCTTCTGATTTAGGGCGGCATATGATGAGGGAGTCTCGATCGTATTGTTCGAGATAACGTAGCTGTTGTCAAGCATGATGCGTTAGCAGTGCCTTTTCCACATGCGTGATCGGTATTGAACCGTGGTGCTGGCTTACACATTATAGTTCATATCCAACAGACGAAACGCAGTGCTAAGCACTACTCCCGAAGTACGGATCCCGGACTACCAGTTACATATTGATCAGCAAATCTGTTGACTTGACTTCCACTCCGTTGCATGGCATCACCTACCAAGATCACAGTATCTATCTTCTGAGAACTGAGGATCTCCTCCAGCTGGTTCCCCGCACCAGCATAATACCGCGCCTTCTGCAGCACCACATCATAGTTATCCAGGGTCTTGAATGCCGAATAGATCTGACTATCGGGACTCGAAGCTGTGGCGTTGCCGAGGCTAGTCACCGCGCTGGCGAAGGGAGCGTTGCCGAGTTCAGGACGGTAGGTGTTGGAGAAGAAGATGCGAGTAAAGATACTCAGGGGGGGAGGGTCCTGCTTGTGCACACTTTACGACATAAGTACTCCGTATAATGTATCCGCAGTTCTCCAAGATCAAATAATACATACGCATCAATCCAGTTCGCGACATTATCAATCCACAACTGCCCGGACCTGGTAGTATTCACATTGGCCACCAACCCATCGATAAGATCTAGATTAAGCACTGCATAATGTTTCCCGAAACTAAACGACGGGTCGGTAACGGTCGAGGTGATATTCCGTGAGTAGCCTGGGTTGCTAGTGGTTGTGGTTGAGGAGAGACACCCGGTTGCCAGGAGCGCCAGGCATGCAAGCGAGTATTTGAACATGGTTGGTGTGCTGCAGGGGGAAGCACTAAACAGCAAAAAGAAGAAAAAATCAAAATTAAAGATAGGGATGCAACGGATGGGATAGACTCGCTGATCTGAAAGTGAAAACTTGCTCTAACTTGAAGCAGGGGTCTTTTATGTACATTACGGAGTAGAAATTGTCCATTTCTTCCATACTAATCAATGTGATTCTTTTCTCCACCTCTCCAGATGGGACTATTGCCTCTAGTTGATCGTTGCTTTTTTATGATATTAGGTCTGCGATCCGCTAGTGAAGCTAGTATTGATTACTTGTGATCAGTTGAGCTGAGGAGTAACGTCACACCGGAGATGACGACTTGATCGGGTTTTTGTCAGACTTAGTAATTATTCATTTATTAAGTGATTCTATGGCTTTTTCTTGGTAGAAGAGTGATAACTGGTCCGGATGACGGGAAGATCATAAGTAGTAGTCTTGTCTTGATGAAGAATCCATTGGCAAGGGCGCACTTGTGCAGGTAGCTAACTAACTAAGTAACTGACTACCTCATTGGGGTGATTGTTTGTTTTCCAAGGGGCTTTTCCCGGAATGGAGCTGATCTTCTGCTGTTGATCTCCCCCAAGTGGGGACCCTAAAGCTTAAGCCTGGGTTGGGAGTTGCGTTTGCCCTGAAGGCGATACTATTTACTGCATTCCCGTTGGGTTTATCTTTTCCTAAGTACGGAGTACTTCTGTGTAACTCATCTACTCTTTACATGAGGTAGAGTAGTTGGTGAATTGGGTTAATATTGTGGCGCAGGCATTCGTGCCTCCTGATCGAGACAGTTGGCTGACTCTGGCAGTCTATCTGAGTCCTGCATCGAATCTCAAATCAACGATCGATTTGAATGGACAGTCAGATGTTGAGTAACCTTGAGGTGGGAGGCTCGGGCCTTCTGAAATGCCTTGTGCAACATACTTGTGCTTTGTATTGCTACGTGCAGGAGCAGGACTCCCCTTTATCCATTATTTCTCTTTCTGCGAATTATTAGCCAGTTGTCTCTGACTCGTGCTTATCATTCAAATTCCGGTTTCGATATTTGATTGAACAATCAAGTTGAAACTGCAGGGCAAGCAGTCGCCCTGTGGGAGGTGTGGAGATGGACAGCCCTGAATAGTCTTTACCCGGGCTCTCCACAACAACACCACCGTCCAGAATTCTTTACCGGCTGACCCGCTCTCCCACTCACCACCTATCTATAGATGGGCCTATTTAAAGATTTTCAAGAGAACAAAATCCTCAGCGATGGCTGTGTTGTCTGTCTTCCACGGGTGACAATTATAGGCAACTTTGGCGATGCCAGCGGAGATTTTGGGGATTTCTTGGCTATCTGTCGCGAACAGTTAAGCGACGCCACCGGACTGCGAATAGATCGCAAGACTATACGGGCGATCTCACAACTCCAGGGAAAAGTTATATCCTCACTCCTTGACTGGACACCCATAAGCCTATCTGCCAAGGCTGGCATCCGAAATTTTCATTCCTCTTCGCCTCCCTCCCGTTGGAACGAACCGCTCGTTTCCGACTGGTGAGTTATGATGATGACTCGGTACGGGAGTGCGTTGTACCTGCTTGCTGCCTGGCCATGCATGCATCATGTACTTTGAAGTACCGCCTTTCTCCGATTGTGACATGATGCTCATCACTGCAGTTGATGCATGGCCTGGCACCATATGGAAGTCACCACGAGTAGCCCAATCATTCGCTTAACATGCAGCTGCAATATAATACAAAAGGAATATAGACCAGGGCAAGGGGCCGCTCTGGACGCAACATGGAAGTGACTTCATCCCCAGTGCCCCCATAACGCCCCATCCTGCTCCCTCCAGAGTGGACAGGGTCGATGGCCTCCACTTTGTCTCACTCCGTTGTGCTTCTGATTCGGTATATCCTCTACAATGCCAAGCAGAGCTAAGTATATCGCAGCATCATGCTATCTACTGCACGCGTCATTCAGTAGCCATAGTCTCTGTCGTTTAGGAAAAGAGATCAAAAAAGAAGTCAGCTATTCATAGTCTCACTTCGTAGTTCTGACCATGTACCCTTAATCATAGTCCAGCCACATGCACTTCGCCATCCGGTAGCGCTGACCCTCGGGGATGCAACGCAGCCCGTAGGGCTCGATCCGGTCTAGTGAGGGCCCATAATTAGAAGAATGGACATGGGACAGAGGGAGGCTGAGGGTCTCTAGTGGAGATAGATAGACAGAGGGATCAGGGGCGAGCCGTAGCGGTGAACCTACAGCCATGTCTGTAACCAACCAACCCATGGCTAGCTAGCCCTTTCCGGGTCGCTTCTAAGTTAGGTACCAGGCACTGACACTTATAGAAGACCCATAGGAAGAAAGTAGTAGTACCGAACAGTTATAAGTAGTAGTGACCTGACCCTTTGTGGCTTCTACTTCTCCATACTCTATCCATTCCGTGGCTCAGATCCATACAGAAAAAAATATCTACCATTCTCACACTCGTTCTTCAATCTTAAATACCACTACTATCTTCAACCCACACCCATCCTCACCAAATCCACTCACTAATACCACCACCACCACCATGTCCGTGACCACCACCTCAACCGGCACCGCCGCCTCCGCCTCCTCCACCTGCATCAACAAGCTCTACGACATCCCCGTCAAAGATGCCGCCTGCGCCATGCCCATGCGCAACAACAACTCCGCAATCATGAGCAGCTGCTGTGGCTCCGCCTCCATCGTCTCCTACGACAGCTGCGACTACTACTGTCTGGCTCAGGACCAGACCGTCGGTACCCTGGCCGAATGTCTCATCAAGGCCTCCGAGGCTGGTGAGGTCTGGTGTAACACTAACGCCAACGCTACTGCTACCGGTAGCGTTCCTACTACTGGCGCTGGCACTATCGTCTCGACTGCTACTGCTACTGGTGGCTCGTCTAGCACGGGTTCCAGCACTTCGAGCGGTTCGTCGGCTTCTTCGACTAGTGGGGCTGGTGTGGCGGTTACGAAGAAGAGTGTGGGTGTGTTGGCGCTGTTGTTCTTTGGGTCGACTGCGGGTTTCTTGTTGTAGGGGATTAATATGAGGAATTTATACTATTTAGGGGTGGTGCAGATATGTGGGTTTGGGGGGTTTAGATGGCATACTATAGTATAGAGCAGAGCAGGCTTGTACAGTAACTTGGGGAAAAGATCGTCTTGATTGAACCATTTTGCTAGCGGAAGTCCGTCCTTCTTAGCATTACTTTGATCTTTCATTTGTTTGTGTTATATATTACCATTGTCGTTTTCTTCACTTCATAAATTATTTTCTGTTGCATATGCGCAATTTCCAATTTGGTTCAGTGATAGACACTATACATACCCATTGGTATATACACGTCTACATGAATCCTCCCTACTAGTGCATAAACCTGCCACAGCAACTTGCACTATACCAATCGAAAAGAGGTACTACTAGTGTACTCAGGACCCCCCAAAGCCTATATTATCTTGGAATTTAGGGATTGAGTTCCTGTAAACTTTCAGATGTCTCTCTACAAAAGTCATAGCGGAGTCACAGTTGACTCATGCCTAACGTGAACTAGTTACCAACTGATAGGTATGGAATATGGTCTGTATCACCTAGTTGAGGAACTGCCTTAGGCATAGATATTACTCCGTTTGCTTCATATCACGTGCATCCACAACAGACAACCAGAAAATATTACTTCAGCTATGGAAAGGTGATTCAAACAATACTTATAAAAGGCTAAGGATAGAGATGTGGACCGTTCAGAGTCACCATTTCTGTCAAAAAGAGAACACATAAATATTACGTCTAATGCAGTTTGTCAGATCTAACGATGACTCGTGCGAAAAGCGACACATTATGAGTTATCAGTCAAGAATGCTTAATACATGAGTGTATCTTCCCCTTCCTTTGAACAATGCAGCTACAAGTTGCGGTAAGCGTATGCTATCCTGTTACTGAGAAGAGTATGCAGAATTTGATTCAGAGTCATTCTGAGTAATTTTCGTAGGTTATGTGTGTTACATTCTACCAAGTGAGTGCTGGGCTTACTTAGACTACTCGTGAATAGAAGACGTACAATTGACGAATATGCGTATTTGGTATACCCATAGACCACTTATTCGTCTTTACTTCTCCTGCAATCTATCAGCTTTTACTTTTGTTACTCATTATAGTATAGTATATACTCGAGACCCGATGACTCGGAATGTCCGCACAGTCTACGTGTCGATTTGGGTTGCCGAGGTTCCGTCGTTCCACAAGGTATGTAGTAGAGACCATATATATCCGCATGGTATCTGTTCAATTGGAAAAAGAGAAAGCACCACAATATCCCGAGGTTGGTGGATTCAGGATGTAGGATTACAAATTGTCGATCAACCCCGCACCGGGCAGGCCTAGGATTCAAATGGGACTAATGTGAGCTCGGGGGGGGGGGGGGGGGGGGGGGGGGGGGGGGGTTGGGGAACGGATTTTTCTCTTACTGTTGTTGAAGAATGTGACGCAAGCATGTCAATTCCTACTATTAATTGAGTGACCGGCCCCTCACAGAAACAGAAAGAGTCGAAAATATCAGCAGAAGAAAGCAGAATGAAGGACATCAAGATCGAGCCCGCAAAGGGCATTTCCTACTTTACCCCAGCACAACAAACCCCAGCAGGGACAGCAGCGAACCCGCAGACCAGTGGAAAGGCGATACCCAAGCTCTTCCAGCCGATTACCATTCGAGGATTAACATTTCAGATTCGTCTTGGGGTAATAAACCTACCACCATCAAGCTAACGGCCTGTTGACAATGATTGCTCTAGGTATCCCCAATGTGCCAGTATTCCGCCCAGGATGGCCACATGACCGACTACCACCTCGCCCACCTGGGCGGTATAGCCCAGCGAGGCCCAGGCCTTATCATGATCGAGGCCACCGCTGTCGAACCGGAAGGTCGCATCTCACCGCAGGATGTCGGGCTATGGAAAGACTCACAAATCGCGCCGATAGCTCGAGTCATCGAGTTCGCGCATAGCCAAGGCCAGAAGATCGGTATACAGCTTGCACATGCAGGTCGGAAAGCGAGTACTACTGCACCTTGGATGATGAACCATGGCAATGTAGCAACAGAGAATGTCGGTGGATGGCCCGATAATGTCAAAGGACCCAGTGATGTACCCTTCAGCGAGACATTTCCGAAACCGCGAGCTATGAGCAAGGACGACATCCGCGAGTTCAAGGAGGCGTGGGTTGCGGCAGCGAAACGGGCCCTTGTGGCTGGAGCGGATTTCATTGAAATTCATAATGCGCATGGATATCTGCTTGCATCGTTTTTGACCTCCTACACGAACAAGCGGACAGATGAGTATGGTGGATCTTTTGAGAACCGGATGCGATTGCCGTTGGAAATTG
Source organism: Aspergillus costaricaensis CBS 115574 (assembly GCF_003184835.1). Taxonomy (NCBI): domain Eukaryota; kingdom Fungi; phylum Ascomycota; class Eurotiomycetes; order Eurotiales; family Aspergillaceae; genus Aspergillus; species Aspergillus costaricensis. The sequence continues at coordinate 325,833 of NW_020291829.1, forward strand.
CGCAGTTGACTCGCGATACGGTGGGTGAGCATGTACCTGTTTTCCTGCGTCTTTCGGCATCGGATTGGCTGGATAGTGGTTTGGGAGAAACCTGGGGCTTGCAGGATGCGGTGAAGTTTGCTGGAGCGTTGGTTGCTCAAGGAGCTATCGATCTGATTGATGTCTCTTCTGGAGGTTTACATTCGAGTCAGAAAGTGAAATCTGGGCCTGGGTTTCAGGCACCGTTTGGCATTGCGGTTAAGAAGGCAGTCGGGGAAAGGATGCTTGTTGCGACTGTTGGTCATATCAAAGATGGGAGGCTGGCAAATCGGTTGCTCGAAGAAGAAGGACTGGATGTGATTCTTGTTGGGCGTGGATTTCAGAAAGATCCTGGATTGGTCTGGACCTTTGCGCAGCACCTTGATGTTGAGATTGCTATGCCGGGCCAGATCCGCTGGGGATTTTCCAAACGGGGAGGGACCCCATATGTCGATCCGTCGGTCTATAAATCCTCACTATGATGGGATAGAGTTGAGTGTTTATCTTTGCAAGATACAGAATAAGAGAGACCAAATACACCATGTTTTAATTAGCTATCCCCGCTTCCCTCAGCATTCATGTTCTACATTGATGGTCTCTTTGTAATGTGACATGATGATGTAGTTGGGTTCTTGTGATATCTATGAATATAGAAAATCTTTACCTACTCGAGAACATTACGAGCTATCCTGGTATAGAACGCAAGAAACCCCAAGAACGATACGGCCATAGTACGTTCAAAAAGAAGATATACGGATATATCACCCTCTGAGTGGAGTCTTCAGCAAGTGAATCATACTCAGTCAAAGATCTTGTGCACTTTCCACTGGCCAACATTCGCGACCAACTGGATCTTCTTGATAGCTTCGTCGTACACATTGTCATCACCGTTAAGTTCCAACTATCATCTATTAGTCAAGATGAAGGCAGAAGCTAGGAATGTACAGCTTACCAATGCCAAGTAACGCGGCGGCTCTGCTGGTTTCCCCTCCGGGAACAACATGGCCCAGAAGACCTCGTGAATGGCCACCCGCTGAGGCACGCCGTTACTATATGTTCCACAGAACCAATCCATCACAGCCTGGTCATCGGCTTTGTTTATGATGTGTGAAGGCAAGTCAAATTCCACAGTAAGGAGATGAGACGTTGGGCCTAACACATCCAACATCACAGGAGTGAGTCAGCTTTCGCCCTTCTCTTCCATTGTCTTATAAGTCTCACCTGATGGCATAGCCGAGTCTTCTCTTCTCCCAACCTCGCGGTATCGCCTGATATCGAAATGCGCTATATCCATACAACTGTGTGTTGGCCCCGGCAGAACATCACTAGTCACAGGGATGCTCGTAAACTCCTCTGTGTTCAGAAATTCGATGTCTGGGACGGGGTAGAGAGCGAGGAATGTCCACGGGGAACTATCTTGCGGCACTGCAGCCGTTTCATAGCGGGCTGCGGAGTTGATTCCGGAGGTCTTGAGGACATCACGCACATGGATGTCATTATACCAGGTGTTGAAGACATCTGATGATTTTTGCGAGGGAGAATTGAGCCTAGAGGCTGCATAGAGCAGGCCCGAAGTAGACATTTTGGTTGTGTGGTCTCCTTGATTCTCTGTTAGAGAGGGATAATGTGGCTGGAGGGGGAACTTGAGGGTTGATGTACGCACTAAGTACTTAGTAGCACCGGGTTTGAAGAGGGGATAGATTGGCGCTCGGCTAGTGGTATGTTGTTTAGCTGAAGGCTGGGTCCACTCTTGAACGAGAGTTTGAGATTGCTAAGGTGGACACGGCGTGAGATTGACCAATAATGCCATTCAACTGAACTTCGAGGTTCTAATTCAACAAACACGAAATGTACCTTAGCAAGATAAACCACAATCTGTCAATTTACTTTCTATCAACTGAGACACCAGGTATAGTCACCTTCTACTGTCGGAAAACTAGATATTCCGTTAACCTTTCTGAATTTAACGTAAACCCTAATCCTTGACCGAAGTCAATCTTCTGAGGACAATCTTGCGGATTGGGCAGTTCTGAATGTGAGCTAGGTTTCAATTTTAAGAATAGATGCTACCCTTTTATGACCCCGCTCAACTTATGATCCGAGTCATTTCAGTGTCAGGGATCTGCTGGACCCAACATACCAACTTCATAGTAGTTCCCGAACCCATCGCGTTCGGGACCCCCCGAGCTTCCACAACAACAGCAAAATATCATATATATCTGAACTAGTATATGCGGTGGACACCTCAGAGTTGATCTAGATTTGGTTTTTGTTCTTTCCATAGGCTAGACACAAGCCATGCTGCATTTTTCTGCATTGCAATTAGGTGAAACCCATGCCTTATAATGGTGTGGGATGTGAAGCACGAATTCCGCACACATACCAACAGATTTCATATCAATGTAGACTAAGTTACGGTCCGCCATCATACTATCAACACGACCAAGCTACAACACCAACATTTTGATCTTCTTACTGGCAGCTCAAGATCTACATTGCAGTTTTACCATAAGTAATGAGCGACGCCATATCTAAACCTTCTATCCTATTCAGCTAGCCAGCTACAACCTTACAGTTCCCCGGTTTGATCTCCATTCTTGGCATGTTTCATCTGACAGCCACCCATTTTACTCCTGCATGCCTACGCAGGATATAAATAGCGATGCAGTATTCATTTCTCCTCTGTCCAGCTTGTGCCTCGCTACAGGCCTGCAAAGATCTCAGTAATCATGGGTCTGGCGGATCTCTGCGTGGACGTGGTGCTAGAGTTCCTGCGTTATCTCAGTCTGGAGGAACTGTTGTCCCTGAGGATGGTTTGTCGTATGCTTTGTCTTCCCCGGATAGTCTGGTCAATACTGGCTGGACGCGAGATACTAAGTCAGCTTGTGTATAGGTTATCTGAATGAAGTTATCGTGGTGAACCTTCTCTATATCAGTACAGTGGACAAGCGCATCAGCAATCGTCTATTGTCCCGGGTTCTCCTGGAATATATAAACCAGGATACCGCACTCAAGACCCAGGTTACTAAGATCCGAGACTACCTGAGAACATGTGCAAGTGAGCATGACCGCAAGAAATGCAGCACGAGCCGTTGCTTGAGAGCCATCAGCGTTGCCCTGACCACGTATAGCGGTCGTGAGTGGGTGCTCCAGAACTACAGGACCGCTGTGATGCCTTGGATAGAATCCTGGGACAAAGACAACAACAACTGCATTCCCTTCCTTCTGGCAGCTTGGATGGGCTTACAGAGTATTGTTATATCGGCCCTGGAACAGGGCATACATGCCAATACAAGCCATCCTTTTCTCGGGGCCGCCTTGCACGCTGCAGCGTACAACAATGACACCGTCCTAGCCAAAGAGCTCATCTTACGCGGCGTCAATAGGAGAAAACGAGATGGCGCCTTCGGAGACACATTTCAGCTTGCAGCCTACCGAGGGTCTGATCAGTTCATCCACACGATGTTGATGGCTGATCCGGGTTTGCGAGTCCAGATTTCTCAGACTACGTCTAGCTATGGTCCATTCGGAAGTGCGTTCAATGCAGCAGCTGCAGCAGGACATGATCGAGTGGTGAGGATGCTCTTGGCGCACAAGGCGAAGCCGAATATCCTTGCTCCTATGCAGAGGACCGCAATGTTCCTGGCTGCAAGAAATGGCAGAGCAAATGTAGTCGAGCTATTGCTCCATTCCGGGCTGCCTGACCCCAGTTTCCCTGACTGTCATGATATATCCCCTTTGTTAGCTGCTATCCAGGTTGGCCATGAGCCAGTCGTTCGTCTTCTTCTCCAGATCAGCAAAGTCAAGCTGAACGACACCGGACGCAATGGCAACATCCCAGCACCACTGATGGTCGCTGCTAGCCAGGGCAAAGCCCGTATTGTCCGAATGCTCTTGAAGCGCCCTGATATCGACGTCAATCGCTATGCACAAGGGCTCCCTTCAATCTTCACAGCTGCAGACAACGACCACGCAGATGTAGTGAGCTTACTGCAATGCAGACGTGACATTTCCCTCTTCACCCCCGACCAGTCGCAATACCTCCTGAATATAGCAGTCTCCCACGGCCAAACAGATATCGTCAGAACACTACTGAACAACGGACATCACATCGATCCACACATCCCAGACAGCAACGGCCAAGCATCCCTCCACATAGCAGTCACCAAGAACCGCATAGACATCCTAAAGCTCCTCCTCACCTTCCCCTTCACAGACCCCAACCACACAGACTCCCAAGGCCGCACACCTCTCATGCTCGCCGTCCTCCACAACAACCACCACATCATCCACCTACTCCTACAAGACAACCGAACCCGCTACGACATCACCGACAACAGCAACACAACACTCCTAATGCACGCCATCATCAAGAACAACGACACCGTCTTCCATACCGCCCTCAACCACAGCACCGACCACCACCTCAACACACAAAACATCACCGGCTCAACAGCCCTCCACCTCGCCTGCATCACCAACACCACCTTCGCCCTCGAATCCCTCCTCTCCACCACCACCATAAACCCCAACCTCCAAACCACCCAAGGCCTCACCCCTCTCCACTGCGCCATCCTCCACAAATCCACGCAAGCCATCATCTGGCTCCTCGAATCCCCCACCATCTCCCCCCAACTCCCAGACCTCAAAGGCACAACACCCCTATGTCTCGCCATCGTACAGAACAACCTCATCGCCGCAGACCTTCTCCTCTCCCATCCCCTCGTGGACATAAACCACCCATCCTCATCCTCATCCCCACCCACATCCCCCGAGAACCAATACACCCCCCTAATCCTCACCACAATAACCAACAACCTCCCCCTAACGCACCACCTCCTCCACCACCCAGACATAAACCCCAACCTCCCCGACGCCAACGGCGACACACCTCTCGCCCACGCCGCCAAACACGGCCACATAGGCATAGCGAAAGCCCTCCTCGCACACCCAGCCACAAACCCGCACTTACGACCCCAGATAGCAGGGGGGACAGTGGGTGCATCGCCGCTTGTCCACGCCGCGGAGAACAACCATCTGGAGATGGTGCGACTACTCCTGCTTAGTGGGGTGTATCCCGATGCGCCGGACCGGTATCTCCGCACGCCGTTGATCGCTGCAGCGGAAAGGGGCCATACGGAGGTAGCGAGGGAGTTGTTCCGGCTTGGGGGTGGGGATGTGGATGTCGAGCATATGGATGTGAGGAGGATGACGGCGTTGAGGGTTGCGGCGAGGAATGGACATGAGGGGGTGGTGAGATTGTTGGTGATGGAGGTTGGGGTGAAGGTGGATTTGGGGAGGAGGTCCGGGGTTAAGTTGGTGGAGGAGGTGAAGGGGTTGGGGTTTGGGGGGGTGGTGAGGTTGTTGGAGTCTGGGGGTGGGAGTTGGAGTGGGAATGGAAGTGGGGGGATGTATGGGTTCTTTTAAAGGTAATCATTGGATCTGTCATGCTGTCTGTCACTGGGATGATAGGTAGGTTGAATTGGTAGTTGTTGTTCATTTGTTACTCCCTAATTTCACATTAAGGTTTCAACTTGAGGATAGCTGAAGCTAGCACTCCTGCTTTGCAATACTGGCTTTTCTTCTGGTTCGCCGAGCAAAGAAAAAGACTAACCCGCAACACCCCATAGGAGAACTCACGCTATATGTACAGAAGATAAACACTAATAAAAAAAGTAACGAATAAACCCATTGCCATGCCGGTTCCGAACCCATGGACTGTAAAGTAATGCGACAAACGATGCTTTGTACGCCAGAGGGAAGATGTGTGTGTGTGCGTGTGAGACGACGAGGATAAAAGTATAAGGAGAAACCGTTCTAATACAGCGAGAAAACAAAACAAAACGGAGTGGGGGACATCAGGCAGGGCTGATGTTCCTTTACTCCGTCTTTGGTGAAGAGGCCATATACCATACAATCATATGGGGATTCCGAAACGCGTGGACGGATCAGGTGGATTGACTCGGGTCGAGGTATCGAGTCGAGGGCTAAAATACAGTTATGAGGGAATTGGCGGCTGTTGGCGTTTACAGGATAGCCTTGCTCAGGACCTGTTGAGACATAACATATTAGTCATATGTTCGAGGAGGAAATAATCAAACAAAGGGGGCAGGAGTAGACTTACAGTCCAACCACCAGCAATGCCAGCAACGATACCACCCGAAATCACCATAGGCTTAAGACCCCTCGTGCTCTTGAAGACCATTCCACTCAACGCACCCGCCACAATGCTGTTAGCAGCATCGTGCTTACCCCTCGCGTAGCCCAGACCGGAGTTAAACCCGTTGTAAACCATCGCGACCACACCAGCCGAGTTACCGAGGAAAGGTCCTCGTCTCGTAATGGAGTTGAGAGCACCGTTGAGGCGGATCTTCGGCGGAGCGGTGACGGGCGTCTTCTTCAGTCCCTCCGCCAGACCCCAGGCACCACCGAGAGTCAAACCAGCAAGGTAAGTCGTTCCTGTTCCATAGCAGAGATCATCGGACCATCCACGGGAGGGCAGCACAGAGCGCGATCCGGGTGTTTGGTCGAGCGCGGAGTCTTCGAGGGTGATGTAGTCGAGGGTATCTTGGTTCAGGCCGGCGAGGGGATGAAGCTGAGAGGGGTCGGGAAGATCGGCTAGGAAGCTGGTAGCATCTGGTGCTGATGCGGTGGCCTCGGAGCCCTTGGATTGTTTGCGACCGGTGATGGAGTCCCAGATGTTCGACATGTTGGATAGTGAGGTGGTTGAATTGGCGGGAAGGTGTGGGTGAATTTATTAAACAGGTTATGGAGAATATGAATACAGATAGGAGAATAGAGAGAGAAAAGGGAAAGGAGAAAAAGGAAAAGGAAAAGAGGAGGAGATCAGAACACTGGCGAACAATCCGAGAGCTTGGGGAGGGATTGGAATTGAGGTTCTGGTGACTGCGCGGTTTCGTCGGAGCAAAGAAGGTGACAGTAATAATTCCAGGCCGAGAAACAAAAACTTCAGCCCCGTGACTTGGTCCAGCTTTCTGCCAGAATTTCCGGGCCGGCAGTTTATCGAACATTTCCCGTTTGGGCCGAGCTTACAGGGATTATTGTTGTCCCGGCACTAACCCGATTCGGAGACCCGCTCTCGAAAATCCACAAGAGGCAAAAGTCGCGATTGGAAACGCGGGGGCGGGCTCGTGCTTGGGTTTTTTTCTTTTCTCTTGTAAATGGTTGATATCTGAACCCACTCGTTGAAGGTTGCCATGCTGTACTTGTAAGAATACTAAAAGTATGGTCGGTAATCCTGCGTCTGGCCCCCCCGGGGATGCCGGGCTCCCACTATCAGAAATGGAGCAAGTATCGCGGAATATAGAACTTTTGCCCGAGGAGACCCTCGTGCGCATTGGGAAAGGCCCGCTGGTGAAATTCACCAATTCTTGTGAAGATATTGAGTAAGAGTGTTTCCAAACATTTGCTTATCAAGTTGTCTGTTGTGTGCGCAAGTGGTTTTCAATATGAATCTATTCTGACTATTCCCAAAGGAAAGTGAGCCGAGTCTTCCAGTCGCTACTGAAGACATATTCTACGGCTTCTCTTTCTCATCCGCATACTACTGCTGCGTGTAATGCAATCAGTGCCTTTTTGGATGCTGCGCGGACCTCCACCTGTGAGGAAACGAGGCAGCTAGCCCGCTCTGATGAAACTTGGCTATCTGTATTCGAGGTCTTCATGACCCGGTACAAGGATGTCAAGCCCAAGCCGATGAAGCAGGTGCTGGAGTCGTTGGTTGCCCTGTTGGCCAAGACTCGTCAAGAGATTGACCGGTCCGCGCTCCGCCAGAAGATCGTTGAGGCTACGATCCCTAGCATCATCCTTGGCGAGCCTCGCGCTCGACTGAAGGCTTCTTTTGCCTCGTTAGAGATGCTGCTGCGCAAGAGTGCCATCACGCCGTTAGAGCTGGTCTCAGTGACGGACCAGTGGCTTGTAGATCACTATGAACAATGGACGGCGCTTTTCAAGGAGGACTGCAAAGCTCTGTCTATCGATTTCTCCCAGTATCTTCAGAAGGGTTCCGGAAGAGAGACGTACCAGATAGCAGCTCAGATTCTGGTCCTGGGAATGCTGGCTCGCGCTACCAAAGCGGAGCTTGCTGCCTCTTCAGGTGACACTTTGGCGGCATTCCTCCAGAGAGTGAAGGCTTCGCCTGATGCTCAGGACTTGAAGTCTGTTTGGGTGGCGCCCGTTCGTCATGTGTCGTTGCGCAACCTGGATAACCTGGAGTATATGTCCAACTATGTTCTCCAGCCGTCGTTCGCGACTGATCCGGCTGGCTTCAAGTCGTTCATTGAGCGGCTCCCCCTGAGCAGTCTTCTGGCTGGCGATATGAGCGATGCCCCGCTGGCGGAGTTCATGCTATTGTTTGCTTCGTTGCAAATCGCCAAGAAAATCGGGCTCATTCACGAAGATCGTAAGTAGCGCTGTATAGTGGGCCGAGCAATGGACTTACCTTCGCCAGATTATATCCCCAAGGCTGGGGCCAACGACGAAAATGTTCTTGTCTTGAAGAGCGAAACCATCGGCCAGTTCCTCTTCCATCGCGATATCACTATCAGAATCGCGACACTTTCCCTGCTGATCACTGCGCCCTCCACGACAAGGCCAGTGTCTTCAGCAACAATGAACGCTATTCTTAGCGGACTGCCGTCTATGCACACCGAGTCGGACTCTTATTCAAGAGGCGAGATCTTGAGTCTGATTCGCAAATTGATAATCCGACTTAAGGGAGGACTCTTGGAGGATCAGGACGGCCTGACTGAGCAGAAAGCCCCAGCGAACAAAAAGCAGCAGCCCAAGCTTGCTCGGAACGACACCACCACTCGGGCGTGTATGCAACAGTACGTGGATTTCTTGAAGGCGGACCTGCGCCCCACGGCTTCTTACCCACGCCACGTTTCCGCGCTGAAGACCTTGATACTCCTCCTTCAATCCGGTCTCGATTCTCGACTCAACCCATCGGATGGTGTTAAGACAAAGTGGCTCTGCAACGTGGAGGTGTTTGAGCCTACTCTGCTGAGACTGCTGGTTGATCTTCTGCTCGATCCATTCGAGGAGGTACGCGCTACTTCGCTTTACATTCTGAACCTCTTCCCACGGGAGGTATTATTCGACAACGACAAGCAAGCTGGCGTACCACAAATCATTGAGGGTCTCGCAAAGGCCGAACAACTGGCAAGCAACACCAGCAGAGCTGACTTTGCAGACACCGTTGCTCGTCTATACCATATCTTCTTCCGCGCAGCCGCCGTGGATGGTGCAAGTGACGCTGCACGCTGGTGGGAGAACAAGTCCATGGTTGTCGATACCCTTCTGAAGAAGTTGGAGCAAAAGCTCTCCCTTGCCGGCGGCCTGTTTAACTCTTCTATGCGTGACGCACCTTTGCATGGATATGTATCCGCTTTGAGGTAATTACAATGTTTCATTCGTCCGCCGCGGAGCTAACAGAAACTAGGTACATTGTTGCAACCCCCAATTTCTACTCGTTTGTTTCCAGCAAGGAATCTTCATATGAAAATTGGAAGGCTATTCATCTCAGGATCGTGCAAGTCTGCGACAAGATTTGGAACGAGGTTAAGCCTGTTCTTTGCATCGACTCGCCTGAAGGCCATACGGATGAGCCCATTGAGGAGCTTGGTGTCGGTCCTAAGGATATCTTGTCTTACTCATGGCGTGCTCTTCGCGAATCAAGGTGTGTTGCGTCTTGCGCTGGATTGGTTGTTCTTACTAATTGCGTAGTCTTCTCCTGCATGCCTCACTTTCCAACAAAACGTACGGCCCGCAAGGCGAGTCTGGGTTGACGGTCGAGCATTTTGAGAAAATCGGAACACTCAGCTTCATCCAACTTGCTGAACTCCGGCACAGAGGTGCCTTCTCCACTGTGTCTCAGACATTTGCTACTTGCTGTCAGCGGTGCGGCCAGTCAACCAGCGAAGAGATTTCCGCACTGCCTAGTCGGTGGTACCAGGTAAGGACTCCGTCTTGACAAAACGATCAAAGCTCACAATTGTACAGGAAGCGAAGAAAATCATCTTCGAGTCCGCCTCGAAGCTTACACGTCGCTCAGCTGGTCTCCCTGCTTTGATTGTCGGTATCCTTTCATCAAAGCCTGGCGGTCCGCTCTTCCAAACCGTCATCAATGAGCTGCATGAAATCTCTCATCTTCCCGCGGAACATGATAAGTCGAGACAAGACGTACCGTTACCACAGGTGCATGCAATGAACTGTCTGAAAGACATCTTCACCAACAACAAGCTTGGTCCCCACACGGAGCCTTTCATTATGCCTGCCTTGAGGCTCTCGGCTGAACGGCTGGGGTCGCCTATGTAAGTGCTATCTACGGCCGCGTCTTTCTGTATACTGACTATTATAGATGGGCCCTCCGTAACTCCGGATTGATGCTGTTCCGTGCTTTGTTGACGCGCATGTGCCGCACTGGTACTGGACTAGGATTCGGTGGAGCTTCAGGCTCAGAACCAGGTGCCAGGGTTTCCTTCCAGAAGTATCCTGGCCTCTTTGAACTCCTGCCGACCCTTCTCAGCCCGTCGGACCAGAGCAACGCTGATGACGGTGATAACGCTATGGTTACCGAGCGTGTTTTCCCGGCCTTGGAGCTCATCGCAGAGAAGGTCCCCAACGTCACCGGAGTTGATGACGATGTGCTTCGTGGACTTGTCAGAGAACAGTTCAAAAGTCCAGTGTGGGGTATCAGAGAACATGCAGCCCGAGTGTATGCTTCGTTGCTGAACCGTTCGGATGTCCTCACCAGCATCAAGGCGTTGTTGAATGATAAGAGAGACATGAAGACCCAAGACTATCTCCACGGAGAAGCCCTTTGCATCAAGTACTCTCTCAGGAGATATGCCTCCAGCTCTCTCTCTTTCTGGAACGGTACGCTCGTAACCCAGAGGCGATGTATTGTCCTTGCTAACTTTTCCCAGAGCACGTTGATGAGGTGTTGTCTACCCTGAAAGACGTCTTTGCAGCATCCTTCCCGTTTGCAGAGTCTCCGTTCGTGGCCAGTATTCTGTTGGAGGTTCTTGGCGATGTCGTTGAAAAGTGCATAGAATCAGGAGCGGAAGGTAAGTCAACTTCAAATTCGTGGATGACACGCGCTAACAGATGCAGGACAAATGGCTTCGACACTTAACTATCTCTCCGAAACTTATTCTTTCGCCGCCATCCGGGAATTCTTGTTCGATTCTTCGCATCCTTCTTGGAAGACTCTGAGCACCACACGCGCTCCCTCTCTTCTCCGTCGGGCCATCTCGTGGGTGACTGTCCTGCAGATGTTCATTACGAACAAACTGTCCGAAGTTGAGCCACTTCTTGGAGATATTTCGCGCTTCGACCCCAATGCTGGTCAATGGTTGTTGGAGCGCATCCAGGAGATCCTCGGCGAGCGAGTCCAGTACAGACGAGCTCTGATTGACCTCTACTATACCGTTATCCTTGGCGCCTATCCAGAGGAAGTCAAAGCGGTAGCGATCACATGCCTGGCATCTGCTCTGTCGTTTGTCCTCGACTTCCACAATGACACTGTCGCCCAAATCGACCTTTCATGGGAATCCTTGGAAAAGCACCTCAAGCACGCTTCTACCGAGCACATATGGAACAGGGACCGATCCGACGCCGAATTGGTTCTTGAGGGATGTCTTCTTGCCCTGAAAACGAGCTCGGGCAGCCAGAGCTCAGAACTTGACATCCTAGAATGGGCCACACGGCTCCAGTCCGCCATGCAAGAGGAGACAGTACGTTCAGCGCATTTCTACGTTATATCAAGCCCTGCTAACACCTCACAGGAATTCACTACGCGCTTGGCTGCCGTATCATCCGTCACGGCGTTCGCGCGCATCCTGCGCCCTGCTGGCAGCCCTCCTCGCACCGACAGTGTCTTGTTGGAGATCTACCTGGTTCTCTACGACATGCTCAATGACGACGACGAGGAACTGCGCGATCTTGCCGCATCCGCCGCCTCCTGGGTCCTGTCATGCTCCTCTGTCTCTCCAACAAAGGCAGTTGCGCTATCTCCTCTGAATGCAAGCGAGCTCCTTTCGAAGTTCATTGCCGAGAACTACGCCAGCTCACGCCTCCTCTGCCAGCGAACCATGGCATACATCGCCGACCAGGAGCCTAGACTTAGCAGCGCCACCCCTAAGTTCGTTTCCTTCCTCGGGCGTCTTTCTGAGCTCCGAAAGGAAAGCACCATTCTCTTTGAAGAAGAGAAGCAGAACCTCTTCATCGACGAGGTCCGCGAAGTAGACGTTTGGTCCGCGAGGTTGCGTCAGCTGAGCGAATCTTCCTACGATGAGGGCTCGCTCAACGCACTCTTCAACTGGGTGTCAAATGGACTGACCTCACTTGAGGAGATTCTTGCAAAGGAAACTGAAAAGGATGGGCTTCTGGGCTGGGCCTCGAAGCCTGAGACGTTCACTCTGGGCGTGCGGGTTTTCAGTGTTGCGGGTGCTGTGATCTCCCAGGATTCTGCGGCGTCGAGACTTTTGAGTCAGGAACAGGTTGCTTTGTTGAAGGGGAAGCTTCAGGCGCTGCTTGCTTCTGGCGAGGCGTCTTTGTTGCATGATGATTGGGTGTCACGGATACAGGCTGCCTTGGAATTGTCATGATCGATGAATTTGGATAGAGAAAAGTATAGAGATGAATTTACGTTACGTTACTAGATTTAGACGGTTTCTTCTTGGGGTGCAAACAATCACTACATAGTAGACAATACATTCACTGGCATGCGCATCGGGCAACCTTTTTACGCTCATCTGCCACTTACACCTCTGGATATCATCGCCGTATGTTGATGCGACGCGTCGTCTTCTCTTAGCTTTCATAGTTCGAGATTGACATGACCAGTGAAGGCATGAGTCCATCTCCCTACAAGCCACAACACTACTTACATAGCTGGTTAGCCTAACGAAACATGTCACCTAACGTTGTAATCGTGGTGGTCCTAGCCGCCATGGTCCTCTTCATCGCAGTCGTGGTCTGTCTCTGCACAATCTGGTGGCGACACAGCCTCCGCGCCGGCTACCACAACGACCGCTTCCAGCGATCTCGGACTGGCCAACGCGAAACGACCGTCAAGAAGACAGAGCTCGCAGAGCGAGGCGCTAAGAGAAAATGGCAAGAAGGCGGAAGAACGCCTGCTCAACCCAGCAGACAGAAGACTCCTGCACCTCCACGGCGACCACCACCTCCTCCAACTCCACCTCCGCCACCCCGACCTCTCCCACCCGCTCACGGTGGTAATTCAATCCGTCATGACAATCAGCCGTCGAGGCAGGAGTGGCCTTCTCTACCTCCAGCACGTAGCAACAAACCCCCAACGCCGGAGGAATGGGGCCCTGCACCTCCATCCCGTGGTAGCAAGCGCACTCCCAGTAAACATGGGACGCCTGCTGCTCCGACTCCGGCTGCTAAAGTACCGACTAAGCCCCCGTCGCAGGACGACTGGGAGGCTGTTCCTCAAGCTCAACCTCCTAGTAAGGCGGCTTCAGATAAGGAATGGGCACTACCGCCCGATCCGCCATTTGTTGCGTCTGGAGGTGCCAAGCGCGGTTCAAAGAAGAGCTGGCAAGCTGAGAGCAAGCCTGCTTCTAATAGAGGGGGCGCCTATGATACGCAAGGTTACCAGCAGGAGCAGCACAGAGGAGTGGATCCTAATGCGTTGACAGCGGCATTGCAGCAGGCGAATGAGGAGACACACGAGGAGCCTGCAGAACCAGAGGGTGGATGGTAGGGGGAGTGCTGTGGAATGAGTTGAATAACGTGGGAGTGGAGTGTAGTATTGATAGTTAGTTCTATTTAAGGCGACGGAGATGGTCGCTGCCGGCCGCCCGAGGCGGTGACGTTGATCCCCGCGAGAGAGCCGGCGATGCCTTCGGGATTCCCCAGCTCATTCCCTCCTCCTGTCCTCCCTGTTTCTGTCCCTTAGTCTCGTGAACTTAGCCTCTGCTTTCTAATCCTCCTGTCTGATTCATGATTTGATCTGTCACACCCACTCTCTCAGTATCTAGGCTGCTCCATCAGCCCCCCCGACGCCATGTGGAACGACGAGGATAACAACCCGTACGGCGCATTCGATAACGAGGCGCATCTCTCCGAGTCGCTGCATTCGGCCACCCTTTCTCCCAGTAAGCTGTCAAGCTCCATCTCCGACCATCAATTATCCAGCTGTATTTTCTAATTTCTGCAGCTCTCTATGACCGCGAATATACCCCTCCCTCTCCTTCCAGCCGATCATCCACCGACAATCCCCCGGACTTCCTCTCACAGCAACAGGACCTCAGTGACGAAGACGATGCTCCAGACTATGCTGCCCAACCTGCTGGCCATGGCTACCTTCGCAAGAGTGTATATGATAGTCGGATAGAGCAGATTCTTTACGAAAACCCGGAGATGCCGATCCTCATCACAGACGCTGGGAAGAACCACGAGGGCGGCGGCAGCTTCATCGTGTACACAATACGCACTGGAGTATGTCAGAATCAAGGTCGAAGCTGCATCAGCACTTGTGCTAATTGTTTCTAGGATCTTGAGGTCCGCAGACGGTATTCCGAGTTTGCGTCGCTGCGACAGACCCTTGTCAACCTTCATCCCACCCTCGTCATCCCGCCCATTCCCGAGAAACATACCATGGCCGATTATGCCGCCAAGCCCACCAAAGCTAAGGAAGACACCGCCATAATCGACCTCCGCAAACGCATGCTGGCTGTCTTTTTGAATCGTTGTCGCCGGATGAAGGAGGTTCGTGAGGATGGAGTTTGGTGGCGGTTTTTGGACCCCAACGTTAGCTGGGTAGGTGTATGATAGCTCGACTCTAGCTGTGGTATACTGATTTCATCCAGAGTGAGGTCCTACACTCCCATCCTGCATCGTCTGTGCCGAAGAATAATCTTAAGGCTCCTCCGCTTGACCCCGCCAATCCTACCCCCGCTCATGCCTGGCTCCCAGTCCCATCATCATCCGCGAAGCTCAAGTCTGCAGGAGGCGCCACGCCTGCTCCTGCGCCTGCTCCAGAAACACCTGGGCCTGATGTTCTCGGTCGCTTCCCACCAGAGTCACGGAAGCTGAGCGAAAAGGAGCTTGACCCATACTTTATCAACTTTGAGGCGTCTACACGTGAGTTGGAGCTACTTTTGCAAGGGAACATTGAAAAGGTCAATCGTCGCACGTTGGCCCACCTATCGTCCTTGTCAGCGGATTTGATGGAGCTGGGAGCACGGTATAACGGATTCTCCCTGTCGGAGCCATCGCCGACCGTCGCAGCAGCCATCGAACGGGTCGGCCAAGCCGCTGATACTTCCTACATTGAGACGGAGGAGCTGTCGTCGCAACTGAGTGCCAGCTTCGCGGAACCGATGAGGGAAAGCGCCCAGTTTGCCAGCGTTGTGCGCAGTGTTCTGCGCTATCGGGTCCTCAAGCGGGTGCAGGAAGAGATGACGCGAGACGAGCTGGCTAAGAAGAAGACGCTGCTCGACTCTTTGGAGCGCAGTGAAATGGAAGCGAAACGCATTGAGCAATACCTCAATCGGACTTCGCCTCCAGGTGGGGCCACGAGAACGCAGCGGTCTCTGTCCGCATCGTCGGCCGTCAGTGCGCCAGGAGGCTCCGAGGGCGAGGCCCGTCCAGCTGGTTCTGAAGACGGTGCATCAGTCGACTCGGAATTCCCTCCTACGCACGGCGATTCCATCAACTCCCATCCACCTCCGGCAGCACAGCGGCGTCCGGACTTTGGCGGTGCATCGCCGGCGCATCGCAAGACGTCGAGTGGGACGTTCGTGGCGAACAAGATCTTCGGTCGGATCAGCCACGCGGTGCACGGCTTTGTGGATGTTGATCCGGAGCGGACCCGCCGCGACCAGATCGGCAAGACGAAAGAGAGTTTGGTTCAGTTGGAGCAGGCTCTTGGGGTGTCCGAGAAGGATGTCAAGGATGCCAGTGCGGGAGTGTTGCAGGATCTGAAGCGGTTCCAGAAGGACAAGGAGATGGATCTCCGGCGGTACATGGTAAGTTCATACTGCTGTTTTCTCTGGGTATCAAGCTAACTGGATAGGTTGCATATGCACGATGCCATCTGGATTGGGCACGTAAGAACCTGGAGACGTGGACGGAGGCGAAAGATGAGGTGGACAAGATTGTAGTGAGGTAGAATATCTATCTATTGCCAAAGGGTATGGAGCGAGGGCGTTGGTTTGTGCTTAGCATGACTTCCAGCTGCCAATTGTGATGTCGGCTATGAGCTGGATAAGACATGCGTTGATCCCAGGACCCTGTATGCTATTGATGCGTATAATGATGTTCGGCTACTTGAACTGCCATGATCCATATGCCATAATCCTAGCGAAAATAATCGTAGCTACCGAACTAGTCAATGTAGATGTGTAACTACCAAGCAATGGTGATCCTCGCACCTCACTTTAGCTGAGACGGCATCACATGCCGTCCCGCTGATTGGCCCGTTGTCTTATTGGGGCCGGATCGACGATCATCGCCGAACGGCTCGGGCCAATTCTTCCTGATATTTATTGAACTCCCTTCCCCCGTCCTTCTCGCTAGCGCTGACTGCTTTGTTATGCAGCTGGCTTTACAGTGTTCCTAGCATCAGATATGTGAGTTGCTCCCCGGAACAGCACAAGAGTGGTACTAATTGGATATGTAGATGAGAAACATCAGGAAGGGGTTCGCCAAGACCTACCATCATCTATTCATGATATTCGGCCACGAATAACTGAAGTGTCGAGTGTCACTTGCCAGGATACAGGGTGCCGCCATACCCCTCTTTTCAATCTATATCCTGAACATCGCATCATCGCTATCCCGAATTGCAACATACTCACCAGTTGGCATTTCCACATGGACTGAGCATCCATATATCAATCCCGCCACCAAAGAAACAAGCAAGCAAGCAATGAACCACCATCCCATCACCACACAATGACCCCCAACTGGTCCCAACTATGGACCTTCATCACCAACCCTAAAGACACCACCAGCACTAACTCCATCTCCCCATCCCCATCCACCCTCCGTCGCATCATCAAATCCCTCTCCCTCCTGACCTTCTTCTCCATCCTCCTCTACGCCCTCTACATCCACTTCCAACCCTCCACCATCCCCCAACCCCCCGAAATCCCAGAATCCCCAGACCTCCCCCCTCCCTCCCCCGAAGATACATACAAGTCCATCTACGGCTACCCCCCAACCAACCCCACCATCCCACCCCTCCACATCCACGACCCCAGCATCCTCTACGACCTCCCCACAAACACCTACTACGCCTACGGCTCCGGCCCTCACATCCCCATCCACTCCGCCCCGACCCTCCAAGGCCCATGGACCAAAGCCGGCACCGTCCTCGACGCAGATAGCATCCTACCCAAAGGTGATCGCAAAGCTCCCTGGGCACCGACCGCCCTCCTTCACGACGGCACATTCTACGTCTTCTACGCGACGAGCCATAGCGGCTGTCGCGATAGCGCCATCGGCGTAGCCACCTCATCCACCCCGGGCCCTGGGAACTGGGTCGATCACGGCGCGATAGCTATCTCCGGCCGTGGGGAACGGGGGAAGGAGTTTCCCTTCGATAGGGCGAATGCGATTGATGTAAGCGTTGTTGTGGATTATACTGACACCACCCAACCTCAGCTCTCCGAAGGAGAGCCATCTCTCAAAGAAGGCGGTGAAAACAAACCGAAAGGAAAAGGATACATGACCTTCGGCAGTTTCTGGACAGGGATATGGCAAGTCCCGCTGAAGCCTAACCTGCTTCATATGGATAAGCAGGGCGACGAAGAAGAAAGGGTTAAACATCTAGCCCATGAACCAGCAGCCATCCACCCACCCACCAAAAAAGCCGATGGATTATGTGGCGATACAACGGGTATGCATCCCGTCGAAGGGGCGTTTATATCCTACCATGAGCCATGGTGGTATCTGTGGTTTAGTTGGGGGAAGTGTTGCCATTTCGATCCGGAGAAGTTGCCCAAGGCTGGGATGGAGTATGTTTCTTTCCCCTCCCCTTCCCCTTCCCCGCCCCTGTTATTTGCCATTGTTTGAGGGACTAGAAAAGGAGTTATATACTGATCATGATGATGGTATGAATGGAACAGATACAGCATCCGCGTCGGACGCTCATCTTCCCCTCAGGGACCATTCGTGGATAAACAAGGAAGAGATCTCGTGGATGGTGGAGGGGAGATTGTGTATGGCTCGAATGGGGATGTTTATGCGCCTGGAGGACAGGGCGTGTTGAGTGGGGAGGTGGAGGGGGATGTGCTTTATTATCATTATTGTGAGTATACCTTATTCTTTTTTGATGGGGAGGTATGGTGCTAACTTTGCTGTGGTAGTGAATAAATCTGTGGGATATGAGTTCAAGGTATGTTTCATCTATTCATTTTTTCCGAGATGGTGGTTTGATGTGGGCTAATGGTGTGTGGTTTAGGAAGCACGGCTGGGATATAATTATTTGACGTATGTGGATGGGTGGCCGGTTCCACTGTGAGTGAGTACTTATTGGAGTGGGAACTATTCAGACTCTTGTATAGACTCAGTTAGAGTATATAGAACATAATGTATGTAATATTCATGAAGTATTATAATCACAAACATTGAATACCCCTGTCCATAATACAAGGAACAAGCAGACGGAAAAGGAAAATACTCTACACTATTCTAACAACAGGAATAACTCCTCTATCCCACGGACCCGACAGAGCAAGAGACCATAAACTCCATCCATCTACAACAAACCACCCTCCTCACTCCTCACTCCAAATGCAACCCCTGCACCCCCCTCCCCACCACCGAAACTCCACCAACACCATCACCATGCCCATGTCCACGCACATATGACCCACCCCCAGACAACGGAATATATCCATCATCGCCATACACCAGACTCGGACCTATATCCAGCAAACTAATCTCACTCTCACTAAGAGAGAGATCCCGACTGCGAGGACCAAGAGGCATGGTTTTGTCTCCAGCTGTGATTCCATCTGCTTCTGTGCTTTTGCTTCCGTTCATATTTGTGTTTGTAGCTGCAGATGTAGTTGCATCTGAGATATCAATCTGGTCTAGGAAGTGGACGTGTGCCGTCGTGGACTTGGCCTTCGATCTCGAATTCGATTTCAATCTGGCAGTGATGGCTGTAGTGCTTGATTTCGGGGTGGATTCACCTCCCGAAGGAATAGTATAGTTCGAGTGAGATTGATTCCTGGGCAGATACGAAGTGTATCTCTGCATCCGAGTAGGAGTCGAAGCCGACGACGACAATGACAACGGATGAGAATGTGAATGTGAATGCGAATCTGCATGCATCCCCGAGAATAATCCCACCTCTGCGTGCGATGATCGCATACTACCTTCACCCTCATCCTCCTCATCATCCATCGAAGCAGAGCACGGATGAAGAGACGAGAAATCCATCAGGGGTTTTCTTCTCGCGTTCGTGGTGTGGGATGATGCGGATCCGTTGGGGGTATTCTTGGTTTTTTGTGCTTTTGGGGATGAAGTCATTGGTGAATGCATTTTGGTTTGGTTTGAGATTGTGGTGGGTTGGGTTGGGTTTAGTTTTGTATTAATTGGTTGAGGTTGAGGTTGAGGTTGAGGTGAGAAGAGGGAGGTAGATAGGTTGGATGTGAGGGAAGAGATGATGGGTGTTGAAGAAGCTAGTCTGATTGATGACTGTGTGTGTGTGTGTATGTATGTGTGCTGGAGGATTGAGTTGACAGAACAGTAGAAAGGTAAGGTAAGCAGGAAGAAAGTCTAAGTAGAGCAGATAGATTGACAGATGGAGATGAGTGAGAGAACGGATTAGGCAGGCGAGGCTGTCAGTAGTAATAACTACTAATACTTTACTGTGATTGACCTCACTTCTGTTCCCTAGTTTGTCAAGATTGCATCCGATGACAAGACCTTTAATGACCAAGTATACGAACAACATGAAAGACCACATAACTTAAATTCTATGGCCTGGCTGGTATGAAAGTAGTAGTATATATTTAGCAGTAGCCTCGCATCTGCAGCATCGCATGACAGCGGCCACATGCGTGTGACTCGCCATGACCTCCCACGTGGTTCATCCATACACACTCATCATCCCCATATCATCCCTCTGCAAAACATCATCTCACTCAACACACCTTTTTTGCTTAAAACATCTCCAGCTGCTCCGAAAATACATGTAATGCAGGACGGCACCCGCCATCCGATCCCGTAAAAATGCATGCAACCATCCACGGCCCTCTCTATTCCCGGGCTGCGTAGAAAACAAAACACCATGGCTATTATAAGGGTCGTCGACTTCATTCCTCGAAATCATCATCCACTCTGCGAAAGATCATTATCGCCATCCCCGGTGGGGCGATCTAAACACCTGTAATCATTCGTTGCACATTTCCAAAAGACAGTAAGAGAGATTGGGAGAATCATCCCCCTGTCTACGGCAGTGTCTGGTCCTCATCATGCACTTGGAGTTCTACCACCGGCAACTCATCCTCCTCATCATCGTCGCCGTCCGCTGCGAATGCCGAAATGTCCGGGAATGACGTCTCCTCCATCGGGGTACCTGGATAGGCGGCCCCGCGTGGACTGTCCATCAAAGAGGCCATCCGAAGGTCCGGGTCGCTGACGTCTCCGTCGTCTACCGCCCGGTTGCTCGCGTCATCGTCGAGTAGATCCTCGTCGTCAGTTGGAACTGTGGTCATCTGTGAAGGGCCGTGAGCATCTGTGGCGCGACTGAACGACCACGAGGGTGTGTCGTCCTGAGGGCGGAACGGGCTGGGCTGCGTGCCCCCGCCAATCTCCTCATCTTCGAAATTCATACCTTCCGATTGCATCGCGCGATCTAGGCTCTGCTCGCCAAATGACGGGACGTTGGTGTAGCCCGGCGGCCAGTCATCATCCCCGCTCTTCGTTTGGGTTCCAGTTGGCAAACCACCATCTCCCGATTGGTGAGCTGCTCCGACTCCGGTTAAGGCGCTCGACGACCCATTGCGGGAGGAGCCGCCGAGACGCCGGCCTTCCCCCGACGGCGACTGTCCGCGAGACTCGGACTGCGAGTCCACGTCGCTGTTCGGCCGTGTCGACGCTTCCGTGATCTCCTCCAGCACCTTGCCGCCCAGTGGCCGGTCGGATCGGCGCCGGTAGAACAGCAGATACGCCGATGAGGTGACCACACTTTGCGGATCAATTGGTCGCGAGACGGAAGAATCTAGTCCAGTCAGTAATTGTCCGATATTCTGCGTTTCAGGTTATCTTACCATTGTACTCGTTCCACTGTCCGGTGAAGAAGTTCTTGGCGTACGCTGTGTAGTGTCCGCCACCAAGGCCTCCATAGTGGTTGTCGACAGCGAAGAGGTCGTAGATCTGACTCTTGCCCTCTTCAGGCGACTCAACTCTGCCGGTCATATCGAGTCCTTCCACAGGGAAGTCGACCAGGACATCCAGCTTGTCGCGGAATCCGCGGCTGGCGCTGAACCTCTTGAGGTGCATGACCAGAATGTCCGGGGTCTTCCACAATTCGAACTTCTTGCTGGCCCGACGGTGCTCCTTGCAGCGGGGGCAGTACCAAGCATCGTTCTCGGAAAGGACCTCCTCCTTGTTGAACTCATCCAGACACTCGTAGAGCGTCACGCCCCGCTTCTTCCGGTTCTGACGCAGAGTACGGCGCTTGCTCAGCTCCGGGTCAGGCACACGTTCGACGTCCGTCCATGTCGGCGCACCACGAAGGGAGTTCTTGTCTCGACTGCTTCCGGCGAAGAGAGCGTCGTGAGCTTGCTCAGTCCAGTCCACGACGATACCCTCACCGGGGCGGATCATCGGCCGGTCCTGAGCCTTGGGCTTGGGAGCCGATTCACCACTGGCGCTGTCGGAGCTCTTATCTCCGGACTCGTCATCCTTCTGCTCCGTTCCATTTGTGCTGTCCACAGACTGTCCATCGCTTAGTAGTGATTCGCTTTGAAAAGAGAGGAAACTGCTCACCTGTTTCTGTTTCTTCACCGGTGTCTTTATTCTGAACGACATCTTGGGGTACTCCTTGTGGTCATCCACGGTGGACCATCCAGTGGGAACAACCTCGCTGCTCGACTTGATGATCTTCATCTCAAAAAGACCGCGCACATTCGGGGGAATAGCGTTTTCGGAGCGGGCTGGAGCATCGCTTGAACTGTCATCTGCGTCACGCATCGAGACATCGACCATGCCGTCCTCGCCGTCCACGGACGCGGTCTTGATCTTCGAGTCAGCCGACTCCGCATCATCCTCGTTCATTATAACGGTATCTGAGTCTTCATGGCTGACCTCTGTCGTGTTCTCCTCATTCAGGAAGTCACGGGTGGTCATCGAGGCGACCTGCGACAGGACTTTGCGGAAGATCGTATCATAGTCCCCAAACTCCTCCCGGTTGATGACCACATACGACGGAACTCCGAAGAGCGACCGCTGCGCATTCTTAGGGTTGTTTCCCCGTTTCTTCTCGACTCGATTGAAGATGGGGACGAGCAAGCGGTCAGAGCGAGGCGAGTCCAGACTGGGGATCTCCTCATGATCCGAGCGGCTGAAGGAGAAGTAGCTCTTCTGGGGCTTGTCGGGGTTGTAGTTCGTAGGTACCGACTCGACCTCGTAGATACCAATGTCGTCGTTGCCGCTGATCTGGCACTCAGCAATCGAGCTCGTGTTGTCGAACATCTTGTAGAACTTGTTCTTGTAGATCTCAGCCATCACGAGGCGCTCAGGGTCGGTTCCCATTTTCTTTGCGACCTGCTCCTTCAGCGCCTTGACACTGGCGTTCTTGTCGATTTCGACATCGACAAGGACCGGCTTCTTGTTCAAGGGGAAGTAGAAAATCTCCTTGCCCCAGAGGTTCTCGATTGGAAGCTGAAGGGTCAGGTTGTTGAAAGGGTCGAAAATGATGCTGACCTTGTCGCAAGCAGGGCAGACCAGCGTCGACTTGTACATACCAGCAAAGAGGTCGGTAATGACGGAATCGTTGCGGGCTTTGTAGATGTCCCAGCACTTGTCCGCAAACTCCGCGAGAGCCTCCTTGTTATGCACCATCTCGTCCGTCGAGTCCGGCTTTTCAATGTAGGGCTTCTTCATGATACGGTTGAGATCCTCCTGGAGACCGTCCAGAAGGAACAGAAGGAATTCCTGGGAATCCTGCTGTCCGTAACCGGAAAAGGCCGGTCCATAACGGCCGATGGTGTGCTTCAGTTGACGGGGCGCAAACGAAGATTGACCTGCCTCATCGTACATCTGACGCAACATGTTCGCATATGCTTTAGCGACATCACCGTTGTGAGCCAAAGGATTGCTGGGGTTGAGATCCTTCTTGTAAACGTCATCTAGATGGATAGTTAGCAGGGTAAACTTTCAAACTTCGGGAGTCTACGCACTTAAGAAATAGTAGGTCAATTCCTCCACGCTGCGAACGCACTGCAGGGCCGAGTTCATGTAACAGGTGTTCCCAAGGTTGCTCAGACCAGTGCAGCCGCGGGGTTTCCCGTCCTTGCGTCGTCCCCTGATGGGCTCTGAAACCGGGGATGATCGCCCGCTGGTAGCAGGACTCTTGGTCTTCACCTTTGCAGGAGCTCCGTTCTTCAGGTTACCGGATGGCACCCCCAGACGGTTGAGTGTCTGCTTGGAGGCTTCCGACACCCAGTCTCCGCTGGTTCCAGGGAGCTTCTCCTCCAACACGATGATTTCGCTGCTGTTGAGACCCGCAACGCCCAGAGTCATTTTACCATTGTAGTTGGGATTGTTCGTCTGGTCCTTCGGCTCATCGAGTACCTCACGCTGCGACCCCTCAGACAGGGAAAGGAATGTGTTCAGGTCGAGAACGAGGTTGCTTCCAGCGTTGGCGATGAGGGAGGCGGACGGGGCTGGAGAAGCACTGCGGGATGCGGCTGGGGTGGCTGCTGCGGATGCCGTGGCACTACCGAGACCACCCAGAATCCTCCAAACGCGAACCTTTGTCGACATGTCGATGTGAGCAAGTTCTTTGGCGTTCTTCAGCCACTTCTGGAAGTTGGTGTGGCGACTGGCCAGGGTTCTCACTGGAGCCATCGTCTTCTCCTTCATCGTCTTGATGGAAGTGCCGGCAGACGGGTTCGTGAGCTTCAAGATCGTGAAGATCGGAGGGTTGATTTCGTATTGCAGGTTCTCCTGGTCGCCTACGGCGGCGGTGTTGTGAACGTAACGGACGATGGCCGGGGACTGTTCTGCCAAACCATACCACTGCATGATCAGGTCCCAGCCTCCTTGAGGGATGATCTCAAAATCTTCGCCGAGCTCCAAGCCAGGCCTCAAAGGAACAAAGGGTTCGCCCTCCTCGTCCTTGAAGCCCGTGTTGGCCGGGTCAGTGACCAGGACAATATCCGAGTTATCGACGGGACCGATGTCTCCCTCCATCGCCGTCTTGTCTGCCTTGTCTGCATGCGTAGCACTCCGCGAGTACACTCGCTTCAGCCACGAATTGGACACCACATATCCCTTTTGTTTTTCCTTCATGGGCTGCATCATAAACTGGGTCACCTGTGCGACCTGGTCATCGTAAGAGGGTCGATCAGCTGACGCAACGCCGGCCTCTGCTTTAGAATGGGCCCGGGTCTCTGTGGGGGCGGTATAGGTGGACATGCTGGAAGGAGTGGGATACACACTGTCCGACGCCGAGTTGGTTACGTTGTCGTCGCCCGACGTGGTGGTTTCCATCGAATCCGGGTGGTCGGAACGGGTCTGGCTGTCGTCCTTTTCTGTCGGAACCATGTCCATCTCCACATCGTTCACCTCATTCTCCGAAGCGGAGGTTTCGCGAGCATCGGCCCCGGCAAGCGGGAGGGTCGAGTCTCCCTTGTCGTCAGAGCCGGACATATCGGTCGCAGGGTCACTGTGGAGGGTCAGGCCAGCGCAGGCGGCGGCGGGATAGTCGAGGACACTTCCAGCGGAGTCCGGGGTAGGGGAACGAGCGGTGGAGTGGGATTTAGAGGCGAGGACTTCGTCCTGCAGGTGAGCGGGAATGTAGCGGGGAGGCGGTGAGGCCGAGGAGCTCTGAGTGCTGCGATGCGATCGGGAAGGAGAGGAAGGGTGACGGGAGGAGCGCGAAGAGGGCGAGGCCTTGTCGGAGGAGGAATGACCGTGACGTCTTCCGGCCTGCGAGGCGAACGACAAACCCGGAAGCGATCCTGGTCTGCGAGGCTCTGCTACTTTACGGCGCTTTGTGGAAGACGTCGTGACGGTGAGCTGCGCACGTTTCGTGGCAGCTCGAGGTAGCACGGTGGATGAGTTGGAAACTGAGCTCGACACTGGATTGGTGTTGGTCAGACCGGGGTGATGGTGGTGGTGGTGGTGGTGGTGAGTGGAGGAAGAGGATGGGAGGATGTGGAGGGAAGAACCTAGAAAAGCAGCGATGCAAAAGGAACGAAAACGTTTAGTCAGTCCGTTCAGTCCAGTAGAGTAACTAACTGGACGAAGAAGTAGTAAAAATTTTAGTGCAAGGAGGGGAGTTTTCGGATTTAATTAAATTGAATTGGGATTGGGTTGGAAAAGAACTTCCGCTTTGGCCAGATTCTTTGCCGGCGGGAAAGCAAGTGTTCAATTCTCTCTTTCTCCTTCTCCCTCTTGTCCAACTGGACTGACTGACTATCCTGTCTGTTCGCGATTTTTTTTTCAACCAGGGATTTTACCCGGGCGCGCGTTGACA
Organism: Aspergillus costaricaensis CBS 115574; assembly: GCF_003184835.1. Classification (NCBI taxonomy): domain Eukaryota; kingdom Fungi; phylum Ascomycota; class Eurotiomycetes; order Eurotiales; family Aspergillaceae; genus Aspergillus; species Aspergillus costaricensis. The sequence goes on from NW_020291829.1 coordinate 351,571, forward strand.
GGTTGGTCAGGTTTCGGGATTGGTGGGGTTGAGAAGTGGGTTTGGGAAAAAAAAAAGAAACTTAAGGATGGATGGAGAATAGGGAGAGAATGGAGCAACCATAAAAAAATAAAAAAAAGGAACTCAAAACTTGACAGACAAGCAACTAAACGCGAAGCAAAACAACTTACTTTTTTCTGTGGGTGATGCTAACAAGATTTGGGGAGAATCGATGCGGATCGGCATCTGCTCTGGGCTGGGCGGCGTGGCTGTTTCTGGAGGCCAGGAACCTGGCGCCAACCCTGCCTTTTTCTTCTCATCACTTGCCTCCCCTGCTGGCTGGGGTGCGATCCACTTCGATAACACATTCCCCATGTTCACGATTCAATGCAGGACTAAGCGGTCAGCACGCATTCATTGATCAATTAAAGTTAACAACTCCCTGTAATGGCGCAGCGGTGTCGTTCCATTGATATACTGACCCGTTCAAACCATAAGTGAATGAATGTCTGCAGCATCTGGCGCATATGGCAGGGTGATAGCCTCTTCCTTCTTCGGAAACTCCATCAAGTATAAATGGTATAGATTACTTGTCAAAGAGAACAAAGGCGCCATAATTAACTTTTACTTTGAACAATGCAATCAGGGCATGACACTTCGTTGGGGAGATATCCCGGTTGCCAGTCGGACAATGCCGTCAACCACCAATTGCGACTTGGCATCCCTTCCTGGTCTGCAAGACAAATAATTTCTCACATTCGCCGCGAGTAACACAAGATCAAGCAACATCAAAGACTAAATTAGATTCATTGCCTCGGAAGCATCTGGTAGGATCCGGGGTAACACCGGCTCCTGCACGGTGAGCTCACCCTTTTCCCAACACCCTCTATCCCTGTGATCAGCAGTTGAAGCAGCCTCGTATTCAGGCACAGGCTGACATTTCGCTGTCACTACTGCATATCACTCGTGATTTGAAAAGCAAATTGTCCCTTTTTCACGGCTATCCCAATCGATGAACATCGCTCACATATTTGAGAATAGTTACTATCTCTCGTAGATAGAATAATGAAGTAGCTTCATTTCTTTATGCTCACTTATACTATGTAACTGAAACTAAGCTCATTCTAAACTTTGAAGAGCCTAGTACATATACATGAATAGAGTACTGAGAGCCAACAAGTCACTGAGTATTCCATGTCTCTATCATCATGCACAAGATATCTAGGATTGTCAATTAAGCCAAGAATAAAATCACAGTTTAGATTTTGAGGTTGTCTGACTACTATATATATGACCTTAAGGGTTATTGAGTCTCGCCAGATATTGACATTTAATCAATGGAAATTCCCCCAGTGCCCGGAACGTCCCAGTCGAGTAGGAAATGCCCATAACTTAAATGGTCTTTGGGAGGCTCTCAATAGGCATCAATGGTACTAATGCATTAACCATTCAAGAGAAGCAGCTGTGTTTACCCAGCCTAAGTCATTGTACACATGATTTCGTTAATTGTGTCAAGAGGCATTGTTCACTATTCTGTCCTCTCAATCAGGGAACTAACAGCCTGGTTAACATGGTGAAGCTGCTATTGTTATAGATCTTCACTACCTATCATTCACTGTTTGATTTCATTCCCATCCAACAGGGCGTCGTGACACAAATCCCACGTCTCAATACCATCACAATTGCCTATCTGGTCTCACCTTTAGCGATCTTCAATTAGCAGTACTGTATCTTTGCAATCATACCCTGGACAAGTCACCAATATTGTCTGTCATATTGAATACTGGGTTCAGAGCTGCGCTGGTAGCTGCTGACATTATTGCAGACCTCCGATGCAATGATTCCATATTGGGAAAATAAGATGTGTAAGAGGACATCATCATGTTTTTCATATAGCAGACAAACTGAATGTTAGTAGCTCCATCTCGTGTATCAATGTGGTTGTTAGTTCCATGGTTAGTAATCGCTCCACCGACGGATGGATAATTACAAGAAAGCGGAACTATAGTATTGACATCACATTTCAGAATGCTGTATTCATATATATCAATACCATTATTCAACACTCTCATTGCAATGTTATCTATAGGTAAAGATGGTATATTATCAATCAAGTGAAACAAAACCAGAAATATGCCCACCAACAGGGCAATCATTCCCGACACGACCGAGCTTATTACATCACATTGAGTTCATGCAACCTAATCCGTGCATCTATCACCAAATATGCAAAAGGTTATATGAACCACACCTTCACCATCGATCCCTACCTCTTTGATCCAGACATCCCACACGTAAATATCAATCAATACTCTTGCACATATCTACAATCATCTACATCCACAATGCCAACCGCCATCGTCACCGGCGCAACAGGTAAGTACCTTACCAATTCCATATACCATTCATTCTAATCATTGAAATAACAGGCATCCTCGGCCGCGAAATAATCACTCACCTTTCCAAACTTCCCGACTGGACAAGCATCTACGCCCTCTCCCGCAGCAAGAAGGATACCTACCCAGCACAAGTCCACCACGCCAGCATCGACCTCCTCGCCTCACCCAACGACCTAGCCAATCAACTCTCTTCCCAAAATGTTTCCGCAGACTACCTCTTCTTCACCGCATACCTCCAAGAAGGCGACGAAAAGAACCTCGAACGACTTAACGGCGATATGCTCGAGAACTTCCTAAAAGCGCTGAGCATTAGCGGTGCAGAAACAAAGCTCAAGCGCGTGTTGCTAGTTACAGGGGCAAAGCACTACGGAGTACATTTGGGGCCGGTGAAAAACCCGATGGAAGAGAGTGATCCGTGGGTGGAGGGGGAGGGAAGGCCACCGAACTTCTATTACAGACAGCAGAGGATACTGAAGGATATGAGTAAGGGGAAGGGATGGGATTGGGTGGTTACATATCCCAATGATGTTATTGGGGTTGCTAAGGGTGAGTACTACCTTTTATTCTCCTCTTATGTATTTTGTATGATTATCACACTGCTGATGACGATGGCCAGGAAATTTCATGAACCTCGTAACAGCAGTTGGACTCTACGCGGCCATTACCAAGGAACTCAACGCACCATTCACCTTCCCCGGGTCGCGCACTTTCTACACCATGACTGACTGCTTCACGTACTCCCGCTTCCATGCCCGCTTCTGCGCATGGGCAATCACCGAGCCTCGCTGCTCGAATCAGAATTTCAATGTGGTGAACGGCGATGCGCAGTCCTGGCAGACCATGTGGCCTCGACTAGCGAAGCGGTTCGGGCTCACTGTTCCAGCGGATCAGTTCGAGGCGGAGGATGAGAATGTTGTTCCGCTGATTGATAACCCCCCATTGAATGATTACGTGCAGACAAGTGGACTTAAGGGCAAGGTTAAGAAGGGTGAGGTACGGATGCGCATTGATCTGACCAAGTGGGCGGAGAGAGACGATGTGAAGGCTGCGTGGGAGAGGTTGGCGAAGAGGGAGGGGCTAGAGAAGGATGCGTTCGAGAAGGCGACGTGGTTCTTCTTGAACTTTGTGCTGGGGAGAAATTACGACCTGGTGATTAGTATGAATAAGGCGTGGAAGCTGGGATTCCGCGATTGGGAGGATACTTGGGATGCGTTGGATGGATGCTTGAGTGAGTTGGAGGAGGAGAAGGTTTTGCCGAAGAGTGGGAAAAACTGAAAGCGTACAAACCAAACAGTCAATCTTCGTCGTTAGGATTGTCAAGATGTGTGTGGATGTGGATTGGCTTGCTCTCGCTGAAAGTAATTTCGCATACTAACGGACAAACATCTGCCACCGTCATACTTACTACTACTATTACTACCATCAATTAAAAGTAAATGACCCCAATATTAGTTCAATCTGTATTTCCGTAAACAAAGTACATATAAAACATGGCAACCATTTATGTTAATCCTAACATGGACACCTCACACTCTGTGTCTTGCAACCTGACGAGTACGAACCCCCCAATAGTATATAGCAGTATCCTTCAACCAACCCACAGTTTATAGACCCAGGAACAAGTCTACTCACTATACGCCATATACTCATCCCCACCAGCCTCAAGAGTATACTCATTCCCGGGGTCAATATACTCATACCCACCCTCCACATCGCCCACCCGGATCTCCCTTAGCCCAACCTCCTTCTTCACCACATCCAGACTCTCCAGCGCCGACTCAACATCCATCATAGCCTCCACACAGGAGCTACCATCTTCCGCGCATTGAACACAGTCCATCAGAGACTGATGCAGCGACAACAAGGCGTCTTTCGCCTTATCGAGTTGGTCTATAGCCCCCTGTGAGTCGGAGATCTGTGACGAGATCAACGCAGGTCCGATCAGATGCACGAAGTGATTGAACTCGACCAGGCAGTTCTGGGCCCATTGGTCTTTGTAGAGGTCAGGGAAGGTGAGGCATTTGTGGAATGCTAGCTTGCACATGTGGAAGAGATTCGGGATCGTGTGGTCGGTGGTGGACATGTCGGTGTCGGTTGAAGGATGGCGTGTGATTTTTCGGGTGATGGTGATTCTGATTAGGCACATGTGTGTGTGTGTGTGTGGAGTGAGTTTATGTATATAGATGATGGCTTGGGGTGCAGGTGTGAGGTTGGTTGATATGATTGAAGAGCTGGGGATGATGAGGGTGTATATATAGATGTGAGTGAGGGTTGGATTCACTGGGCTACGTGGGTGGACCCGGTCTGGGGTAGGCTGTATTCATTGGTATATGTTGCTGGGGTAGTGGGATCTTTCATTGTTTGAAAGTGGCGGCCGACGTGAGGTTTATGTGGTAGCTGTCTATTTAGCCACTGTGGTCGAATAAGTCTATTGTTTCGATCTCTTCCGGTCAGGAAAACAGTGGCGGAGATTACCTTGCATCAAGATCACGATATGTGGATACTTTCTATAGCTGGTAAGGGTACCTCCGTTGAGTATTGGAATTTCCCGGTCAAGTAATGGGGCTTGTGATCTCAGGGAAGTATAAATACCCCCCTACCCGCTTAGACTTTTGTGGCTGGATCAGGAACACAACAATAGAGGAACAAGCCTGAAAAGGCAGCCTTCTAGTTCCTCTCATGCATTCATTATAGTATACACCCGTCGATGCAAAACTATGACTGTATCAAAAGTCAATAGTCAGTCACTATAGAAATTGTCGGCAATCAAAAGATGCTGGCAAACAGGGCGCAAGCCTGTGACTCTGAACGAGTGTACTGGGCTCCTTCATCGCTCAAAGTCTTCACGGTACATTCAGAAAAAGTCCATCAAATGCTATCGTTTGCTATAACGTCTAGAAATGTCCAGGCTTGAGGGCTTTGGATATGATCACTGAGACTGAGGCTGATGGGGCAGGCAAGGAACATCAAGGCTGTTTTGTCTCGCTTGGAAGAAAGGAATCAGATTTAGGATGGGTTACACGCACTGAAAACTTCCTGAAAACAAGCTATACCATTTATATATATTCTTCTGCAGCAATGAGGACGAGGGGCCACTGGAAGCCAACCATATTCTTGCTTCCAGCCAGAATCCAGCTGCGTCTCTGGGGCTGTCTTGAATACCTCAAAAAAACCGGTGGGCAAGTCTAATCATCTGAGTTTTCAGAGGAGGTGTGCTAAGAGCAACGCATTCGTGCTGTTATCTTGGATACCGTATATAATCTATTTGCTCCTCTTCACAGAACCAAGACGGACTGAATTGCTCGAAGAGGTACACATGTTCAGTGCTGTGTCTGAGACACCCTCGATAATCCCGAGCACAACTTTGGCTATGACGACATGTATGTTGTCCTCTGTCGTTGATCAACTAATAACCAAGGTCTCAGGAAAGGCCCCAGAGATGATACGTCGTTCACCACGGATATTGCTTCCTTGTTCTTCTTGTGCCGATATAGAAGAAGGAAATCCGGTGATAGATTGAATCTACACCAACTATTTATATTAAGGAACTTGGATGTTGGAGAGAAGTTCAACAAGGCTCGAGCTAGCCAATGGATGTAATCTCATCCTCCTGGACAGTGTTGTTTGGTCGTTCACCACGGATAATGCTTCCCTTTTCTTCTTTGCCAATGAAGAGAAAGAATATCCGGTGGTAGGCTGCATCCAACTTCGGCATAGACCGGGGTTTCCGAAACAGATGACGAGGTTGGAGGAGCACTCGACAAAATCGAGATAGCAACAGTTGGAGATGATATTGAACACCTGGCCGGTGTGGGTAGCATCACGTAAGGTTTGGGTTAGACGGAGCCCTCCAGCGGTGGTAAATGGATACTACGCCACCATATATATAATAAGGGAACTTTCAGGATATCGAACCGCTTAATGGTCCTGGTTTTCACCTGTCCGTGGGACTCTGAGCTCGCAGCTAGCAAATAATATTTCCCTCTGAGCTGAAATCATGCCTCTTCCAGTCGACACCCTCAGCAAATCTGGGAAACATTCATCTCTGGATTCTACTCATCATCGCAAACATCCATGAGATGTGAATCCTTCTTGACGATGAACCATTCGCCTTACCAAGTCTTGATGATGAAGCCTGCGCGTGACCTACGATTTTGCATCGACTATCGAAAGCTGAATGCTATCACTAAGAAAGAACTGCACCATTGCCGATCGGACGGCCTGAGTACTCACGCTCGATGAAAAAGTGACCTCTTCTACAGCAGGTGGTTACAGTCAAGTACAAACCTCTTTACCAATCGGAACCATACCTTATGGACTTTCAATTCTTTCCTCCCGCCAAACATGGACTGACTTAGTCTTTGTGGTAGTTGATCCTTTCTCTAAGAAAGTCTGCTTTATTCTCTGCAGGAAGTCGGTCACATCACAAAGAATGGCCAGGTGGTCACAGTCAAGTGCAAACCTCACTTCTGATTGGTCTATACCTACCATAAGATGAAGGCATTCGGTTGTGCAATGTTTGGATTACGCCAGTTCCCATTGCTTATGGTACAGTTGATGGCGTGGGGGCGGGTGGCTGGGGGACTACATTTATCCTGGATTAACAACAAGTATCGATGCGACAAATCAATCTCGCCGATATCGAGCATGGCGATATCCATATCTACCGCATTGCTGTGGCAATAGTGCGTCTCACTACTTGAAGATGACCAAGCCTCGTATTCAGGAGCATGTTGGAAGCCCCGATGACGAATTGAGAGTCTAGGACAGCAGCCTACTATCGCTCATACTGATGGAAGCTTACATGATCAAGAACAAGTCGATGATAAATCCAGCCTACCTCGCTGCTGCAGGCATGCAATCTTGCTCAGGCGTCGCTATCCCTATGACCCCTACCAACGGAAAGGCGGACCGCACTACCATGTCGACCGAAGGCGTTGATGTTAACGAATACCAGAGCCTCGTAGGCAGGTTGAATTAGTTGACCACTAAAGCGAGGCCTGATCTACGCCACGTCACGTTTCGCCTCCAGAGACGCATGCACGCCCCTACTAGGGCAGATGCAAAAGCGTTGAAGGTTGTATACAGATATGGTCCCAGGGCTGACCCACTTGCCGGTAGCGATGGCGGAGTTCTCAAGCGAGTGCTGGCCCTGGCGTCGTATCAGACCCACGATATCTAATCCTGACTGGCTGGATGTGTGTGATTTGGATGTGGATCAATTTAGACCAGGAAACAGTGAAGACTACAGCTTCTGGAAATATACGTTCTGCCCATAGCCCTGAGGTAAGCTAGAAGATCACCAACGGCGATGTTAAATCCATTCATCGCTCAACTGACTTCGGTTTGGTCGGTCTGTGCCTTCAACCATATGATTTCGAGGATGATAACATACGATGGAAGAGACGAGCGACTTAAAAAGAAATGACGCAGTAAAATTATTTTCTAATCTTTTGAGAGATCACGACACCCGACTTCAGTTGAGCATCTTACTACTTGTGAACCACTCTAATATCAGACACACGATATATCCACTTTGCATAGCCGGGATATACATTCCTCGCTCAATCAGACGAAGATGGCAAACATTGCCTCTCCTTGTTCCCTCCTGTACCGCTGATAGCATGCACACAACTCGTCTTTGACCATACGAAAACCGGCCCTTCCTTCCATGACTGGGTTAACCAGCTACGTCTGTCTTGCCTAGTCCATAGTCCATCACTGCAATACCTTTAAAGATGTGGTTCTTCCTAGCTTTCATGGACAAGGCTCCGCAGCCGAGCATATCGACCTTTCATCTCGGTGGAATACTCAAGCGAATACAGCAACTATTGCTGGTCTGAGATCTATCATTGCTAATCCTAACATTAGCAACACATCAAGGGGAAGGAGATACACTACCATCAACTGTGTGAAGAACAACGACGAGTGAGTAGGAATCCAGCCGACGATCTACTACTTCCCCACCTATGCACTTGGCTAGGTGTGTCCTCTATATACTACAGTCAATCCCCTAAATAGAAAGGAATATCTTGGTTATGAAATTCCTCTCAACTGCTTAGGTGGTTGCATGTGGAAGACCCAGAACCACAACATGATGCTACTGACTAACCATCTTGCTGTCACGCTCTTATTGCATGAATGACGATCATGATCGTTCTCGTTAGTACGCTATGCAAAATGATGTTCCTCAGAGATGTGTGGGTGTGTTGTGCTGAGAAAGAACACCCAGCATAGAGTTGAGAGTATAATGAATAAACCGAGCAGAAGATGAAGCTCTGCTCCGTCGAAGACTCTGATCCAACTGCGGACTTTGTCTATGCACGAGACCAATACCCACCAACAATGACTCGGAGTCATGATTTCCGGGACTCTAATCTGCTAGTCCACGAATCATATCTTATTGAAATTGGGTAATGTGTGCTTTGGGAGAGAATCCACGAGCTATCTCCAAGAAAAGGAATACTTCGAAGGACAATCCCACTACGGGGTGGTGATTGCATCGACGTCTCATTTGAAAGATCGTATCGAAAAGCTAAATAACCACATCAACAGTCCGAAAAGGAGCTTTTATAGTGCTCCAAGCTCGTCTTATTGTCTGGTTGGCCGTTGAGCAGAAGACCATGCCGAGGATGAAAACGTGCACCGGATTTTCTGTGATTTGTGTCTTTCAAAGCCGAGGAAGAATCAGATCTGAGATGTAGGAGAACATGAAACCGGTCCTTAAAACATTTTTTTTTTACAAGAGATCCATGGTTAGAAGTCCATTACTTTGTACAATTCGAAAGATAACCATCAATACAGTACACTATTAACTCTCTAACATTTCTTTTTCACTTCATTTATAACTAGCAAGCCCCGGCTACCCCAATACCCCAATTCTTCCATTCCACCAAGTAAGCTTTCCATGTACATAGTGTAGATCCCCCTCGGTGCCAACACTATCTTTCATATTAATTATACCCCACTTCTACCAGATGTATAGCAAACCCACCCCTCGTAGAACTTCCTCGTTAAGTAACCGGTAAGTAAACCATGACAAGTAAGCTTTAGCTTACTAACAACTAGGGGTAAACTCTAAATAAAACCCGCAGTGTGTCAACAACATGTTGATAACTACACTAAGTAAACTTAATATGACATTTGACTTTGGAGCAAGGGAGGGTGGAAAAAAGCCGCGTGGCGGGCCCGTGGAGATGACTCTGGTCTGGAGTACTTCCAACGTATGCGCTAATGTATGTATGCCTTCTTTCTCACTGGGTGTGAAGTTGGGGTCATTATGGTCATGCATTCTTTTTCATCTTGCCTATGCACCCACTACTACTTAAGTGTATGTATGTACCCCCACACAACACCGGGGGCCTGAGAGTACACGCGGTTAACTACGGGTGTTGGTGGTTGAGCAGTATTCATATGCCCATCGCACAGCCACTACTATGATATAGTATGGACAGAGATTAGGATCATGCGCAGACAAGCATCGTGGAGGGATATTTTATTTGCTGCGCATGAACGCCCGCTCAGATACCGACGTGGCTTTTTCATCCATCACAAGAACATGCTGATCACTGCTGATCTGGAGAGTACTGCACTCCGTAATACCGCAGAATACACTGTAAAAAGAAGAAAGTGTAAGAGGGCAAAAATAAAGGCCTCCCATGTGGCTCTTGGTCAATCAGGTCTTGTCTGACGACTCGTTCGCCGATCCCACTCCTGCGGACGCTGGGTGATCTACGGCCTCGGTTCCTTGTGCGGTAGGTGCCGCAGGGATCTCGCTTGATCGGGCACCAGAGGTCAGCTCACTAACTTGGCGTTCTATACGCCGTCAGCACGAAACTCTAAGTAAAGGCTTTTTTTCGAGGCTCTGTGCGCCTCAGTAGTAGTGGATAAAAGGATACGAAGGAGAGTAAAGGAAAAAGGGAGGGTGGGAAATCGCGCACCTAAGTCGCGGATTCGCTGTCGGAGCATTTGGTTTTCGCGTGTCAGCATCGCTGCCTCCGCCTGGTAAAATGCGCTTTCATCCCTGCTTCCCCGCCGAGCTGGGCTCTCACCGGGGCCTGCACTCCAATCCGGTCCCTCTGACCCGCACGACGGCTCGGCGAGTGGTCGGAGATTGGGTGAAGCGGCTTGACTAGACGGGCGGGAGGGTCGCCGGCTGGACAAGGAGGAAGGCAATTGGGTTGACGCCCGACTGCTGGTTGTGGGGAGCGGGGGAATTGGGGGGAATGGGGTCAGCCGTTCCGCAGGACCAGAGTCATCCACCACGGCCTGCGAGTGTTGTTGTTGCTGTTGAAGGTGCTGTAGCTGAGCTTGCTGGCTTCGGATCATGTGTAAAAGACGGTTCTAGCCATGTTCAAGGAGCGTAGTTAGTGGCTATCTCTTACTCATGGTGGTGCGATAGCAACAAAGAATGCGCCGGGCAGTGACACAGTAATAGTTGGATCATACCACTTGTGCTTCTTGTTCTTGTTCTAGTTCCTGATGGAGCTCCCCCAGGGACGGCGCACGTTGATGATGCGGGTCCCCGGTGGCAACGGTCGGGTTCCCCCCGACATTACTGAGCGGACTAGAGGTGCGAAGCCCATTATGGCCAAAGGAAGACCGGTGGTGGTCGTGGGGGGTTGTGGTCGGTTCCCCGGGGGCCGAATCACTAGCGCTGTTATGGCCATTGTTCAGGATTGAGCTGGAACCGGTACGGGACCGGCGGCGTTCCGATCCTGACATGCTGGAGCGATGACTGTGAGAGGGCCGGTGAGGCAGATCAGTGACAATGATGTTGCTATGGTTATTTGCTGAACCGTTATTCATATTGGGCAGGGCTGCAGAAGGAAAGTCTGGCTGAGTATGCTGTGACGATAAGGAATCGGATAAAGTCGGGGGCAGCCGACGTTGACGCGGGGAAGAAGTAGTGGACCAGGTCGGGGACAGAGAGTTGATATCGGGCGACATGACTTGGGGAAGCAGGTTAAAGGGGGCCGGCCAATGGATGACAGTGGGTCTGTTGACGAGGTAGGTCCAACTGAAAAGATCAAACCACCACTTTTTGGCGAGAACCGTTAACTGAACAGTGTGTCTGCGAGCACTTGCTGCCACGGACTGGCTCAAACAATGGGTTGGTTGCAGTGGATTGCAGAGCTGGAGCCGGCGTGCCGCATTCCTGCACCTGAAGGCGGGGGGTGGCTGTACTAAGAAGGCGGTCAACCTTCAAACTGGTCAAAGTCAGACTGACGCTTTGCTGACGGGATGATCACGGGATGCCTAGATTCGGCCTAGTTCTACGAGACACTGGATCCGGCATCAAAGTCGGTCTGGGCCGGGGAAAGCCTGGAGTCGCTTTTCCCTGGAAACGGTGTTGCAAGCCGGTCCGGGTTTCGGTCATCTCCCGAATACCACTTCGAACCCCCACGCACACGTGAACAGATCGATCTGAATGTTTCGGCGAATTTTTCAGTGGTTGTCAGTGGATAAAAAGCCTAAGTGAGATCGCAGCACAATGCAATCGAACATTCTGTTGCCCCCTCCCCCTCTAAAGAATGCTTGCTGGGGCATGAGAGTCCCTGCAGAGAGAACCCGACTCACCGGGCTGTAGTTTGTACACTCAACAGTCAAATTTGTCTGCTTACCAGGGGATCATCCGCCACACCATCTTGGCGTCAAGTCTTGACAAACCTTGAGAGTGGGAAGGCGGCACTATCCGACCATACAGAGCCACCAGGACAAATTGGCCTCGGTGCTAGGCTCTTGGTATAGTAGTAGTAGTACTTTGTACTCCATGTCCCGACAATCGGACCCTTCCAGAGGGTACTACTGCTTCCTGGCTAAGTAGGCTGGAATCCTTCAACATTCCTGGTTCAATCAAATTTTACATAACAGCTGTAGCAACAGCCTATGGTTTATTGTTGCTTCGTATCGGTGCAGACTACCGAAGTTGTTTAGTGGCTTCATTGAAGATGACCTCGCCATCTCCACCTACGAGACACTAGCCAGGGGTCAATCCATTTATCCATGTGAGACCGGGAGGTTCGACCACCCTGTTGGTGGCGGAGTGGTCATCATAAATTTGTGTGTCAACAGTCCTAGTGGAAGTCTTGAGGCTTTGCTTGCTGAAAGCCTGTGTATTATTATCGCTTGGCTTATGTGATGGCGCTCGATCGGCGACGGGTTTCGATACAGCCTTCTAGAAAGTAGGGGCAACGTGATCATTTACTGCTTATTTCCCCCTACATGTTCAGATGCATTAGCATGACCACATCGACGACCATCGAAACAGTCAATGACGGTATTGAAGGAACATAACCCCCCAGGACTTGAATAAGCCGATGACACACTTGTAATACGTGAGAGAAAAAAAAAAGCATTGGGGGCGCCGATCGCCTTGGTCAAGGAAGGCTTGACGTCACCCCCGGCTACCCCGAGACCAGCTAATCCAACCCCGTGGGAAATTCGATGAGGGAAAACTGGGTCCAACATGGAAACCGCCTAAAAAGCGGAACACAGACCAATGCTGTGGCTTCCTGTTCTTTGCAGCCCACCCTCCCCCCCGGACTCCAAAACCCGGACAGGAACACTAGCAGTATTTAGCGTATATCTTTTGATAAAAATTTTTTCATTCTCATGGTTGTCAGCTTTCATGACCCATCTGCTCGGGAGGCCACGCAGTCATGTACAGTGCCCATGGCCACCTGGAGACCCCGGCGGCCCCTTGCGTGGGCACACTTTTGCGCCCGCATTATTGACAGGCTGGACCTTCTCGGCCTGTCCAGGGCACCTTTTCCATAAAATGTAGAGTCTGGCGCACAAAGTCTAAAGTGCAGTTTTCTCAACATAACTCGCAATCTCTCACCGTAGGAAGAAGTCCTCCCGCACCCGTGTCGTGGCAGGCTTCCCCGAAACGGGCATTCTAGAGACCGTAGTCCTATCGGCCCAGAACGGCTCCAGTGAGAGTAATGAATATCGACAACCACCGAAGTGGGGAAGCCGTAGTGGTCGCGCCGACCACTCTTGGCTCTGGAAACTCAACCGGTTTCCCCCAGAGGTCAGGCGATGAGTGATTAAGGAATGATGTTAAGGACGGAGTTAAGCACGATGGATCCGTCCATCAGCATCGCCCCAGAGCTATCTGGAAATTGACTGGCCGTGTCAGTGTGGCAAGTGGGCTCTTCGGAGTCTGGTTTAGGTGGTATGTAGTACCTACCACGCCGGTCCTGATTCGGCAGGCCAAATGCATCATCATTCGGCCCTAACCGTGTGCGGCCGGCTGCTTGGCCAGAGACGACCGATACCCAACACCCCATCCGGGAAATATGCATCCAATCTCCCCTAATTTGAGTTATGCCAGTCCTGTCAAGAATTCATGCGAGTGCTATCATCATCATTACAAGCCACAGAGACCAGGCCTTAATAATGGTGAGTGGCAAAGTAGAAAGGGGGCAGAAGGCTGAAGTTGCAGCAAGAAAGAAAAAAGTGTAAATTGGACATGAAAGGCCAAAGTGAACTAATTCCCCATGCCCCGAGTCATCGGAGACGCCTGGACCGACTGAACTCTAAATGTACAATCCCCGACTCCTATTGGAGAGGAATGGGAAAACTGGTGGATTGATATAAAGCAGAGTCATTCCTGCAGTGCTGCCCGTGCGATCCATGGGTGTTGCGGTAACATCACCCACTTCTTCCCCTGATGCGACTGGTTACTGGGATATAAGTACCGTGATAGAACCCCATCACGGTTGCCTTTTCTGGGGTACTTTCCTGAAAAAGTAGTTTTGATACTAGTCCCAGGTAGGCCTGATCTCTTACTCCAGTCCTCTTGCTCACTTTCCCTTTCTGGCCTAACCCAATCACCGTCATCTGCTGCTTGTGATTACTTCTATTACTTCCTCCCTCTCCGCCCACTCCTGCTCTTTTTCTTCCTTCTCCTTCCTCCCTATACTTATTTTCCTGTCCTTCCCTTAACAAGAACTTCTCAGTGCTCCTTCCTCCCATCCAGTGATTTGCTATTCCCATTCTCACTTGCTCGCCTTGATTGCCTGGTCTTCTCTATCTTGATTCAGTCTGGGTCGATTGTAAGTACATGCTATTCATACACCAATGTGACTATCGCGTGATGGCGTGAACCTACAAGCATCTCTGCGTTTCATGCTTTGCTTTCTTTTCCCAATATTATCACAGTTTACATTTCTTCCAAGCCAACACCATGCAGCGACTAATTCAGTACGTTACAGTGCGCATAATGGCTTCTCGCCCAGACAGAGACATGAGTAATCATGAAAAGATTCATGAGTCAGAAGCCTCGTCTTCTACTCAAACCGACACCATTCTTGATCCAGCGACCGAAAAGGCTCTGGAACAGCAGCAAAAGTCTCAACCGCTTCCATCAGACACCAACGCTGGAACTACTCTACACCAATTAGAGAATGCCGCGTCCGAAAAGGTCGAGCTGACTGAGGAAGACTGCTACGACCAACTCGGCTATGCCTTTCCCAGCTGGAAGAAATGGATGATCATTTCCGTAATCTTTCTTGTCCAAACATCAATGAACTTTAATACCAGTCTCTACTCCAACGCCCTCACCGGTATATCCGAAGAATTCGGAGTCAGCATGCAAGCTGCTCGGTGTGGTGCTATGATTTTCTTGGTTCTCTACGCCTTTGGTTGCGAGCTTTGGGCACCATGGAGTGAGGAACTGGGCCGGAAGCCGATTTTACAGCTCAGTCTGTTCCTTGTGAACATTTGGCAACTCCCCGTTGCTCTCGCCCCCAATTTTGCATCTATCATGGTAGGACGTGCTCTGGGAGGTCTTAGCTCAGCTGGTGGCTCAGTTACTCTGGGTATGATCGCGGACCTTTGGGAAGCCGATGACCAACAGTATGCTGTCGCCTGCGTGGTATTCTCTTCAGTGGGTGGCTCAGTGATTGGACCAGTTGTTGGAGGATTTGTGGAAGCATATCTGCCGTGGCGCTGGAACATCTGGATTCAGCTCATATTTGGGGGTTTCGTGCAGGTGGCGCACTTCCTTTTGGTCCCTGAGACCCGGACAACGATTATGATGGACCGTATCGCAAAGAAGCGAAGGGAAAGCGGCGAAGACCCCAATATTTATGGACCGAACGAGCTGGTCCCTTTCAAGGACCGCTTCTCGATGCACGAAGTCCTCATCACCTGGATCCGTCCCTTCAAGATGTTCTTGACGGAGCCGATTGTCCTCACTCTATCTCTGCTGAGTGGTTTCAGTGATGCCCTGATCTTCATGTTCATTCAGTCGTTCAGCCTTGTGTACGACCAGTGGGGTTTCGGCACCGTGGAGCTAGGCCTGTCGTTCCTTCCCATTCTCGTGGGCTACTTTATCGCATGGGGCGCTTTCATACCCGTCATTAGAAGAAACATTGAGGAGCGGCGCAGGAAGCCTGACGATGAGCGGGCTCAGTACGAATCTCGACTTTGGTTCCTTCTTTATACTGCACCCTGCTTGCCTATTGGCTTGATTGGTTTTGCGTGGACCAGTTTGGGACCCCCTGTCCACTGGATTGGAAGCATGGTATTCTCTGCCATCGTCGGTATTGCCAACTACAGCATCTACATGGCTACTATCGATTACATGATCTGCGCTTACGGACCGTACTCGGCTTCTGCAACGGGCGGCAACGGATGGTCTCGAGATTTCTTGGCTGGTGTCCTCACCATCCCTGCCACACCCTTCTTTGAGAGTAAGTAACATATTACCGTCACAGTTTATATGGGATTCTAACAGATGACTTTAGACATTGGCGGGAAATACCACCTGGAATACGCGTCTACCATTTTATGTGAGTCTTCTTATTGATGTGCCCTGCGTCTGGGGATATGGGACACTAACGGCATTTCCTCCAGTCTGTATCTCTTTCCTTCTGGTCATTGCAGTATACGTCATCTACTGGTACGGACCAACACTCCGCAAGCGGTCGCCATTTGCCCAGCAGCTGTCCGATGCGAGAGTCGAGCTTCAGACTCACGGGCGACGGCTGTCTAAGATTCCTTCCGGTTCAAGGGCAAATTCCTTTGCACGCTCGCAACAGAACCTGCGCATTCGTCATACGCTTGGGAGTCGTCCTGGCAGCTACATAGCATCCCGCCCAGCGTCGAACGTCAACTCCCGTGTCAACTCACGGAGAAACAGTCTTTCTCGCTGAGCTCTTATGCCGGATTCGTTACGCATGCGACATGAGCCGCTCGGATACTATTTACGATGTCACTGAGACGATTAATGAGCGTTGATACCAATCATGGCCGATGCCTTTGCAGGTCATAAACGTTGTTTGCTTTACTCTTTACCATCCACGGACCTGTCCCTTATATATACTGTCCGAAAACGGTTTGGCCTACAATACCCAATAGTATATGCGCAACAATCATTTTCAGTTCTAGGCAAGGCGCTGGCTCGGGAAGTAATGAGAGACGTATTAGCTTTGCTTTGCTTCTTGGAACGTTTACTAGTTTTAGGTTAGCTTTCTACTGCTTGGGCTGTCTTGGTTAGCTGTTGCCATTTCTGGCTGGCTCAAACATGTAGCTATGAGCTTTTGCAGGCTCGGCCGTTCGCGGTCTCACCCTCGAAGAAAACCTAGATCGGGGTTTCTTTTTCCTGGGACAATTAAGAAATAAAAAGATACCATTGGAAACCATTTATTTATCTAAAGTATAAAATCTCATGAACCTATACCGGTCCCGCACGATCGCGACAGAGATAAGGATCGGTGGGATGCAACCAGACGGTGCAACCAAGCGGGAGCAGAACCATGGAGGACCGAGTCAAGCAGTACCGAACAGATTCAGATGGCGGTCATCTGCAATAACCGAATCATGCCGATGGTTGGAATGTGGAGACACCGACCTTGCATCTGGATCCGGACGGGAGCATCGGATTCGGCAGCCTCGGAATACCCTCCCTCGATCCCTGGGATTGGATACCAAAAGCCAGCCATGGATGGATACCTCTTACAGCGCTTGGCTCATTGTCGACATGGTCTAGCTCGATGCTATCATCTTACCGGACCCGAGTGTAGTGACACTGGTACTTCTCTGCTTTGCTTCTCGCCGTCTGAAAGATCAGACTCCTCACTGATTCTCATGCATTGATTGATGCAGGTACCCCTGCGGGAGATCTACAGGCCCTTGGGGAATCACATGTTTCTGCCATCTGGAGTTTTGAAACATTCGTCGGTTTTTCTAGAATGAATCGATGTGGTGCCCCGTCGAAGGGTGGATGGGTCCTTCGGGTGGTATTGCCGAGGATGTAAGGGGATTGGTTGGCTTCTTCCTATTGAATGGCTCAAGGGATTTCGATGCTTTCTATGGTTCCCTTCATCTATAAGGGTGTTTAGGACTGGTTTTCCTAAGGGAGATATTCTTGATCAGAGAAATCTCGCGATGCTTGTTGGTCTTGACAAGAACGCACTATATCTGGTCTCATCATGGTATATGCTCAACATCTAATTATAGAGATCGGTGCAGGAAGCAGGAGGCTGACTTGAGATAATCGATGTACGAAGCAGGGGGTTCATGTGGTCAGTATGAAACTATTCATCGACCAGCGCATTGTGGCGAAAGAGCACTTCACGGCGGATGCAGGCGATTCGCTTGCCGCGGGAGATCGACCCGTCCGCAGCCACCCCCAGTCACGTGCCCTGGCCGGTCGGTGGCCG
Organism: Aspergillus costaricaensis CBS 115574; assembly: GCF_003184835.1. Taxonomy (NCBI): domain Eukaryota; kingdom Fungi; phylum Ascomycota; class Eurotiomycetes; order Eurotiales; family Aspergillaceae; genus Aspergillus; species Aspergillus costaricensis. The sequence goes on from NW_020291829.1 coordinate 369,623, forward strand.
CGGAGCGATGCTTAGTGAGAGCTGCTGCTGCGATAACTCGACGGCGCCAGCTATGCAGATAGTCTGATCTACCCTTCTCTACCACCGCTCAGCATGGACCACGTATCTAGGGCAATTCAGCAGCCCCGAGCGGTGGTCACTCGCCTCCAGCGTTACTGCTTCCGCCGCAATTACCATCTACGACCCTCCTCTTCTCGCGTTATCCCTCCCTCCTCCCACCGCCTCGGACCTCGTGCTGCGGCGACCACTTTCAACACCTACACCTCCAACCTCCCCAACACCACCCCTTCATATCGGATAGCTTTGCGCCGCCACGCCTCGACGATGGCGGACCCACAGTTTGCAGAAGGGACCAACCCCGAACAGGCGCGCCAGGGATTGCAGACACTGCAGGAACAGGGATGGGTACTGGATGAAGATGGACAGGGCGTGAAGAAGACCTTCTATTTCAAGTCGTACTTCAAGGCGGTGGTATGTTGGCCCCCTCCTCCTCCTCCTCCTCCTCCTCCTCCTCCCCCTGTTTTCCGCCCCTCCCTTCGATGTGTTAGATATGATATGGGCGCAAGGTGATCTGACCGATTTGGTATTATTTGCAGAGCTTTGTCAACGTGGTCGCATCGCAGAGTTCGACCAAGAAGCACCATCCTACCATGACTGTGGTAAGTGTGACTCATCACAGAGAGAGAAAAATAAAAGGGGGGGGGGGGGGGGGTGAAGTGAAATGGTTATGATTGAGGCTGATTTGGAATCATCGTAGAGAATCGGATCGGTCGATATCCACTGGACTACCCACCACCCTCGGGGCTTAAGTGAGAAGGACTTGGAAATGGCGCAGCATTGCGACGAGGCAGCGGAGCTGATGGGGTCGGTGGAACAAGGACAGGGGAAAAAGTGTGCTCCGGGTCGAGACTAACTCCAATCCCCATTGTTGGATGGGAATGGGGGAATTGTGTGGCGTAAGGAGCTGAGGGGGGAGATTCATGTTAATATTGAGTGTGATTGATTGGTATTTATTAGTGACTTGCCAGCGGAATATTCCCATGATAGCCAAATTGATTAAAATGATTGATTATCATCTGATTAATCATTCAAACAATCAAAACAAGGGAGGGGAGAGAGGAGGGGGGTGACCTCTTAGTCAGCGCTTATGTTCCTCGTGGACAATAAACAAAAAAGGCGTAGTTCAACAATCAATCCAATCCAGCCAGTCAGTCAAGCTACTTTGTACTAAGAAAGTCTAGTCGAACTTTCAGCTGAGAAAAATGGCTGGAATGTGCCACTTTTGTGCCTGTTTTCGGGTCAGGCCATCCAACCAGATGCCGACCCGAAGTGTGAAGAAACAAAAAAATATACACAACCAACTCAACTTATACTACCGACATCTAATCTGACACGGACATCCTGTCACTCTGCAGGTAAGCATTTCTCCATTCCTCCATCCTTTTTCCCCTTCTCCAATGTTTTCAATTGATGTGTTCCTCATCCGGAGAAAATCAAACACGACTAACCGAATTCCACCCCCTCTTGAGGCCTCTAGTTCGCTCATCAACCGACAACCGTTGCCCGGAAAGTGGGGACCGTAAGGTTTGGCTCAGTTCAGGGGCATCAACATGACTCTCCAATTTCATAATGGATTCTCTCCCCCGAGGGAGGAGTGGATAAGTTGGGTTGGGTGATCACCTTGGGTGGCGGGAGAGAGATGCAGGTCGCGCATTCACATCACATACTATCTGGTATGTTTTTGTGCGAATCTATTCTACTCCATACGATCTCATCTCTCTTCCTCCCTCCTCCCTCTCTCTCTCTCCAGCCCATCCCCAGCTCAGCCAATCCCCCTCCCCTCCACTCAGGGGGTTCGCTTGCGCGCGCAGACCGTTTCAGATCTGCTTGTCATCACCACTAGCCCTCTAGTCGCTGGCTAGGCCCGACGGGGCAGGTTCTATGGACGGGCAATCAATAATCTAATTTAATCCCAGAAACTTTGCGCTGCTGGCCTGCCTGGAGCCTGTTTCGTCTTGTTTCGCGTTGGTCCGTTTTTTTCTTTGTCACACTTCCATCTCCTCCTTCTCTTTTCTCGTTCACACAATCACGCTCATACACATTATTACTACTTTTACTACTACTTCTTCTTCAATTCTTCTCCTCTCTTTCGCGCTCTGGGTCTTTTCGCAATCCATCAACTACGGGCCTCCACACTCCCAATTGCCGACTATGACGTGTGTTTGACTCCCAATCTCTTTCCCTGATTTGGTTGTCTGTTGATCCCACACGGCCACTTCGTCACTCCCTGTCGCGCACGCCCCAAGACAAGACCTCGAGTTCAATTCGTACTCGCCGTCCACCACGGATTCACGCTAGGTGCAATATACCTCGTCTATCCGAGATCTTTCCTTCATAAACGACTTTTTCTGTGCCCTACACGGTCGGACATGATCTATGCTTGAGTTATCATCGTCAGCTTGCGATGACACTTTTCTTGTTTTCAAGCACCCTAATCTTTCCTTATCGATCAATGAGGCACTCATTGTTAACACCATTCTTTTATCTATCCATTCGTTAATTATACCCAATCTTGCTGCGGTCAATTGATGCGCGTGATTTTGTTTACTATATACCCTTCCCAACCTCTTCTAGACAGCAGGCATTCCGACGTCCGCCTTCAGGACATACAGTGGAGGTCTGACTAAGGATGACGTTGGATGTACACTCCCCTCAACAATCGGTCAGCGAGCGCAGAGGCCAGCGATTGGCCCCTCTACAGACCAACTTCAGTCGCCCAACCGCACGTCCAGTGGAGGTTCCACCCGGCAGACCACAGCGTCCACGGCCCACGGACTTCCAGGGTGATGCGGAGGCAGGTGAAAGAGTCCCATTGCAGGCCACACCGGTTAAGCGCCAAACATCCAAGTCCAGTCTGCGGAACATCTTCGGACGCGACAAGTCTTCCCGGAAACAACCTAGCGATGCTAAGCTCACGGGCATCGATGAATTGCAGCAGCAAAGCACACAACCTGCAACCGAAACAGCTCCGGTGATCCAATCACCCACAGCTGTTGCCACGCCGAAGACTACCGTTTCGACAGCTACACTCCCCACGTCGCCGATTACGACAACATCTCAACGGTCCAGGCTTCCCTCCAAGTCTCGTGCGAAAACAGGTGACGAGAAGCCTGCTGCGGGTGAGATAGGATGGAAACCACCACCACTCTTCCAGGCGTATCCACAGGCAATCAAGCATGACACCCTTCCTGTCCCCGCCATGTCGGTGGATTCCATCATGCGCATGCATGCCACCTCGAAGGCAAAAGCTGGTGCTCGTGAAGAAGAGCCTGCTAATGGAGAATCGACGGAGGATGGCGCGGCTCGGAAGAAAAAGGAAGACAAGGAGAGGAAACGGCACATGCGCACTCTCTCCGAAACAATGAACAAAGCAGACTGGACCCAGAAAGTCTATGTACTGGCCACCGCTGGCTATATCTTACAGTATTCTGGCTCCGGTAAATACGACAGGTTGCCGGAGAAGATGTTGCAGCTCGGTCCTCGAACTGTAGCCTTTGCTAGCGATGCGATTCCTGGGAAGCATTGGGTGCTGCAGGTATCACACACTGACGAAGACGGCACGGATTCGACTAAGCCCTCCCGGTTTCGCTTCGGGTTTCACAGGTCTCCGTCCCGGCGGCTTGAGCGTTGCTTCCTTCTTGTATTTGACCACCCCGAGGATATGAGCTCCTGGCTCTTGGCCGTTCGGGCTCAGATCGAGGCACGGGGAGGTAAGAAGTATGTTTCAGAAAAGACAGCCGACGATGGGGAAGAGCCCCAGCTTCAGACTAAGCCCAGTATCCGCCAAATGGTGACCAAAGATCCAAACCGGTTTTCTATGCTACTGAAACCTCAGCAGTCTGTATCTGAGGAAGACAAGGACACCGGTGTCAGCGTTAGCGACCAATCCCGTCGGAGCTCATACGTCTCTCTCAATCGCCGGTCGATAGTCATGCCCGCCGCATCAGAATCCCGCTCGGGCTCCATATCCACCACACATACCGAAATAACATCTCCTGTGAGCGGTACGGGACGATTCTACTCATCCATTCCTAGTGCAAGTGTCCCCAATTCTCCACCCAACGGTGGTGTGGTCGCAGCGTCTTTGGACGGCACAGCAAGTCCCAGCGTCAAAAGCTCAACGAAGCGTCGATCGTTGAACATATCGTCCCCATCAACGATCAAGACCGCTGCTGAGATGGCTGCAGAGATCCCACGAGCACAATCGACACAGCCGGATCCTGTGCTCCGCAGCACCTCGCCGCCGGCACCAAACTTCAGTGTGCCGTCTTTTAGCAAGAGATTCACTGCCCGATTTGGCCCACTCCAAGTCCCTCAGGTCTCTCAGCTTCCTACAGCCGTGGAGGATACAAGCAGCAAAAGTACAGTTGCTGCGCTTTCGGCGTTTCCTTCTCCACCCCAATCTCCAGGCAAGGTTCCGAACGGCTTCCTGCCTGAGGAGCCCAGCGAGGAGCAGCAACAACAACCGCAAGAGCCGGAACCGGAGCCGCAACCAAAGAAGCCGTGGCCACTCCATGCAGGTCAGCCTAAAAGGCCACCACTGCGCGTTTCCTCTTCCCAAGACTCGCTAGCGGAAAATCAACGTATAGCGGATCCCAGAGGCAACCGTCTCTCTCGCATGCCTCGGAGCATACAACCCAACATGGCAGCCCCAGTGCCGCGGCCCACGACTGCAGTCGGCGGAGGGCCAAACATGTTGCACGTGGGTTCAGACACACGTCGTGATCAGCAACGGACCAGAGGGTCTGTTATGTACCAACCAGATCCAAATTCCCGTCTGCCGCCAGTAGCCATGGGTCGCCGGAAGAGCATGCCAGGGCTGATCGGACCGCCAGCTGCACCGCCGCCTAACTGTCCACTACCTAAAATCCCATCCCCAGTCGACCCACAGTCGACCAACTGGGGTGATGCACCCGCCGACCTGCGACAGTGCATCTCGCCTCCCCCGCTCCAGACTATCCGGGAACAGCGCAAGAGTTCCGCTCCAGTTCCCGCCGGCTATGGCATGCAAAGTCGAAGTGTGTCCCGGCAGTCCAGAATGCCGCAAATATAATCAACCAGCCTCTAATCACTCCTTACTATACATACATTCACCCATTCGCATGATGAACCCTGCATGCCTTGTACATGTTCATCCTATTTCTACCCATTATGCTTCCACGTCGCCACGGCACGACTTCTTTCCGTCCGTCGACTTTGACAGTCGACGATGTCGATCATCGTATCATTACATAGCGATCCAGCGTTTTTCTATCTTCTTTACAATTTTCAGATATACACCCTCTTATTATACATCCTGATACCATTCGTGAATGTACTGGCACACATGTCGACTCTTACTATCTACTACCCACAGGCTACTACTATTACTACTCCTACTATCATTTCCTTTTCATGTGTTACTCTTACCCAAAACGATAGACGTGGTGGCTCTCTGTTTTGTGTGATTCATTCGATATTTACTTTCTCAAGTTGTATTCTATTCTATCTTTTATCATATACAGGCTGCTATACAGTGATTCCAGAGCGAATATACTAGCGATTAATACAATATGGGATCTACTGTTCATGACTCCAACAACTCTCTCTTTCTAGAACGCCGCAATTGATTAGCAGCACAAGCTTTCTGGCACCCCTAATCAATCTACCTTCTTTTATGAATATTTTTCAAGAAACTATCAAGTAGTATAACCAAGTATCCAGCAACAAACACTAACTACTCTGGATTTCGATCCATCTACCTCCGGCAACTACGTAAATGATGTGCACACAGTGCACACAGCAAAAGGGAAACGAAACGGCCCGGCCCGTTATTGGTGTCGAGAATCCCGAGAATCATCCGCCTTGGCTCCGAAGAGGGTATTATGTAATGGGTAGATTATTAGAGATGGTCATATTTTTTCAACTTAGTTGAGATAATTGAAAGAAAAGAGAAGAATGGATATATGTATAGGTTATGTACTATATATCTTACTGGTAGAGATAGTGAGCGTGTGATAGTGTATAACATTTACTAGTTGTTGGGAGTTAGTAGTAGTAGACGGGTAGTTACTATGTAGCACTTCTATGTATATGATTGTTCAGTCACTGTTGGGATGGATGAGTTAAGTCACTGGCACTGAGTAATTACTTACTACTAGTAAGTAGCTGGTAGATATGGTATAGTGGTGAGAAGTAGTAGTAGTAGTGGTGGTGATAGTTGAATCTTCTCTTTTGAACGCTTGCCGAGTAGAATGAAGAGAATGCGACCTACCACCACCACTACTACTACTATCTTCACTGTATATGCAGCGGAGGCTGTAGCAGTTTATATTATGAATTCCACGACAGTGTATCACTACGCGCATGCCAAGCGTGCATATATGCCAACAGTAGGAATTGATTCAATCATGTGCTAGCAAGCTGTAAACCCAAAACCCGAATACCCCTAACCTAACCAAGCAACAATGGAAATGGGAAAATGCGACCGAAGTGTAAAGCGAGGACGTGCAAGAGTTACCGTACAGAACTGAAAGGATAAGATGGGATATGATTAGAAGCGAGAAAGGTTGTATCTCCCACACATGTAGGAAGAAGGCTCAATGGATTTCCGCAGTCAATGGTATAGAATCAAAGTACATCGATTACTCTTCGGTGACTTCCTCCACGCGCGGCGCAAGGTCTCGCTTTACAGTGCTTGAGGTATCCGGGGCTGCTGTTGCTGTTGTGGTGGCGGACGGAGTGGATTGGGCTGCGGCTTGAGGTTCCTCGCCTCCTGCGTTCTTGGACTTCTTGGACTTTTTCTTCTTGGTCTGAATATGGAGGTTAGATATTGTCTTTCTTTCTGCGATGCCATGGTAGGTCGCTTACCTCTTGCCAGCCCCACAGGGGCTTGAAACTATCCACGAATCCAACATCTTCGAATAGGTTGGGGAACAGCCATAGACCAGGGGGAACCGCAATGACTGTGATGCAGAACAGAATAAGACGAAAGATGGACATGGCGAAGAACAATCCCAGCAGACCCATCATGCCCACACTCAGGTACCAGACACCCTGGCGCAGCATCATCGGCCACAGGGGGAACAGCACCACCGCGAAGATTCCTGCTACTACAGCCGCGGCCATGACCTTCTGCTTCCACTGCGGACCTTCCCACAGCCAGACATAGTGCATCATAGGATCGGTTTCTTGGTGCTGCTCAATGCGCACCGTCCACAGTCCCTTGACACGGTTCTTGGACTTGCCGTGGTTGTGGCCCGCATGGGGGTCAACCTTCGTCACGCGCAGAGCAAGAAGGGATAGGGGAAGAAGCTTGAAGACGTTCTCTGCCGATGCGCGGTCGGTGACTGGAGGGAGAAGAGAGTTCTTTTTGGCAGCCGCCTTGGCGTAAGCTGGGGACTCGATGGCGCGGATGGCACGTTTCACTGGTATTTATGAGTATTTTCCAGGCACATATGATAGTAAAGAGTATATACCTTTGAACATCTCCTTCCGCTGCCCATCCATGATACATGTCCGTGTCTTTAGGTTCTGCGACCGCAAGAACGCGGCAACGGCGAGCGCCTTCGGATCAGGAGGGTTGTTAGGGTTCACAGGGACCTGGCGGGTCACCTGCTGGGGTTGAGGCTGTGGGGGTGCTGGCAGATTCTGTCCTGGTTGGGCTGGTGATTGAGGAGGTGCTTGCCCTTGCGCTTGGGGCTGCTGGCCCTGCGCTTGGGCTTGAGCAGCTTGTCGTTGGGCCTCGACTTGTCTCTGGTGAGCGGCAAGAGCTCGCATTCTCAACTGAGTGACATATTGTTCGGTTGTCATTCCGTGCTTGGCTGCCTCTGCAGTGAGCTGTTCGCGCTGCTGTTTGGCAAATTCCTCGGGGGTCATTCCGCGCCTAGCAGCTTCGGCGGCGAACTGCTGTTGCATGGCCGCAATCTGCTGGGGGGACGGCTGGCCGGGCGCCGCCATGGTGAAGGAGTGTGTAGTTTTTTATATATAAAAACTAGAAGGGTTCCGGAAGAAAAGAAATGCAAGAGCGCACAGCGCAGTGACTTGCAGAAATTGAGTGGACGTTTCGGGTGGGCGATGGATGAGATGGCAGGAAGTTGGCGGGAGATGAAAAGGCCAGATGGTGTTCCAGTTGCCCTTCCACTTGCGCCGTCAGGGTCCCGATCGCCGTCCACCGCCTTCTTCTCCGCACTCCGTTCTGCTTCCATTCTCCCACTCGGCGCATTCATCTCCCCTCACGTTCATCATCTCCATCCACTATATCAGGCAACTCCACGCAGACTCCACTCCTTTTCGACTAATGTGATTCGAGTTCCGGTGTGCTGCCTGCAGTTCGCAGCTCCATGTCATTGAGTTTCTCCTCAGATGTCGCCTTGAATGCAACGGAGGCGGCCGTCTTCCTGGTAAGTTGCGCGCAATCATGCGCAAATGCGCTTATACATAGGTTTATTCCGCTTACTGACATCTTCCAGAGCGAAAGAGATGTAGCTGGCCAGATTCCAATTAACTTCGTCAGCACATCCGCCGTATCACTTCGCGCGGCATGTTTTGGCGACAATGTCTACGACCGGGATGCAGCGGGCAAGTGCATCTCCAACTTACTAGTCATCGGATACCGCCGCTTTCTCGTCGACCTTTACTGGTCGTCTGACCAACGGGATTGGATGCTCTGCCCGCTGTCGCTCTCCCCGGATGTCCCCGTTGTGACTGTGTCGTCCATATCGCCTACTTCTTCGACAACGACAACTGCGACGAGTGGAATAACCGCAACGACGACCGCAACGACTACAACAACGACAACGAGCCAGACAACCAAAGCCACTTTCACTGCGGTAGCCCGATCGTCGGGTTCGGTCCTCTATGAATTGGGTCCGTACCGCTGTTCTTTGGATCTCGACTTGTCCGACCTGATCAATGTGTTCCGGGGTTTCTTCCAGGCGTATACCTCCGAGCTGACCGTGTATACGAGATACATCTCTCTTAATCTGCATGCGGCTGGAAGCGCGACTAGTCCCGACGAAGCAGCATCTAGTGTGACTGGATCGCAACTACCCACAGGCTCTGAATCTGTCAGCTATCTCTTCGATGAACATCTGTCTTCTTACATATACACGCCGTCAACCCTCGCTTCCGAGCGCGCCAACCTGAATCAATCATGGTACCAGGTCGAAGACGGCTACAAACCCATTACCGAGTACTTCACCATATATGAGGACCCCAACGGCGACCAAAGTACCCCTGATGGCTGGCCATGCGTGAAGTACCTTCAACTAGCACAAGAGAAGCGCCTTCTCATTGACTACGGGACCATCGACTCCCAGCTACAAGACTACAACTTATCCTACATGAGTGACGTTATCTTTCCATCCAACTATCTCACTTCCACAGTATCCGTATCTCTTGACTCCGACGGAAGCGTCGACACTGGCTGTTTATATGATCCCGACGCGACCACCGTATCCCAAGCCAACAACTCCTGGGCCATATCCGACTACATCCCCATACCAGAAGGATTAAGCCAGAACTCGACAATCGCAGCAATGTCCCTCGTGGCCTCCAACCTAACCGCATGCGGCCTCACCCCCACACTAAACGACACCCTCTTCAACAAAACCGCCGACACCGACCCCGAACCCTACACAGAGATATCCCTATCCAGCTCCTGGGCCTGGTCCATCGGCCAACCCGCCAACGCCGACTCATCCTCCGCCAGCTTCAGCGCCACAGACCGCTGCGCCGTCATAGACCTAACAAACAGCGGCCACTGGCGTGCCATCAACTGCAGCCAAGTCCGCTACGCCGCATGTCGCGTGGGAAACAACCCTTTCACGTGGCAATTATCCCCAGCGCCATACACCTTCCGAGACGCCTACGATCACGGCTGTCCCGAGAACACCAGCTTTGCCATTCCACGCACCGGTCTCGAGAACACCTATCTATATCAGTACCTGCTAACACGATCGGACGTTCTCGACCCAACCTCTGCATTCCCGAACAAGACCAAGGTCTGGTTAGACATGAATTGCATCGATGTGGAGTCTTGTTGGGTAACGGGGGGTCCTGATCAGGAGTGTCCGTATGCGTCGGATCCGCAGCAGCTGGAGAGACGGACGGTCTTGGTGGCTGCTATTGCTGGGATTGTGATTTGTATTATTGCTGCTCTGACGTTGTTTGTAAAATGTAATGCCAACCGGCGCAATTCGAGGAGGAATAAGAGGGTAATCAAGGGATGGGAATATGAAGGGGTGCCTTCGTAGTTTGGTATTGTGGTTGTTCATTGTATATTTGTATGTTATAGCTGTATATAGTCTCCGAATTCGGATAAAAATCATGAGATACTAGTAATATGAAACATTGCAATATTCTTTGAATGGTATGCTAAGCTACTACGTGATTGTCTACAGTAAAAACAGTGGGGAGTATCACCAATAAAACAAACATAAAATCACATCAGTTATCGTCAGAAGATCCTCATGTCCAACATGTGCAAACCATGATATCCATATGCCTCATAAATTCAATGAAAGAAGACGCATCGCGTCTTGAAATAGTTGTAGATGCTTTGTCCTTTTTTTTATGCGTGTTCCACTCCGAGCATATCAGTGCTATAGACCCGCAAAGCGAGCCCATCCGGCTGCTCGGATAGGGGTTGTGTTCTCATTTTTTGGTTTGGTAGTCTCGACACGGCCCTCTTCCGCAATCTTGCCGCTGACGTCCCGCCGTCTTCCCACTCCCAATCCGGCGATGTAGTTTCCATACGACAATGAAGAGTTGGCGTGGGTGGCATCAGCTCCTGAGTTACTGACGACGCGACCTTTACGATCACCGTCGATAGTCACCGGGTCTGCAGAGGGAATGCCAAGGCTATTGAGGTCACCATCGTCATGCTGCTTAAGTGCGCCGTAGGCGTTGAACTTCTGGCTTTTCTTGATGCTGAGCTTGTTATTCTTTGGAGTGAGCTTCGACTGGTCGCGGCTGACTTTTCGTGGGGTGTCAAGTCCGAATTGGTCCGGGAGTTCTCCATAGAAACTTCCTTTCTTCTGCAGACTATCAAGAAGCGGCTCGTCGGCAGGAGGCTTGGGAGAAAGATTGGGTATGTCAGTAAGGGCCATGCGCCCATTGCTTGGTGTGCGATTCTGGACGATGTCCGGCTTCGGCAGGGGAGAGGGCGGGTTCAGTGCCAATGGATTGACCTTCAGGGAGTTTCTCGTGTCTTCGTCGAGCTCTTCGTGGTCTTGGAAGATGTCAATCCGGTGGTCGCCAAGGTCTTGCTCTGCATTATCGTAAAATCCGCTTCGGTAAAGAATGTCATGAACGTCATCATCGTTTCCATAGTATTCATTCGCCGCAACCGACTCGTACTCCCCGCGCTTATTCTCGCTGATGGCTTCACCTATATTCAAACCATATCGCTGTGGACTGAACCAATCCATAACACCGCCCTTTGATGAGGCTGGGGTTTCGGCACGGCTGTATACAGAGGACGGGTCGCGAGGAGCCGGGTGTTCGTCTTTAGCCTCCTCCACGGGAGTTGTAGACCGAGACGGATAGACAATCCAATTCTCTGAGGCAGGGCTCACACATTGCGATCTGTTGGGAAGATCGGGAGATGGCTCGCGAACCGGCGCGCCACGCGGAATTGATGTAGTTGCCCTGGTAAAGATATCTGGGTTCTCGATAGGCGACGCGATAGTTGTAGCATCATCTATATCGTTTGGCTGATGGAAAGGTAGATGTGGGATGGTGTCGATGCGTGATGGGCGATGGAAAGAGCGAGTAGGCTGCGGCGGCGTTCTGTCTGTGAAAGTAGGGGGGAATCGACTATAGTCGTCGTTGAAGGATGGATTACTGCGAGTCTCCATGAAAGGCACACTTCGTGGAACACCGATCAGTGGATCTTCACTAGAAATATTGTCCGAGCCCAAGGTAGATTTGCTGGCACGCTTTTCAATTATCTCGGACTTGGTCCGTGAGAATGGACGTGCAGTCAAGTTGTCTTCTAGCGGGTTCATATCTGGGGGTAGTCGGGTGATCTTCCGGAAGATGGTACCCAAGAATATGGAGATTCCAAAGGATATCGCATGAAGTGCACCGTTGATTATACCCAGCAAGAACGTAGTCTCTGCGATCTTGGTTGTCGTCTCAACATTAGAACCTAGCATTGTGGTCCAGTCGTATGCGTTGTTGGTATATTGCCCGTAACCTAGGTAGGCTGAGAAAACATAGAAGGGGATCAGGCCTAGATCGAACGTTGCGGCAAAGAACATGTAGCTAGCCTGCGACCCTGGAGGCCTTGTGATCGAAGAGCGACTCAAAGTATATATGCCGTAGAGAGTGTGCAGAATTGCGACAGCTGGCTTGAAGGGAGTTAGGTTCTAGCTCAACGTCACATAACTTGGCCGCATCACTTACCCCGACTCTGACAATCCAGATCACGGTTATTGCGGCATTCTTGATAACGATCGAACAGAACAGGGATCCGATAGCTCCGGCAAGAGCAAGTATCCGCAGTCCAAGCTGCACCTTGCGACCATAGACCACGCGCCCCTTTGTTTTTGGACTCATTGGCGTCCATCGCGGTTTGGCGCTAGGCGTGTTGCATTGCTTGAGATTGTTAGTACACGAATGTTGTCCAACTGATGTTCGTGAAAGAGCCGCAAAGCACATACCACATCAGGAAGGGTATTGGCATGATCAACCAATGGTCCCTTTAACTCAGGCTTTGGCTCCGGTCGAGTCCAGCTCGCTTGTGTCACAGCCTTCGGGTTGAAGGGAGGCTCGGGCGAACCGTAGAACCGGTTGGACGAAGCGTAACCATAAAGGAATGAAGAGTCGTGATTGTCGCCCATGATCGCTATGGTGAAAGCCCCAATCTAATACCGAAGGCTTGACCCACGCGACGAGCGGGGGAAAGGAATGTGCACAGACGAGTTGTTAAGCTTAAAGAAAGAATGTCGGATTAGACAGCTATCTAGATGTAGATAGACGGACGGTTCTGTGGTGACAGATACCACGGAAAGAGAGGTACGAACCGTGGGACGGGTGGAGTGACAGAAGATGGAGACGAAGCAGCAGCGACAGCAAGAAAGCAGCAGCAGCACATGCACTCATCCACCGTGCATCTGCCGGAGACTACTGGCTTTCCATCCACGGGTTGATCGGGAGGATCGTCAACACGCGATTGTCGGCGCGGCAACCGGCCTTGATAAGAGTCACGTGTTGGACCCTCTTATGTCATCGCGCCTCGGAGTTAACTGTCTCTCCTCCGGTCCGACGGCTTTGCTTCTTTCCTCACACCTTCGTCTTGCTGCACAATGAATATTCAGCGTGCTCCCTATATCTGTGGCAATTGCACGGCGCGGATTACCCGCGTGTCTGTGCGCCATTCTCCGCGCCAGACCTTCTCACGATTGACAGCTCAATCGCGTGAGTACAGCCAGGTCATTCAGAATGAGCGGCCTTTCCGCGTGGCCGTGGTAGGGTCAGGCCCGGCAGGCTTCTATGCGGCTTATCGACTCCTCTCCAAGGTAGACAATGCCTCGGTAGACATGTACGAGAAGCTTCCGGTGCCATTTGGTCTTGCGCGATACGGTGTTGCCCCCGATCACCCAGAAGTCAAGGTAAAACCGCTATGCTATGAGTCAGAAGACATGGACGATCAAGCTCACACTATCCGGCCTCTAGAACTGCGAAGAGAAGTTCACCGAAGTCGCAGCATCTCCGCGCTTCAACTTCATCGGCAACGTTGAACTAGGCGAAACCCTCCCCCTCAGCTCTCTCAAGCCACATTACGACGCCATCCTGTTCGCTTACGGTGCCCCGAAGGACAAGGAACTGGGAATACCTGGTGAAAAGGCAATCCGCAACGTCTACTCGGCTCGGGAATTCGTCGGGTGGTACAATGGCCTCCCGGAACACCGTGATCTTGCCCCGGACCTGACTGCTGGTGAAGACGCCGTGATCATCGGACAAGGAAACGTGGCTCTGGATGTCGCCAGAATCTTGTTGTCGGATGTGAATACCCTGCGGAAGACGGATATTACCGAATATGCTATTGAGGAGCTGTCAAAGAGTAAAGTCAAGCGTGTCCGGGTAGTTGGCCGCAGAGGACCGATGCAGGTACGGGTTATCAACCCGAGTACTACACCTATCACATGCTTACATATTTCCGGCTTCAGGCTGCATTCACCATCAAAGAACTCCGGGAACTGCTCCAACTACCAGGCGTAGCATTCGACCCAGTCCCGAAGAATCTCTTCCCCCCGGAAGACGTCATGTCCGCTCTCCCAAGAGCCCAGAAGCGACTCATCCAACTCCTCGCAAAAGGATCAACTAATGATCCCACCACCTCAACCAAATCCTGGTCTCTCGACTTCCTCCTCTCTCCCGAATGTCTACATTGGTCCCCCGTCCACCCCTACCGCCTCTCCCACGTAAGATTCGCCCGCAACGAGCTCGACCCCTCCGATCCCTTCCTCCCCAGCGCCAAAGTCACACCCAAGTACCTATCCAGCGGCAAGCGCGCAGAGGTCAACATCCCCGCCAACACCTTCTTCCGCAGTGTCGGCTATAAGTCCCTTCCACTACCCGGACTAGAAGACCTAGGTATCCAGTTCGACGAACGCCGCGGGGTGATTCCCAACGACGGCTTCGGGCGAATTACCACTCCAGCCAACACCGGCGACAAGGAACAGCTCCCTGACGGATCCTTGATCTCGCATCTCCCGGGTCTGTATTGCGCTGGCTGGGTCAAGCGTGGCCCTACGGGCGTCATTGCTACGACGATGATGGATGCGTTTAGTACGGCTGATGCTATTGCTGCTGATGTGGCTGGTCAGGATGGTAAAGCGTCGTTGTTGAATTCGCCGGGTTATAGCTCTGGACTTGGTTGGGAGGGTGTCCGTCCTGAAGCTGAGAAGCGGGGCTTGAGAGCTACGTCGTGGGCGGATTGGGAACGCATTGATCGTGCGGAACGGGAGCGTGGACAGGAGAAGGGTAAAATTCGGGATAAGTTTGGGAGGGTGGAGGAGATGCTTGAGGTATTGGGGTGATTTTGTAGCATGAACGTATGTATATATAGACAATGATGTACAGTAGATATGACCTTAGAATCTCTCAATTCATATGCAGAAAGTTCTGTACTTATGCTCATCGATCACTATGTTGATATGTATGTATGTATGCTGACGCTCCGTATTATGTTATTAACAGTAGGTAAGATAAAGGAAAGTATCCCAAAAAAGCGTATCAATCGTAAACCCGAAATCATATCCCATCGTAGCCAATCCCCGCAATACCCGAATTCATCCCCCAAGCACAATGCTCAATAATTTGGCGTTTATTTGCACTGGCTGACATCCACCTCGGTGTAGGTAGCGTCAATACGACCCAGGTTTTGGGCCTGGTTGCCAGTGAGTTGGTTCATGGCATCCAGGCCGATGTTGAAGCCACCAGGTGCAGCGTCAATGGCCAAAATGTTGACTGTCTGGCCGTTGTACGTCAAGGCGTAGCATTTGCCGCAGTTGGGAGAGTTCCAGCCTGGAATGGTAGGAGCGCCTCCGATTCTGGGGAAGCCCGGAAGAGAGCCGAAGGTAGTGTAGCCCTTGGTGAGCAGGCCGTATGTACCGTCCGAGCAGGAGACGGTGGTCAATGAAGTTCCAGAGACATCGTAGACAGTGTCGTAGGAGACAGAGACTGTGGTGCCAGCCGCTTCAGCAGCTTCCACTGGTGCGGCCAGGGCCGAGGAGCAGAGAGCGAGGAGAGAGGTAATGGTGGTGAAGGTCTTCATTGTGGTAGATGAGTGGTGATGATATAATACTCGTGAGATATGGATGAGATTGTGTATGGTAGTGGTGGTTTGTTCTTGAGTGTAGAATAGATGCTTGATCCGAACTGAAGAGGAGAATCTCTGGGGTTTGTCAAGCTACTTATATCTTTTCTTTCCCCTCTTTCTCTTCACTTGAAGTTGCAGTAGCGGTGAAATGGCAATGAGTATTCCCGGGAGGCCTTGCCTACCCAAGGCGGCCAAGGCTCCATACTGTGGCATAGAAACGGGAGGCCTGATGCCCTGAATAGAAACATAGTCACTGACATCACATCTGTTTGCTATACGAGGCCATTGAGGGGTATAGATCTGCGAAGCACAAGCCCGAAGTGAGACATTCCTCCCATCAATGGCGGGCAACACTGCATCGATAGCGAGCGGAGAGAGACATGCGGGGGCGCAGTATTCGCGGCGTGAAGCGTCCGAGCCAATAAGAGATGGCACGGCTAGACCCTGAATGAGACATACAGCCTTAGAGCCTTGTCATCTGTCCGGGACCTCCGGCTGGGAGGAGACGGGTGACTTGTCCTGTGCAGATAGTCGGTTTAAAGACAAAGGTCCTATTCATAGTACCTAAGTGGCACGACTATGCCTCGGACACGTCCGGGTCATGCAACAGCCCGCCAAGCGACGCATATTGAAGCCCGCATTTTACCGGACACCAACCGAAGTTCCCTATCGGGCATTAGCGAAAACCAGCATCCGGTGCGTTCGAAATATGTGGAATGTGGCTTCCAGCATATGCGAGCGTTGCTTGGAACCCTGCAGCATCCGAACTGGCTACAATGCTCTAAAATCAGACCTTCTCCAACTACTAATGAAATAGAAGGTTCACGAACCACGCGCCTTAAATGGGGCATTCGTATGCCAAGACAGAGAGGCTCCCAGAAAGAATGTCTAGCCCTGGAGTCAAGAGTAGCTTGTTGTCGATCAATCCTTCCGGATCCGAAAATCGGAACACAGGCCTGTGAGCTTTCGGGTATGTATACACAGGTTGGCTAATGCTTTCTCGAAGTGGAAGAATAGACACACGTTCCGTTGCTTGGGCGAGGCTAAGGTCTAAATATTTAGTATTAATTTGAGACTAAGACCTTATGAGGCCGCTCTCGGCTAATATTCAACAAAGCTCTTGCCGATACGACGAGGTCTCAGCCACGAGTGTTTAAGTTCCTTTCGATGCTTTCATGGGCCGAGACAGCAATTGGGCGACTCATCCGCATGGCCGAATGATGAAAGCCGCCAACTTACCCAAGTCGTACCAAGTCAACGGCAGATCCCAAGTGACTGGTGTAGATCCCTGACGACCACCGCATACAGTCCCTCAGTGTTTGCGTTCAGATGCCAGGCCCGAATACCTACGATGCCTCAGACGGAAGGTCAATTCAAGCATAGTAGTTTATAGATACTACCATGGTTCTAAGATTGTGCTAGGAGTTGGCCGGACAGTACCTTCCATCAGCCTTTGCAGCACGGCCATTCCAGAACCGTCGAAAGGCCTTGAATGAGCTCATCAGATTAGCGTGCCCATTCAGCTATACCCCGCTGCTGTCCTTGGTTCGAATCACTAAGTCATATCGAATCTATGGGATCGGCATCTTAGCAACATGAATCGACAAGAATAAGCTTTCGGCCACTCTTACCCAATGCTCGTTCTCTCCTGAAAATCTTCACCCAGCAATGGGGTACAGCTGCAGATTATTTCTTTTTCTCGGCCGTTCTTCAATCAGTGTCGTGGAGATCTTGATTTAGCCAGGAACAGCTCAAGGTGTGTCCATGCTCCGAAAATCATCTTCCTGATAAACTTCTAGGTGGGTGCGAATAACTGGAGGGCAATATTGCAACTATGGAGCCAAGCTGAACAATCGGTACCGAAGAGCGGGAGGTGGAGATGAAGGACCATTTGTAAGCTTGTGATTGTTGCTATTACCAGCAATAATGTGCGAGCGAGGCTGGAAGTAATAATCAGAAGCTGAATGGTGATGAGGCTCATTGATGCTCAGGTGACTCCCAAAAGGAGTCGATGCTCGACTTCTCTTCCGCCGTGCTTCAACTTCCATTCCAGCTTCCTCATCTTCCACAGTTGCACAACTTCACTATTTCTTTACGGTCTATCTGCAATTGGAATCTCCACAAAGCACGACATCCCTTCCTATAAAGGAAGGCACATGGTTCCCAAGTCTTACCCGCTGGGTTTATTGGTCCCAGCTTTCTGGATCTCGATAACTTTCTTTCGACGCGCCGTCACGCTAACTCTGCCGTGTGCCGCCTCAGCGCTCGAGTCGACGCACTGTTGATCCGATGTTCTTTGGTTCTGGAATATCCAATCAGGGTTGCGTTCATTTTTTTCTCATAGTGCTCGGTGAAGGCCTCCGCGTCGGAAGGTTCTTTCCGTCTGATTAAAGATCGTAGTCCGGAGATCATCTACCTCTCCCCTGGTCTGCGCGACACCGAGATGGCCCAGGAAGCACCAGGGGCCCCCTCAACACTGCTTAATAAGACGCTTGCAGATCATCACCGTTTACTGCAGGCAACTCTGCAAAAGAATACTTCCGCCCCTTAGTCTAGCTCGACTGCAGGCAAACGTTAGGGGAGTCTGTCACTCCCGAAGTGGCGGATGCACTATACCGGGCCGAAATAGTTCACTCAGGATAATTCTGTTGTGTACATTTGCACCACCTACCTCCAATAATCCTCAATTGTGTGTCGCCACATTGCACCAAGGTGTTTACCCCGTAAACGCCGGGGAGCAGAATCCGATGGTTGATCCACAGGGCATGGAGGCTCTCAGGTCAACGATCTAAGCACAATCACCCCTTTCCTTCCCAGACCATTGGGAGATCGGCAATTGCACACTAAGGTGGGAACGTTCGACCACTTTCTTGAGTCACTGTTGGATGCACGGCGGAGAATACCATGACCCAGAGGTGGGTCTGGTGTAGAGACCGTGCGGACTATATCCCACTAAAACATTCACTATGCGAGCTTCGGTCCCTTTCCTGCACACGCTACTACTCACTAAAACTGGCCATCCTTGCTCATTCGCACCCCTCCCGAAGATTATCTAGCGATCTGTGGCCCCTTAACCAAATCTTATTCTTTTTTTTCTCTTGCGGGACAGCAAACTTGAATAACAAGAACCGGTAAAAGAAAAAATACTGCAAAAAGCCTTTATGGGGCCGGGACCTTGCCCAGACTTATTGATCCATAGGAACCCATTTTCTGGTCCGCAAGACATGCTCCAACCTTTACTTCTATATGGTAGGATATAAGACGCACGCCGCCTGTCACTCGTTTCCGAGCCTCGCTTGGACCCTTGGACATTCTTCCCCTCGAAACTACAGTTCAGGGTGATGAACAATGCTCGCTCTACTACGATTGTCACGGCTGCTAGCCAGCGATGGTGCTGGCCACACGCACCTTGCTAGTCGCTCAACAACCCAGGTAGTTGAGGGTAGCGATCGAGCAGGGTTCATTGCCATGGGAGTGATTGCACTCTTTTCGTTCATTGCGGCCTTTGGCCTTTTGTCATTCCTTACCTACCGTTTCATTTTCTGGCGCAAATACTACAAACGACCTTTGGCGGAGAATCAGTATGTCGTTCTCATTTACAACCTCCTTTTGGTCGATCTGCAACAAGCAACAGCTTTCTTGATATGTCTCCACTGGGTAGCAAAGGGTCATGTTTACTACCCCAGTGCACCCTGCGTTCTTCAAGGATGGTGGATTCAAACGGGCGATCCCGGCAGTGGGTTGTTCGTTCTGGCGATTGCCCTTCACACCTGTGCCGTTGTGCTACGAGGCCGACAATTACCGTTCCCGATCTTTGTGGGTGGTGTTGTTGGGCTGTGGCTATTTATCATTATCCTGGGGTTGATTCCTGTTGGAATGTTTGGCTCCGAGACGTTTGTGATTTCCGAAGCTGGCTGGGTAAGCGACCGCAAAGATGAGATACAGATGGACAAAGGTCACTAATTCACCCTGTCTTGCAGTGCTGGATCGGTCCCGACCACGAAACGGAGCGTCTTTGGGTGCATTATCTATGGATTTTCCTGGCAGAATTCGGCACGGTCGTTCTTTACGGTCTCATGTTCTTCTACCTGCGACGCCGAATGAAACAATCCGCCACGCTCCGGCAGAACCACCAGGAGAACCTAAAGAGATTGAACCGGGTTGTCATTTACATGGTTATCTACCCGCTTGTCTATCTATTGCTATCCCTGCCGTTGGCCGCCGGACGCATGTCAACGGCACGCCATATCGTTCCCAGTCGCGCATACTTTGCCGTTGCCGGTTCGCTGATGGCGTTGTCGGGTTTCGTCGATGTGCTTGTGTACACGCTCACTCGCCGCCACCTGTTGCTCGAAACCGAACTCAGTACTACGGATCGGATGTACAACTACACGGAATCAAACGCATACCAGACACACATCACCACGGGTCGGGATGGCAAGAAAGTGCGGATGGGATCCCGATTCCGGCGGGGCATGGGGATGCAGAGCATCAACGACACGGTCCGAGACGACCGCGATTCATCTACAGACGATATTGTGCGCAAGACGGACATGGAGCTGGCCGAGTTGGGCCACGGAGTGTACCAGGAGACGACGATCGAGATTTCGCACGAGCCAGCGGAACCGGAAGACTTTCAGAAGGGAGGTCGCCACAGCGGGTGATTGTTGATGGTGGAGATTCAGCAAATTGGGCGGATGGCTGTGCGATTTCATTACCACGTTACATTCTTTTTGATATCTTTCTTCTCTCCTTCTCTTTTTTTCCTTTCCCTTTTCATATTTTCCATACACTATGCAACGATCCCTGTTACGAGAGACCCCATGACAACTCACCATATCTAAGTATATACATACTATACTAATCGAAGATAATCACTAATTTCCTCTTGACGAAAATCCTCAGCTCCCCTAAAAGATTGACATGAACTAGTCCGACAAATAATTACCCTCAATTTCTGCCAAATACGCGTAGCATCCACCACACAATACGAAGCGTCCGTGAAGCCCTTCCTCCAGCCAATCAGCACCTCCCGCGCGCCTCCAGCATAAAGATCAGCGCCTACCATCCCCACTTAGATCGAAGCTTGAGCGAGCCGGTTTGGGGGAGAGGAAGTCCCCACAGCATCGGATCGCGTAGCTAAGGTTTCTTAGCTTCATACCCACGCGAGACGCTGATTTGTTTTCTTCCCTCCTTCTTCTCGTGCGAGTACCAGCCTGTGGAAGGAGTTATGTTCGGCCCCAGGTCCGCTTTTCCCGAGTTGCCCAATGGAGCAATTTCTGTTTCGGTGTTAGTCACTTTCCTCCTGCTGTTTCTTACTGGTTGGTTTTCTTTTTGGTTTGTTTCATTCGTTTAACTAGACCAGGGCTCGCTCCTCCTAGCAACCTTCGGGTTGTTCCGTCATACTCCAAATGGGTTGATGGATGGATGGTCCAGACATTTTTTTGTTTCCATCTCGGCAGTTGGAAGGAGGATGGAGGAACTTTGGTTGAGCAGGAGGGACATGCCGCTTTGTACCAGTGGTACTGGTTAAGTTTGCTGCTCCTTTAGCCGAAAAGGAAAATATTGTTGGAGATAGAATCCGTAAGTAGACTAAGTACTTTGTAGAGACACCGTCGGCCGGAAACCCTAAGAACCCGACACAGGGGATGGATGGGATATTGTTGGAAGTTTATCACTAGAGGGGATTGTAGTATTATTTACTTTTTGTATTTGGGTTTGGCTAGAATATTTCCATGCAGGAGAAATTGCTTTTTTTTCCCCTGCACAGTTGAAAAACACTAGTAAGACTAAGTTGACTATACTAACAGCCTGCCTAAAGTAGTATAATACTGTCGTTCGTTCATTCGCCACTGTGGGAGAGATGACCACCACCTTTTTTATTATTAATTACAACACTGCCACACCACAATTATCTATACATGATTACTACCACCTTCTACATATGTACTTATCACCAACATCCAACAATACAGTAAGAATAAACGAATACCTATCAGAACTAACGCCACAACAGCAATATTAAGCGACTTGGGAACTTGTCCCTCCCGCCATGTCCGCGCCCTCGCGCTTAATCCTTCTTGCAACTACGCCCCCAAAACTAAATCCCCACCGGGTCAATATAACCCATTCTCCATAGCAATCTACCTAACGCAAGCCACACAACACAACCGAGCAATACCTTAGTTATATGCAGGCAGGCAGCTATCTCCACCAGTAACTAGTCTACTACAGTACTACTACTATTACTCTACTTACTTAATAAGTTAGTAGAGTGTAGTCTAGTCTAGTCTCCGACGGAATTGATTCCTTCGAATTGGATTAGATGAAATGATGAACGACAAAGATCATCCCGAGGTCACCGGGAACTCTCTCCGTCTTTCCTTTCCTTCCCCCCGTAGGATTCTTCCTTCTCCCCGACGGGGGTGCTGCATGCCAAGGCTGATTTACTTTAAATGCTCCTGATTTTTAGACTGAGACTACAAACTATTAGATAGTAGAGGGAGCTAGACTAGAGAGGGGGGAACTAAAGTAGGTTAGGTTCGGGATATCGGGGATTTGGAGAGCGGGTGCTCTAAGGAGGTATTTAGTCGGGGACTAGTGATTTTGTTTGTATTGGGATTGTTCTTGGTTTGTTCTTTCATGGTTACTTTGGATGGAGTATATGGAGTAGTTGGGAGTTTTGCATGTGTCATTGAGGTGGTGTAGGTGGTTAGTCTTGTAAAGGGAAGAGTGTCTATTGAGAGTAGCGTTGTAGACTGTTAACGTAATGGAAAATTGCCTACTGCAGATACTTTGTACTTGGTACCTTTAGAATGAATATCATGGGCACCATAAGCACCTAAGTTAGTAAATATACGGGATGTAAGCTAAGCGTGATATGTATCTGCTAACGGTTGACAGTCAAGTCTTCGGAAGTATATGGTTTAGTTGCAGGACACTATAACACACTCTACTATGGTGGTTTACTTTGTTTTCTAGCCATTGGTGGGAGGAGTCGTACTTATTGTGTTGTCGATCATTCTGCCTTGTATACAGAGGAGTCGCTATATTCAGCCTTGTAGTAGTACTTTTGACTAGTTGTTATAGCAGTGTGCAACACTGCATGCATACATAGCTATCACCATGGACAGCCCTAAACTAGTAATTATATCGAACTCTCCAACACCCTCTCTACTATAACACCCCCTCTTAACTTCCAGCCTTATTACAGCTTTGACACCCAAGCCAATATTCCCATCTACTCCATGACAGAAGTCTTAGCCCAGCAACGTCCAACCAAGCTTTGTGCCCTTTCTGGGCATAAGCAACAAGCTCTACTACCAAGAACCTGAAGCGAGTCATGGCCCGAGTATACCAAGAAAAATGTACCAAACTACAACTTTACCCATAGCACCCTATATAGATTCACCATGATCCATCTTGTCTGCTTCAATTTTGAATTCCACTAACTACTACATAAAATCCTCCTCTGAATCCCATCATTTCTGCCCGAACATGCTGCTATGTACTCTATAAATCCAGCTACAAAGCACACGAAGAACATACTTAGTCTAATAGCATGCAACAAGCCAATACCATTCAATAAAAAAAATAATCCATCAATAACAATAAACTTATAGTAATTCATACACAAGAGATACAAAAAGTACCATTCTCCCTAAAATAGGCACCAAGGGTTCTACATATTAAAAACGTCACACAACATTACTATATTCAACCCCCTCATCAAAGTGAGACAACCAAGTTCCTCCGACCAACTCCACTTAGACTACTACTACTACTTAGTACCTACCCGCTTTGTCTCTCCCCGCCATAGATACTACTATATATGACAACTCACTACTAATGAAGTAGTACTTTTGACACTTGACAGGGTGTTGTCTTGGATGACTCCACCCGTTCTACTTATATTAATTGTTTTTGCGCCGTTGAAATCGGGGCTTGGGGGTTGTCTTGCTCTGTTTAGTAGGTGGACAAAAGTACCTATTTATTCAAAATAATTGAGATCCGGGTTTAGGGGGGTAAAAGAGAAGTGTTTAATGTTATGTTGAAGTCTATAAATAAGGAGTAAGTAGTGCATATTAATTCCACATTTACTCTGGGTTCTAAAAATTATTACCCCTTGTACTTTACATAATGGTCAGGTAGGTGGTCTAGGGTAGTACTTGGGAGACAGCAGTTGATAAAAGCAACAATCAACTTACTAGTCTCCCAGTGTCTACTTTAAGCTATCAATTTAGTTATGTATCCTGCTATTATAGGCTTCAATTCTACAGTAGCTATTTAGCGAAGCACTTAAAAACAGCAAATGACAATCTAAATTTTGGGTTACTAGCAACTTCAATAGTATACCGGTTAGTTGCCTTACAGACAGGAAATCTATGTGTCATTCATATATTCGTGGCTGCAATTATTGCAAGCGTTGGAAGGATTCACACTAGTTACACACATTGTTCTTTATTTAAATTGATCTGCGGGGATGAAAAACATCCAGTACACGCCTAGATATATAGTTGACGATGGGCTCAATAATTGCGCTTATCCTTTATTATCATCAATGTTGTTCTCCGTATTGTTCATCTCTTCTCTTCTGTAAGTACTACTATGAAAGCAATAGGGGGTGGGAAATATAGTACTCAGGGGTAGTGAAAGAGTGTGTGATAGGTTACCCGAAGAAAGAAAGAATTACTTATATTCAGGGAAAACGTTAATGGCTTCAACTACGTTCACTAGTCGACGTTGGGATCGTCGCAAATATTTATGCTACGAAAGTTCTTTTTGCACTTTGCAGCGATCTGACCGCTGCGCTTATGCATGTCTTGCAGCCAGGCTAGAAGTAAGCATATGGCTAGTATTGATCCCGCGTGTCGCAACGGTCGGCGAGCGTGGTTTCGCCGTTATCTCGATCGCGATCATCAAGATAACTAAGGACAATGAATGGTCATGCGAATTTACCCCAGAGTTTTGCAGGAAACTTATTCGACTTTGTCAACAAGGTGTATGGTGAGCGAGTACATTGCAAGAAAATGACACTAATATTGGTTCATCAGGGTATGAACATCTAGCTCTGCTCTGACGGAAGTGGGCGTCTCTTGATCTTGAAATCAGGTCGGGCTGGCTGGCCTTCGCTTCCTTCGGACACCTCCATGCGTGAAAGTCGATCCCTCGTCTCCTGTTCAACCTCAGCATGCATTGCTTCCTCTTCGGTTCCATCGCCATTGTCCAACACTCGCTGTGCCGACTCGTCGCCCTTTACCCCTGCGCGACGCTCGTTTTGGATCCGTTCCTGCTCCTGCTTCTTGTCCTTCACTGCCAATGCGGCCTCCTCCCGAGCCACCTCCTGGGCATCTACACTCTGCAGGCCAACAAGACCTAAAATGCGCCCGATGAGAAATTGATAGCGCAAGTGGCCGCTGACGGTCTCGCTAACGTCCAGATTCTCAACGCCGGGCACGTCCTGAACAGGCTGGAGACCTGCCACGCCGAGTTGCAGACTGCTGGTCCGGTAGAGAAGAGCAAGGACGGCGTCATTCTCCGAATACACGTTGATGAGCCGACCGCTAACAACGCTCCGGAGACGACGCCAGTGTGGCGCATTGGACGGAGTAGGTGACCCCATTAGGATTGCCGATTCCACCAGGTCGTATGCGCCCCGCTTCGCCAGACTTTGCAGACAGGAGAAGATGACACGAGAGCCCATCGAGTAGCCTATCAGTGTGACAGCCCGCTCACCCTGAACCTTGCTGATCAGCGCATCCGCAAGGACCTCGCCCGCTTTGTCTGCTCGGGCTTTGGCAATGCTGAACGGGTTATCAGCCACACGGGCAACCTTGAGAAGACCAAGAGGTAGCATCACGGCGCTCATGATCTGCGCGAAAATGGTCCGGGAAAGCACCTGCCCACCCGCTGCCCAGGCAGCGCTTGTAACCAACAGGTTCATAGCATTTCCGAGCTTCATCAATGGCTCTGTTTCCCAGCGCAAGCCAAAAACCTCGGAATCGGCTCCAATGACTCGCCAGGGAACAACAAAGTTGTCCTCTTCAGTAACCCAGCCGGTAATGCCAATCGTGACTCGAAGCATGTGATCATTCTGGGCTGCTTCCCTTTCGTCTTCAGACCTTTGTCGAGAGCCCCGAATAGGCAGAAAAGCAAAATCGTCCACCTCACGGGCATATTTGTCGACCATGCGTCCTGTCATCCGACCTCCGTAGGCACCGAAAAGACCACCCACGATTACTCCGCTACCTGCAAGGGCACCTAGATACCCTGCAGCAGCCGTAGCACCCAGGCCTAGGCCTCCCAAGACTGTGCCAAGGCCAGCTGCAACCAGCGGCGCAGCAAGTCCGCCAGTGATGCCGATCAGTGCAGCTCCTGCGACAGAAGCTATGCCAACCTTCCATTTCCTGGAGGAGTCACGTTTCTTTTCTTGGCCTTCTTCGGCGTTCGCAAGCTGAAGAGCAGTGTCAAGCAATCCACGTGCGACCTTGCTCTCGTCGCCATTGAGGATAGTGACATCGAGATTCAGACTTGACGCTACATACAGCATTAGAACTCGCGAGCGAGCATTATAGTGCTCAAGACTAAGCATCAGAAGCAGTAGCGAGTGAAGAATCAGTAATCTTTTAGCCTTGGGTAGCTGCGTAAGAGGGGTCTCAACAGGTCGGTACACTTCACGTTGCTTCACCAGAGAACCTTGGTCCTCGTCTATTTCCGGCTCATGCAATTGTTGAGGTGGGTCTGATTCACTGGCGTCTTCTTCGGATTCCTCATCTCGGTTCACAACTTCACCAATCCTCAGTAGGACCGAGTCTCTCCAATCATCAAAGCTGGTCAGGGACTTGGCCTCTGATTTGAGATCTTGCGCGGTGGGCTTGTATTCAGATTGAGTAGTCACAGCTGTGGTTTCCTCACTCTGCCCATCCGACTGAGCAGATAGGGGATCGGTGTCCTTGTCCTGTTCTTGTGCTGCTTGGTCACGTGAGGGGTCATTCTCCTTCGAGATTGGACCATGGAAGTTCTGAACGATCGCATCTCGCATGTGTTGGGTGATTTCCGCGACAAGAACTGTCAAGTCGGCTCGCTGAGGGCGATCCAAGATGGTGGTCAAGTCTTGGTCGCGGTCGCTCTTCGGCGGTGCGGGCGAGGGCGAGGGCCCGGATCCGAACTTGCTAGCATGCTTTTCCTTAAATGACTTCCACATATGTGCAGACGGCCACAGAGTCACGTTCCAGAATGGATTATATTGACTAGCCTTCCGTCTCCGCTACAGATGGTTCGTGGAGGGACTTCACAGGTTGCACAGAGAATAAGGAGGTTGTCGGTTTCAGCATTGGCAATGAGATCATGGCTGACTCAGCGCCCAGACCATCAGGTGCAACAGTGAAATAAATGGGTTCGATATTGTGGTTTCCTGTCAGACAGGCTGAACCCAACTTCAGGACAGCTTAGCTCACGCTGACTTTCCCGTATCGACAATGAAGAACTTCCCCTTGGTCTTGGACGCATAGGCAAGCGCGTTTCCATCCCAGGTATCTCCATCGGGCCGCTCGTTCCTCGGACTCTCCACTCGCTGGATTCTCTTGTTTCGACCAACCACTCTCTCCTTGGACAAGGCCTCTCTCAGCTTTTCCAATCCAATTGTATTCTTCTGCACCGCTTCTGGACTTTCGTCCCGGATGCTCTGCAGAGGCTCCACGCCAGTGGCATCGATGCGCTGGACCTGCTTCACAAAGTGAATCTGGGATTCGAGCGTTTCAAGCATCTTCTTCTCTTCTTCCTCATTCGCGGGTTGTGGGAGAGCCGAGAGACGGAGCAGATGGCGGAGTTGCGCTGGTGTCACTGATGGAGCAGATGATTTGGCGGATTCTTCTGGTAGCAACGAGCGAACAGACCACGTAGGCTTCGCAAGCATGGCGTCAATGTCTGCGTCGCCTGATTGGGAGGCAGAGTACATGCGCCTGGCGGTGCTGCACCGTAAAGGTTGACGACCGATCAACGCAGACAGTCGGGGGAGAGCTGCACGGAGGAACATGGTTGAGGAAATTCTAGCAGATGCAGAAATATATACTTCAATAGATAAAAAAAAAATTAAGGGAACGAACAATTGAAGGAATTGTTTCCGTTTGCGACAGTCAAGATGCTATAGAAATACTAACGGAGAAGCAAGAAAAGAAGCACGTCCAATGGACCGGGCGGAAAGTGGCCACCGCCTACGTTGACGGAGCGGCGGGGAGCTCGCCATTCCGCGAGGCTGCCCAGTAAACTAGATCCATCCTCCCATCGTTTCTCCTCATCTTCCAGACATTCATCCCCACTTCTCTTTGCCTGCAATCTGACCTCTAGCATCACGCTCCTCTTCACCTTCTCGGGCCGACAACCTCTTCACAAAATGGCCCAAGATCCCCGAGTCCTGCTCCAACGGGTATTCCCCCCGAACCCCGCTGTCCATCATCGCTATGCTTGGAATACGACGATCGCTAACCCCCATGACGTACATTAGGCCGACAAAGCGCTCAGCAGCGCATCTGGTGGCTTCAGCTTCTTCGGTGGAAGGACAGAGAAGTACGAGAATGCAGCTGATCTCTACACACAAGCTGCAAACGCCTTCCGAGTGCAGAAGCAGAGTAAGCCAGTGATTCTCTCCCCTGTCTCAGATCAACGAGCTCTAACCCATCGCCAAACGATCAGACAAGGAGGCCGGTCTTGCCTTCGAAAAGGCTGCCTCTATTCAGACTCAGAACCTCAACGAGCCCGATGATGCAGCAAACACCCTGACCGAAGCGTTCAAGGTCTACCGCAAATCCGACCCCGAGGACGCCGCTCGCGTGCTCTCCAGTGCTATTCAACACTACGTGCTAAAGGGTAACCTCCGGCGCGCGGCCACGCAACAGCAACATCTGGCCGAGGTGTACGAGGTGGAGCTTGGAGATACGAAGAAGGCGCTGGAAGCCTACGAGAAAGCGGCGGAGTGGTTCGACGGTGACAATGCTGAAGCGTACGTCCATTTCTCGGCCTTCTCATATACAATTCTATACTGATGTGTTGTTCTCCAGTCTTGCCAACAAGCACTACCTGAAGGCAGCAGACCTGGCCGCTCTCGAAGGCGACTACTACAAGGCTATTGAGCACTACGAGCGGATCGGCCGCTCATCGATCAACAACAACCTGATGAAGTGGTCCGTCAAGGACTACTTCCTCAAGGCTGGTATCTGCCACTTGGCGACCAATGTACGGCTGTCCCTCTCCTCTAAACCTTTCAGACATAACTAACCCCACATAGGACCTGGTTGCTGCCAACCGAGCCCTCGAGAACTACCGCGACATCGACACCACCTTTGCCTCGACAAGGGAGCACCAGCTCCTCGTTGACCTGGTCCAGACCATCGAAGCAGGCGACCAGGAAGCATTCGCCGACAAGCTGTTCCAATTCGACCAGCTCAGCAAGTTGGACAAGTGGAAGACGACTCTTCTGTTGCGGATCAAGAACAGTATCGAGGAGCAGGGCGAGGATTTCTCTTAGACTTATTCTATTCTATTCTCTTCTATTCCCAGCAACAATATCATTGTTTTCTCTGTTTTGCTTCCGATCTGTTCATTCATCCATTCGCTTTGTTCTTGGTGGATTAGTTACTTGGGCAGACTTTATAACTGGTGTTCCCTACCCTTACCCCGTTGGCTGGTCCCATAGGTAGATGGATGCTGTGCCGTCGTATAATTGCTTGCGGTTTGTTTGTTTTTTTCTTTCGTGCAAAGATATATTGTGTCCTTGGCTTGCCTGTCTTTCCTGTCCTGTCCTGTTCTATCATAACTATAGCTATTGACATAGGCTGAACGCGCCGATGGATGCGTGGCATGCCTTACTGACAGATACTATCGATGTTCGTGAATGAAGAACAAAAGTGTCTCCTCATTGGGATTCATAGCATCGTAGCTAGATTACTGATTATTGTACTGTATAACATGCTTAGTTTAGGAAGTAAACTGAATAGACGAGACAAGTTGCAGCACTCAAGTCAAAACAAATCAGGTACTAAGTTCAAGCCGACTGTATCCATCTATCTATCTATTTGTCGAACCACTCATCAACGAATGATAATCATAATCAATAACAGTTCATCAATTCATGCCGAAGCGAACTTTTGTGGTATCATGAGTAAGTAGGTGAAGTATGTAATGTATGTAAGTAAAATATCTCTATATCGTTCCTGCATGCCATGCCGTGCCATACCCAAAAACGGCTTCCTGAAGCAAGCGCGAACAAACAACGGCACAACACGAGCTCCAATATCATCTTCAATAGACCACATCCTCCAGAGCGCGAGCCTTGCGAGGGAAAACCCGCTTGTACAGACTGATACCGATAGAGTCCTGGGGGTTGATCTTGGCGTCGAAGGTGGCCTTGAAGTAACCGTGCGTACCGAGGGATTCCTTGATGTAACCGCTGCGGCCGCGTCTGGTCCAGAGCTGGAGGGCCTTGAACCACTGGATGTCCTCGGGGTTGAAGAACATGTAGCGGACGGTGACGACACGCTTGTGGATCTTGTAAGGGTGGCCGGTGAGAATGGCGCGCTTGGCGACAACGCGGGACTGGTCGGGGGCCACGATGGTGCCGTTTCCGATGAGTTCGAGGTTGTCGAAGTTGTTGAGGGAGTCGTCCTCGGCGGAGTCCATAACCTCGGGGTCCTGGTTGGTCTTGTTCTTGAAGACGAGGACGGGCACGGCGCCCCAGGTCAAAGGACCGATCCAGGAGGCGACGGCGCTGCGGCCTGGGTGGAGGAAGCGGTCGAACTTGTGCACGTTGTTGGGGGTGTTGTCGCCGGCGGAGAAGATGGGGTTGACGACCAGACGGCGAGGACCGCATTGAACAACGAGCTGCTCCTTCGACTTCAGAGGCTCCTCGACGCTGGAGTTCAGGTGCATGTTGATGTTGACAACAGTGTGCTTGTGCTCGTGACGGAGCAGAGAGAAGAGGGATGTGGGCTGGGGCCGGCTGCGGAGGGTTGCTGGCACTGCCTTGAGGTGCACATCGACACGTACACCAGGGTTGACACCTCCGACGAGAGCCTCGCGGAGGAACTTGTTCCTGGAACCCTTGTAGTCCGCGAACTGAAGCAGACGGCGCCAGTCCTCCGGCTCGTGGGGACGGTCTTCTGATGTCTCCCAGGGGCTGGTCTTGAAGCTCTTGAGACCTCTGAAGCGGGCCAGACGTTCCCGAGCGAGAACGTTAGGGTGAAGCTCGATTTCGTCAGGGAACTCCAAATCTTCGTTGGCCTCGTTTCTGCGGCTCGCACGGAAATCCTCCAGGTCTTTGGCCTCGTCTTCTGGTGACGGGTCGACGAACATCTCTGACTGGGGATACTCCGATGGGCCAGCCTCCGTCATGGCATCCCTGTTGTCGGGGAAGACACCGTCTTCGGGCGCTCCCGCAGTGTCCATCTCCATCTCTTCAACTTCCTCCTCGTCTTCAAGGTCAGAGCCGGAATCGGACACGTCGCCCAAGAACCAAGCGGACTGGTACTCCGAGGTACCCTTTGGTAGCCTCTTGGGCTTCGGGGGGATGTGAGAATCGTCATCAGAGAAGTAGTGGTGGTCGTCGAGGAGGACACCCTTGCGCTCTTCCTCAACAGGGAAGTCGTCATCCTCCATCTCAATCTCCTCTGGTGCTACAGTGGCCAAATCATCGCAGTCCGCAGAAGGTCCATCCAACAGCTGGGGAGCCTCAGTCTCATCGACATTCATAGCATCGTCACGCTTCCCGCGGGAAGTAGCGAGTGGTGCTGCTGTGATAGCACCAATCTGGAAGTCACCCCATCCAGGGATATGGACCAAGCGGTCCGCCTTCAGACCCTTGCCGCGGACAACACCGGTAACCACGACATCGTCGACCTCCTCCGCATTGGTTTCAGGCCACTGAACGTTTTCGACGAACATCCAGCTGCGCTCATCACGCCAGCGGATACCCTTGGGTGTAGCTGTGCAGAGGGAACGGATGGCGTTGGAACACTCCTGGCGAGAGTCCACCGAGAGGACCTTTTCGACGGACGGGAAAAAGTGGTTCGCAAAAGACTTGAGAGAAGCTGCCACCTGCGGGCGCTTCTTGGCCGGGTTGATCTGGTCCAAACCCTACACAAATTACAGTCAGTTAAAAAGGCAACCATCGCCATATACAAGATACCCGAACTCACCTGAACCATGGCAATGACGTTCGAGATACCCTGACCCTCAATGGACCGCAGCAACAACTCTCCTTGTTCCTCCACTTCGACTTGGGCGGAGAGCGCCAGGACCACGAAATCGGCCATCCGGCACACATCCAGGGCGTTCATCAAGTCATATTTTGCCGGAATGTACTGCAAGGTCTGGCGGAAGCGATCCACACGGACCCGAGTGGCGGAGTCTGGGGAAATCTCCGCGGAAACATCGACACTCTCGTTCAAGGCGCGGATGATGGCAGCCACATCGATATCAACGGAAAGCGGCACAACGGCCACATGACGCGGAGCACCATTCTGACCGGTGAAAATGCTGACGGACTGCGCCTTCTCCTGATGCTTCAATTGCTGCTTCTGACGAGCCTGGTTCCGGCGATCGAGTTTGGATTTGAGCTGCTGGTGAGGGGTCTTGCGGGTGCCCCGCTCTTGTCCTTCGACCTTGCCTGGAAGTATGTCAGTCTATGATGCTATTTCAAGGAAAGAGACACATGAGGGATTCTCCGGCGCACGTACCCTTGGCCTTGTCCTTCAGCGCACTCTTGGAGGCATGGCGAGACTTGTATGGTTTATTAGAGGATTTGGTTGTGGAGCGGTGGTGATGCTGCACCGTCTGGGTGGGCGCCATGTTGGCACCACTGGACCCTTTGAATCGGTACGGAAGAGAGGCCAGCGTGAAAATTTAGAAGAGCGGGTATAAAGCGATACACCTAGATACCAGAGATCACGAATAATAAAAGAGTAGCCTCTAGAGGGATCTGGACCTGATACTCCGGCGGCGGTTGGAGAGGAAAAAATTAGGCGGTGGAGGAACAAGCGAGGAAAGCAAAGCCGCTCGGCACGGATTTTCATCTTTTGACCCGCAGAAAAAGCTGCCGATGAGCCTCCGTCTGCTGCTCTGACTTTTATTGACTGTACGACATTAGCATTATTTGTCGACTCAAACGAGGTCTCTTATTGGACTTCTTTCTATCCCCTCATATTTTTACTCAGCTCCTTATCGACACATCACCCCCATGGCGGGACCAACAACGACGGCCGTTGCGCCGGCCGACAACAAGCGCAAAGAAAGCAAAAGAGTGATGGAAGCGCAAAAGACCTACGGTCGGGGTAAATCCATCCACACCCACAGCGTTCGCGACAAGAAACTGCGCAGCAACCTCAAAGCCGTGGAAGACAAGTACAAGGAGGCCGCCCTGAAGGCCAAGGATGCGGAGATTTTGCTCGAGCACGATGCCGGATTCCTCGAGCCCGAGGCAGAGCTGGAAAGGACGTACAAAGTTCGACAGGATGAGATTCGCGAAAGTGTCGGCATCGAAACAGCCAAGAAGGGATTCGAGCTCAAGTTGACCGATATGGGACCCTACCGGATGGATTACACAAGGAATGGTCGCGAATTGCTGTTGGCCGGGCGCAAAGGGCATGTGGCGACGATGGACTGGCGGAATGGAAAGCTGGGATGCGAGTTGCAGTTGAACGAGACTGTGCGCGATGCTCGGTGGCTGCACAACAATCAGTTCTTCGCCGTGGCGCAGAAGAGATCCGTCTATATCTACGACCATGCCGGTGTGGAACTGCACTGTCTCAACAAGCATCTCGAGCCTCTTTTCCTTGAATTCCTGCCCTACCACTTCCTTCTTGCGAGCGCTGTGAGTGCACCTGCTTCCCAATCTATAGCCACGGAACTCATACTAACCATTTCTTCATAGCAAATGAGCGGCTACCTCAAATACACCGACACCTCAACCGGCCAAATGGTCGCCGAGCTGCCCACCCGCCTCGGTGCTCCCACCTCCCTCGCCCAGAACCCATGGAACGCCATCCTACACGTCGGCCACCAAAACGGCACAGTGACTCTCTGGTCTCCCAACTCACAAACTGCGCTCGTGAAGGCCCTTGTCCACCGCGGCCCCGTCCGCTCGATGGCTATTGACCGCCAAGGCCGGTACATGGTATCGACCGGCCAAGACCAAAAGATGAACGTCTGGGACATCCGCATGTTCCGCGAAGTACACAGCTACTCGTGCTACCAACCGGGCGCCTCCGTCTCCATCAGCGACCGGAATCTCACAGCCGTGGGCTGGGGCACGCAAGTCAGCGTATGGCGGGGTCTCTTCGACGCCGCGGCCGCCGACCAAGGCAAGGTACAGAGTCCCTACATGGCCTGGGGCGGCGACGGCCAACGCATCGAGAACATGCGCTGGTGTCCCTTCGAAGATGTTCTCGGTGTGGGCCACGACCAAGGCTTCGCCAGCATCATCGTCCCCGGCGCCGGTGAACCCAACTTCGACGCTCTGGAAGCCAACCCGTACGAGAACACCAAGCAGCGCCAGGAAGCCGAGGTGCGCGGTCTGCTGAACAAGCTGCAACCGGAGATGATTTCACTGGATCCCAACTTCGTCGGAAAGCTCAACACGATCAGCGACAAGAAGAACCGCGAGGAACGCGATCTCGATCGCAGACCCGAAGACCCCATGGAGAAGCTCAAGAACCGTGGTCGTGGTCGCAACAGTGCGTTGCGCAAGTATCTGCGCAAGAAGGGTCGACGCAATGTCATCGACGACAAGCGCGTCAAGGCCGAGATGTTGCGCAAGGAGCATGCTGCCCGGCACAAGGAGAAGTTGCGCTCCGAGAGGGAGAATTTGGGTCCCGCGCTGGCGAGATTCGCCAAGAAGGAGATTTAATCTTCTTCTTCTTCTTCTTCTTCTGTCGAGAACGAGTGCACTTGTGTTTAGTATTCTTCTTGTCGTTCTGCTGCTACTGCTACTGCTGCTGGAGGACGACTTTCAGATACCCTGCTTTAACTATCTAACCATCGCGCGAGAGGATTTCTGTTTCCTTTCCCTCTCTCCCCCCATCTTTATTATCGTCTGTCTCACGATCCTTCTTTCGAGCAACTGGTGTGCGTCTGTTTGTCTGCATTATAAGGGCGTTTGTTGGGGTGAGATACAAAAACCGGACATGTTGGGAATGTATGTATATCAAATCAAAAGTTTCACGATAGACCGCCAACCTTCTTCACCAATGAACAAGAAACAAACGAACAAATAACTAAATAATTGAAATATTCTTTTATATAAATAATAATAATAACATTAAACTAAATCACGCATCATCCACACTCCCAGACCCCCTCTTCGCACCAGCCTTCCACCTCGCCAAACTATGTTCATACGCACCGCTCGCCTTCCAAGCACTCAAGATCAGATTAACAATATCCTGGACTCTAGTCCCACTCTTAACCACAGCAAACACCGTCGGTCCACCCTCTCTCATCTTAGCCGCATCCCTCTCCATAACCGCCAAGTCCGCACCGACGGCCTCAGCCAGATCGATCTTGTTCACAACCAGCAGATCCGAGCCCGTGATACCGGGTCCACCCTTGCGGGGCACCTTATCACCACCAGCGACATCAATCACGTAGATAATGAAGTCAGCCAGCTCGCGACTGTAGTTAGCGGCGAGATTGTCGCCGCCGGATTCGATGAGGAGGAGGTCGGTTTGGAATTGTCTGTGCAAGGTTTGCAGGGCCAGAAGGTTGGCGCTGATGTCTTCGCGGACGGCGGCGTGAGGGCAGCCGCCGGTTTCGATGGCGCGGATGCGGGACGGGGAGAGGGCTTTGTGACGGGTGAGGAATTCGGCGTCTTCTCTGTTTGGTGGTGGAAAGGGGCATTACGTTAGTTTATTACTGCTTGTCGGTGTTTGGGGGGGAGAGGTGGTGGACGGGGAGGGGTTGTATGTATACCTGGTGAAGATGTCGTTGGTGACGGCGGCGATGTTGTACTCGTCGCGGAGGGCCTGGCAGAGGGCCAGCATGAGGGCGGTTTTACCCGATCCAACGGGACTACATGGATGAGTTAGATGGAAGGTGCAAATGGGTGTGAGGGTAACTTACCCTCCAATGCCAATGGTAAAGGCACGGTCCTTCCAGTCACGCTCCTCCGAGAGAGGCATCTCGCGGTTTATGTATGAACCGGGACCGTCGAGGATCTCGTGGGAGTGGCCGTGACCACCGAAGTCATCGTGGGAGTGGCTGACGTCGTTGTCGTGAGAGTGGGAGTGAGACATGATGAGATAATTTGAGGGATGGTAAATGAATTATGAACAGAAAGAAGAGAAAGTGGAGGGAGGAGAGAGGAGGAAAGAAAGTAGTAGTGGATGGAGGGGTCACTCACATTGGGAGGGGAGCCCCAGGCCGGAGACTGCCGATGCCGATGCCAGGCGCAGTATTTAGTGGAGAGTCCCCGCCAAACTAGTAGTCGGATGTTCGGTACCACGTATTATTCGAGAATGAGAGAGAAAAAAAAAAAATAGTAGTAGCAATAATAGTAGGAAATGCATTGCTCTTCCACACGTACAGTAGTAACAATAGTAAACGGCAGCAACTATCAACACAGAATTATTTCCAGGGAGGTAGAACCGGACGCCGGAGCACTTCAATCGCCCATGATAAAAACGTGGATATCAAAAATCCTGTAACGCTCAACTTCAGGATATGTGTCAACCGCACCTCAATCCCCGCGCGGCACAGCACATGCAGATAGGGACATCAGTCAAGAAATACGGCAAAATCAGTAAGCCCAACGCAAATCCACATAACACGCATCTCCATCTTTCGCATGAGACATCAAAGGGGAACGCAATCGGCAGCTATGTTCAACATATAACAGGAATCCCGCAGATGGTTCGGAACGCAGAAGTAGAGCCTCGCACATAGGTATCCTAAAGGTACGCCATATTCCCGCCGAGTGAGACTGAAAGAGAAAAGAGTTCAGAAGTAGAAAAAGAGAAGACACGAGCACACCCAAACCAGCGACAGACAATATTACTGGCTGATCGAGGTAGACAACTTAACCACCCCCCTTCTGCTTTTTGGCCCCTACTCGAGGACTGGCCTTCACTTTAGGGGCAGCTTGGCCGGCTGTCCCATTAACCTCGCCGCCGTTGTCATCGTTCTCCATCTTCACGGTGCTAGCCCGACGGCGCTTGTTGCCCACATTAGGACTTGCGCTTGCACTGGTCCCCTGTGCCATATTGCCTTGTACTTGACCCTGAGGAACCATTCCCGGCGGTCCTGCGAGGTGACTCTGGGCGGGACTGGGATGCGCGGAGCCGGTTAGATGAGGCGAGCCCTGAGCACCCGGCAAGCCGAGATGAGTCATGGCAGGAGATGCAAATTGGTTAGGCATGCTCATACTGGGAGCCCGTGGCTGGCCTTGCTGTAGGGCCGGGTTCATGGGACCCTGCGTATAAGCTGCATTGGGAGGCGGCGCCTGCATCGTGTTCACCAGAGTCCGCAGGGCTTCGGAAGGTGTTAAGTGGGGATTTTGCTGGGAGAATTGGAATAGGACTTGCATGTGAGAGATGGTTTCCGCAACCTATAGCACAGGAGAGTCAGAAGAGTACTTTCATAGCGATTATGTGGAAGGGCTCACCTCAAGGAAACTCATCACAGCCGTAGGGACGCCATTCGGAGTAACCATGGATTCGGGCAAGGTAAATGCAGGCTGTTGTGCTTGTTTGGCCTGGGCGCGTTTTCCCATATTCTTGGACACCTTGGGACTTTGTTTCTGTTGATCGGCCAGCTCCAGAGCCTGTAGCTGACTCCTAGGCAGGTATTCGTTGTGGTCCAGCACCGCGATATCGAGCATCTCAATCTTGTTGTTCATATCGAAATGAGCCGTCATGTTGGCGCGCGCAAAAAGCTAGTCCACGTCAATATAACAGCGTATAATAGAAAGGGCAAGGGCCGCGCATGCATACCTGACTTCCATTCGCGAACCAATAGATGAAAGCAGTCTTCGCACTCTCCACTATGTGGCCTCCGTTCGGCGAATCCCTCTCCCGCGCTCCATCAACCAACATCTGTATATGCTTGATCCCACTTGTACACTGGGTCAAGTAATAGCGCGCCAAAGCAGGAGTGGCAATCTCAAACTGCTTGGAGGAATTTGCTTGGGGGTTACAGACGGTATGTCTTAGAACACCGCCCGGCGAATAGAATCTAAGCACGAAATTGTGCCATTGGTTGTAATCGGTGCTCGCGTTCTCAGTGCCCTGTTAACAGTTAGTACTCGGCCAGGAGGACATGATGAGCCAAAAATTGTCAGTTTGACATACGGAGATGTAGCTGAGGCTTTCGGCAAAGGAGTTGAGCTGCAGGATGGCAGCGCCTTTCATGTTCATCCGTTGCTGTTGCTGCTGCTGCTGCATCATCATGGCGGTCGGATTTTGCTGCTGTTGCGCCTTGATCTGGGCTTCCTGGGCAGTCATCGGTGGCTGTTGTTGACCCTGCTGTGGACCCTGCTGGTTAGGTTGAGGTTGAGGTTGGGCTTGGGCAGCTTGCGGTGCTTGTGGTTGCTGGCCCGGTTGCTGAGCCTGCGGCAGCTGTTGCGGAGGTGGATTGGGGGTAGGTTGCGGCTGAGGAGCTGCCGGCTGCTGTTGCGGTGGTTGTGAAGTAGGTACCGGCGGAGGATTGGGTTGAGGTGTGGCACTCCCCTGGTGTGGCGGCGGTCCCGGCTGAGGTTGAGGAGTGACACTCTGGGCATCGTGCACATTCTGGGGTTGTGCCGCTGCACGCTGCTGGGGGGTCTGCTGGCCGGGCTGCCCTGCGGCAGCCGCCTGTTGGATCTGAGCCTGGTGCGCTTGTTGCTGGGCTTGCTGCATGGCAAAGAATTGTTGTTGCTGCTGAAGATTTTGCGGCTGTCCATGGGGCATTTGTTGAAGTTGCATTTGCAAATTAACCGGGCGCATGGCAGGATTCGCCTGCATGGCAGCGATCTGAGCTGCATTGAGGGCGGGTGCCCCGTTCGGTAGCTGCACTGGTAACCCGCCGTGCTGTTGCTGCTGCTGTTGCTGTTGATGCTGAAGCATCATACGCTGCCTGAGATATTGCTGCTGCTGGTGCTGCTGCAGGAGTTGAGGGTTGTTGGCAACTAAGTGATGAATAGGTTAGCACGTGAGAAAAGACACGGCACAGACGGGGGAAAAAAAGCAATGAGAATAAACTGTGCAGGACGACGACGGAAAGGGGGTCGCCCTGGAAAGACTCTGGGAAACATACACTGTTGTGCAAAATGCGGCTGCTGGAACATGTGCGCTTGAGCAGGGCCAAGATGCGAGAGCGCATGAGCCTGTGCAGCACTCCCCGGACCAGTTGTGCCAGCGCCCGGAGGCATCCCACCCATCACCGGTCCGCCTTGACTAACCTGAGGACCTCCTGGTGCCGACACTCCGGGATGCATCTGCTGGACCATGCCAGCACCGGGATGAGCATTGGGATGTTGACCGGGAGCCATTGGATGACCTGGAGGCAAACCGGGATGCTGTGGGATGCCTTGATGGGCAGGAAACGTTTGCGCCATCATCATGTCGTGGTTACGAAGTCGCCGATAACGGGACTCCTCAAAGTCGGTGAGAGACGGGAAGGAGGGGGTAAAGAATAGGGAGCACGACTATATAGCACAAGGAAAGGTAGATTGGGAGGTCAAAAAAGAGAGACGTCGAGCGAGAAAGGCAAAAGACCGTCGTGTCGACTATCCGGCACGCAGAGGGCGGGCGTCGGACTCGAGGAGCGCGCTTGACGTGGAGGCACAACAGGCCGCTTTTAGTGTCGGAGCGGAGGCCAAGACGCAGCTGACGGGGCGATTGAGCCTGCGTCGGTATCACCCAGGACCACACGAGATCTGGAGCATGGATCGGACCGGCCTAATCACCTGTGCCCACCAGATCGGGAGGGAGGAGAAGATCCTACACCTCCAATGTTAGTGGGAGGGAACGATTTAGAAGGAGGCTGGGGGAGGTTAGGTGGATGATCGGGAACGGGAGTTGGTGGTGGTGAGAGACAGCAGTGAGGAAATGGAATGATGGGGGTGCTGGGCAGTGAAAGTAGTAGGGTAGACTAGTAAAGTTGGTAGTGATGGGATTAGGGAGGCCGGGAGGTGTGGAGGGGCTAGGGGCCAACGAAAAGCGAGACGGGCACCTGTCGCGATCGCCAGTTCAATCGCTCGATAACGAACGGGGCGTGCTGGACCGAACCTCGCGGGAAGAGAGATTAAAGTGGTACCCAAAGACACTTACCACGCGCAACAGAACTAGCAGCCCAGAAGCGGGAAGAGGGGGGAAAGGAGGAAAATATGGAGGAGGAGGGAGAGGAATGATGGGGGTTAAGAGGAAGAGAGAGAGGAAAGAAAAAAAGAGCGAGGTAGAGAGAGAGGGAAGGAGAACAGGAACCGTACGGGAAGCAGAAGATACTAAGGCAGGGAAAGGGACGAGCCAGCGAGAGAGAGTACAGCCGGGACAACACTTACTCACTCACTCAGAAAGTCAGTCGGAAACCAAGTGAGAGAGCGAGAGAGACAGAGACAGACAGACAGACAGACAGGCAGACCAGACCCATGGCGAGATCTTCTTCCTTCCTCCGGCCTGCTGAGGCTTTTCTTTTCTCACTTGTGATTGGTCCATTCTTGACGATGGCCACCCACCGCGACTTGCTCGCTATTCCTCTTTCGGGTAAGCCGGCATCACGTGGAACCCGGAATAATATTCTTGCGCGTGGGCTGCTTTTATTATTTTCGGTCGCGATTTGGTTTTTCTTCTTCCTTCTCTTCAGCATTCGCCTCTCCATGGCTCAACACTCCTGCCAGGCTGCTTTTCTGACTTTTCCCAGAATTGCAATTTGATCCTGTGCCTCTGCAATCTTCTTGGTTCTGGTCTGGATACGCCACGCGTCAATCCTATGCCCAGTTGTAGCTTTTCGCAGTATAAATGCATACTGAGACTGATACATCAGACCACTACACTAACACATCAGGTTGTGCTGCAACACTTCCAGTTGTCACAAGGTCAGTCTCAATTCCTCATTTTCTTTCTTGCAATTGTCCTGTTTCCCCCTCCATCCCATCCCCTTTTCAAAGATGACAAAACCTTCTTTTCTTCTTTATCCTCTGAATCGTCCATGAGGAGATAGTTCGGACCTTCCTTTCCCGGTTGGTCTGCTACTTGCCAGTATACTTTGTCTGAGAAAAATTCATCATTGCATTATTTTGTGCCTCGTTGTCATTCATCCTATGTCATGGGAGTATTGGCTGACATTTACCAAGATTTTCAATTTAGGACTGTTGATAATATTATTTTCACTCTGACGTCGATTCTCTTGTCAAACCAGCATGAGTGGTGGGGTACAGGAATCCGGTTGCATCAGGCTTTGCTTCGGTGTCGATCATCTGCTCTGGCTGGCGCCATTCCGTGCAGATTCACATTTAGACAAACTGGGAATAATAAAATCATTCATTTCTGGATCATTCCACTTCTTGTTTTCTTGTTCACCGTAGATTGGGTATGCGTTGCATTATACTTTCCGTAAGCCGCAGTAGTTCTCTGGACAGGAAAAGGTGCAGCTGAGCAAAGCACCATCGACCTGGATGATGCATCATGTCGAGTTGACACCTACGTTTGTTGGCCTTCCCAGGTGGTTAGATCACTGCAATCAAGCTTAAATCCTCTCTGCCTGATCCACTGGGTCTCTTTGCACTTGCAGCAGCCACCAGCCCATTGTCAGTCACGTGATACTACAGTTCGGCGCGCTGACAAAGGAGAGCCGACCCGCAAGGAACAGTCCAGAAAGGCAAGATGAAAGTCTTGCTGCCCTGAATCCAACTTGCACCCACGCTGATGCAGACGGTTTGTTCCCTGCAGCGTCAGCAGTAATTCGATTATTCAGTTCCGGCGGCATTATTGGCCCCGGATGTATTCGTCAATGCACCAAGGCAGGTTCCTTCGGTCTGTAGCACGACCCTGCCGATTCATCGCGCATCGCCGCTATCCCGCCGCCGTTGTCTCGCAATCGCGTCGGTTCCATCTTTCGCAGCCATGGCTGTCGTCCACTCCTTCTGATCCTCATAATGCTCGGGATTCGACAACGGGGAATGTCCCCGGTGATATCCCTACTCACAATGCAGAACCCACATTAGCTAGCCGTGATGCTTCCGTTGCAACACCTTCCGCAGATCGATTGGACAAGAAAGACGCGAAACCCTACGGTTCGGCAGTTCGCAGAGCTTTACGGAACAGACGCCCGGCGAAGGAGTGGACTGCTCCGGTTGCCACTGTTCCCGACTGGTTCTACGAGCGAAACACGGTGGTCAATGATGGAAAAGGAGACGGTGACGTCAAATTACTACAGCATGTGAAGATACGGCCGACGGAAATTGAACCGGAGAAGGAGGAGGCCACACAACAGCTAGGACGGGGCGGTAGTGGAGAAGAGCCGCCTGCGCATGAGGGATCTGATACTCCGGAGGATCGGTATGCTTTGACGGAAGCGCTGTGGGAAGAGCTGTGCGCCTCTGCCCGAGCCGGGTTGCGGCTACCGCCCGCCAAGTACGCCCAAGAGCCCTCCGCACGCAAATCGCATCTTGTTCTTCAGTACCCGGGTACCGATGGTATTCTGTTCTTGGATGCGGTGGTGAAGAGGCTGGCCCAAGAGCTGGGGGCGGATTTGATTACACTCAACGCGCAGGACATTGCCCAGCTATGCAGCGAACAGGATTTGGCGGACATCGGTACAACATCGCCCATCAGATCCCTTGGCTACGAGGTATATCGGCCTTCTCTCTCTGATACCTGGCAAGACGACGGCATGGGTGATGGGGATGCCGAGGACGACGTTGACACACCACGCAGTCTCCGGTCGGGTTTGCGTCCCAAATTTATAACTATTGAGAGCACTCGTGACTCGGGAGATATTGCGCTTCCCAACCTAATGGGCCTGAAGTCGTTGGTGGCCTCGTTCAACGCGCCAGCGGACCAGATAGGTGGCTCTTCATCACAGAGTGCTGTGAATCGCGCAGAAGACAGGCGACTTCGACTTGTTCGAGAGCTCCTTTCGTCGCCCGGCAAGCCGTCGAAGCAGGTGTTGCCAGCAGCGACTGAAGGAGAAGACTCTGCTGCGCACGAATTGGCGGAAGGTCGCAGTCCCGCCGTGGAGCGAGATGTCATCGTGCAAGTACAGGATTATGGGGACATCCAGACCACCCGCGAGGGCTCCAAGTTCATCACTCTGTTACAGAAGGCTATAGAGGAGAAGAGAAAGGCTGGTGCCCGGGTCCTCTTTATTGGTACATCGGCACAGGAAGCTGCACCTGATTCGGATGCGGCCAAGCTCATGCAAAACGCCTTTGACGATCAATTCTCCCAGATGCTGGTCATCACACCCGCCATGAAGTCTGAGGTGGCAGAGCGCGTATTCGCGGAAGACCGCAAGACGCGCACTCTCGATATCAACATTCGCCACGTGCAAGATCTGCTCCGAACGCGGCTCGCCGACAGCCCTTCGGCGCTCAAGGACGACATTTACCGTGATCGCGCCTGGCCTTTGGATGCGTCCCTCGTGAAGGAAATTGGCCTCGATGAGCGGTACTGGCCGTACAGCCAGGTTCACTGGGCTACGACTCTGGCACTTGGTTCTCTAGGAGCAGATGAAGCTTTCGGTTATGATCACATTCGGCGGGGACTTGAGATGATGCAGAAGACTGAGCGTGTCAAAAACGACTGGCTGCACGAGAAAACGCCCAAACCGAAGGCTACCGAGACAGGAAACGACCGGGAGCGCTTGTTAGGCTCCTTGCGGAAAACGTGCAACTCACACGAGAAGAAACTATTGAACGGAGTCGTGGATGCCAAGAGCATTCGCACTACATTCTCTGATGTTCATGTGCCACCTGAAACCATCGATGCATTGAAGACTCTGACCTCTCTTTCTCTGATCCGACCCGAAGCGTTCACCTACGGTGTCCTGGCGACTGACAAGATCCCTGGTTTGTTGCTCTACGGGCCTCCAGGTACGGGTAAAACCCTCCTGGCGAAAGCCGTCGCTCGTGAAAGCGGTGCCACCGTCTTGGAAGTCAGTGGGTCTGAAGTCTACGACATGTACGTTGGCGAGGGCGAGAAGAACGTCAAGGCCATCTTCACGCTAGCTAAGAAGCTGAGCCCCTGCGTCGTGTTCATCGACGAGGCCGATGCCATCTTCTGTTCTCGCACTGGAGCCAGCAGCCGAACGTCACACCGGGAACTTATCAACCAATTTCTGCGGGAATGGGACGGGATGAACGACATGTCCGCCTTTATCATGGTTGCCACGAACCGACCATTTGATCTCGACGATGCGGTTCTCCGGCGTCTCCCCCGGCGACTTTTGGTGGATCTTCCGACCGAACAAGATCGCCTGGCCATCTTGAAGATTCATCTGAAGGAGGAAACCCTGGACAGCTCGGTTGATTTGGCCGAGCTGGCTCGTCGCACGCCTCTTTATTCCGGATCCGACCTCAAGAACCTTTCCGTTGCGGCCGCTTTGGCTTGTGTCCGGGAAGAGAACGACCTGGCAGCGCAGCACCAAGGCGAAGAACCGTACCAGTATCCCGCGCGACGCACCTTGACCTGGAAGCACTTCGAGCGTGGTATGGAGGAGATTAGCGCATCGATCAGCGAGGACATGTCATCACTCTCTGCAATCCGCAAGTTCGACGAGCAGTACGGCGACCGCAAGGGCCGACGCAAGAAGGCGCCTGGCTGGGGCTTCATGCCGGCGGGCGTGGACGAGTCGGCAACTAGCGTGGATGCGGCGCGCGTCCGGACCTGAACTGGTTCAATTGTACAGCGTTAAGCAATTGGGGGTTTCCAATAGAAATGGATTGCTTGGATGTTTTTCATGTCACATAGATCAACTTGATATTTTTCGCGTTTGTGTAGGTCTGAATTTGGGCTGGGATTGGAATGGCACGCAAGGGCAGGAACTGGGCTTGTATACTACGAACTGATTAGCGACACGAACCACAATGTATCAATACAATACCGCTGCAGGACACGATTCCAATTGAAATTGTAACCGATAGATAATATTAACTCTCAATACAACAGG
This sequence comes from Aspergillus costaricaensis CBS 115574, assembly GCF_003184835.1. Classification (NCBI taxonomy): domain Eukaryota; kingdom Fungi; phylum Ascomycota; class Eurotiomycetes; order Eurotiales; family Aspergillaceae; genus Aspergillus; species Aspergillus costaricensis. The sequence goes on from NW_020291829.1 coordinate 414,621, forward strand.
AGAAGATCCATGAATTGGGATGATGGAATGAATTGACCAAATCGGTTGCGGTAGCAGTGTGAATTTTGCGGGGAAGAAAGACTAAAAAATCCAAAAGAGGAAGATGCAACAGTAACTTGAATGACATCGACGAGGCGGCAGCTCTCCTTGGATCAGCCAACCTTCTTTCTTCTCTTCCTTCGCCAACTTCTCTTTCTCCTCTTATTTCCCCCCCGCCACCATCGTTTCAAGTTTCAGTCCCTCGCTTCTATTCTTCCTTCTTGGTGGCTAACTTCTATCCCACCCTGCAGAATCTCTGCAGGCCCTCTTTTCCTCCTCCGCACGCGACCAAAAAAAATCCCCGCGCCTTTCTTCTAGGGTCTGGCTGCCCCTCTGGCACATCCCCTCACGATGGCAACCGAGGCCCGCGATGCCGCCATCCGAGATGCGAAGCGTTATGTTCGCGAGATCGTCCGAAACGACTGGGTCTTTGAACTCTCCTCCGAGCCTGGCGTTCCTTCATTCTCATCTCCTCCCACCCCCGACCAAGATGTCCTACGTTGGCGTCAACGCGAATATGACAGCTCCGGCTCCGAGCTAGAACCCCAGCCTTCGCCCGCCATCAGCCCTGTTGGTGGTCACAATGCCTCCGAGCTCGCCAGCCCGCTCGGAACCCCGCTCAGTGACGACTCCGAGCGGAGGCGCAAACGGCGCCGCCAGATGGAGGAGGAAATGCAATGGAACGCAGGCCTCCGGACATGGGTAGAGCGTCGGGATGCGTGGTCTGGAGCTCTCTCAAGGGACGCGATTCGAGCAAGAGAAGCAAGGACCCAGCAGGCTGCTACACCTACGACATCATCCTCGGAACAACAGCCTCCACATAATGCGTCCGTGCCTGCTGCTACTACCGTGGCCACTCCTCCCCTCTCCGCTTCGTCGGCCAATTCCCAAAACGATCTCGCCCTGCGAACTGAAGCTTCTCTCAGCATCGCCGAAAATGACAGCGCGCTCCCACGGCCGCCATCTCGCGGCGAAGAACCCTCCACGGCAGCAGAACAACCACCCCCGCCTCCCCCCGCAGGGGAGGACGAGAATCAGGGTGGAGAGTCTTCTTCCTCCGCAGATACCGGGTTGAGTCAACCTGACTCTGCGCATCAACAATTAACCAGCGAAGACCCCTTCATTCCTGTCGTCTCGTCCCTCATCTCCAATGACAACCCCATCCGCGCCTCCATCACCCCAGCGATGTACCCATCCATCTACTCCAAAGTCGTCATCCAGGGTCTCACTCCCACCGTGCCGATCAACCTAGCAGATGTAACCAAGGCCATGGTTCAAGGCTGGAAATCGGACGGCCAATGGCCTCCGAAACCCTCCTCGATCGTGCTCCAAGACACCGCGACGGTGCGGCCCAAACCTGAGGAGCCTGCAGATAAGCCTCCCTCGTCACCCGAGTCCAAACGGCGCTCGGGTGTAGCCAGCGCCGTGCGCAAGGTCTTCCACTTCTCAGGCTTCCATCCGCATCATCCTTTCCACCGGAGAGGATCAAGCAGTCAGCAGAATGAAGGGAATGCTGAAGGAGGTGTGAACCAATAGTTGCTAGCCTACTTTACCTTTACCTCACTTTCTATTCTATATTCACCCTCGCCTCGCTATTATGACGATGACTTTGATGATTTTATCTTGATTTGCTGTAAATAAGCTAAGCTGAGCTAAACCAGGCTATCATTGATAACTTTGGGTTCAGGTATTGGTTTGGGGGGAACTTCTCATGACTTATCAAATGTACGCTCACATGCATGCATGCATCCCACGCGCACACACATATGCACGGGCGTGCATAATCAATTTGTCATGCATATTGGCTACTACAGGCACTTACCTCTTATCTATCTACCTACCTAGTCTCTTCTCTACTGTTTCCTTACTGCCCCCCTCATCATTTATATTCCAACTAACATGCTATGCTTGTGTTTGTCAGCACCTCTTTGCTTTTCCTCTTCTCATTGCATCCCCCCCTCTTGTTATATCTCATCCCGATGACTATGTTCTCCCCTTGAATGACTACTCCGAAATCTCATTAATATATGCTATTCCACCTACCTAACTGCCTATTTGCTTGTTGGTTTGTCTGTTTGTCTATGTGGTTGTTCACTACCTTTCACTATGGATTTGGGGCATACCAGCCCAGAAGGCAGTTACTAGTTACCTTTTGATGTCCATTTCATAAACGTCATGAGTCGAACGAAGATGCAATGGGGGTGTATGTTATTTTAGGCCTTGAGATTTGACATATTAATTTGGAGAAGATATTGCATGCTGCATACTTTGCTTGGCAGATTGCTTAATGGGTTCTGTTTGTGTAACATGATTGGGTATAGCTGTTCTTCGTTAGTATGTATGGATTGGAAATGGAAATGGATTTGGAAATGAAATGGAATGGTGGTACTTACTAATATATGAATGGAGGCCATTGGATGAAATTGATCGGGAATCTTTACTAGTTGGTCTTTCTTACTGTTCATATAAGTATTTAAGCTATTGTCCGGTTATCTGGCTACCTATGTTGATACTACTATTAGTTGATATGTTTTTGTATTGATTGAGCGAACCTCGATCAGGTATACACGTGACACTACTACTCTTTCGAGGTAAATCTCCATTTAGTAATGTATTCCATTTCTTTGCTCATTATCAACGAGTATGCAAGCTATATGTATCCCTATGGTAATGATCTCTGTCTATATTGGTCTATAGTATCAATTCATCATTCGATTATATAATTCATCATCTAGAGCAAGTGGAGTATCGTACAAGATCACTATCAATAATAATATCAATATCATGCCAGTAAGGTCATCATGTCCTTAACCATTCAGTATCCAATAACATCGACAAGGTCGAGAGTATATATCGTATTCGCATTCGCAGACTCAGACGGTTGATCTGGATGCTGAGCTGCAAACAGAGACTCCTCAGCGCGATCAACATCGTCGCCATCTAAACCAAGATCAAGTCCTCTCATCACATCCAGGAACTCTTGAACAACAGGGGCGAGGATCTTCTGCGAAGACTGTTCGAGTTCTGCAGCGACAGAAGGCTGAATGCTGATTTCCTGGGGCTGATGTGCACCGCGTCTAGTAAAGTAGAATTTCTTTTGATGGCGGGACCAGCTCTCGTTGAGGTAGAGGTGCAGCTCTCGTGCTGCGGAACGCTGCAGATCAGGGAAGAAGGGCGGGTTCGTGACTATAGATGAGAGGGAGTCTCCTGCGCTGAAGGCTTCGGTGGACTGGGGTATATCGTATAGGTCCGTGGTTGAGAGGGGTTGGTTGAGATGGCTTGTGGCGAAGGTGACATAGTGTTGGAAGGCGTGTATCTGAGCGAGGATTCTTTGATCCATGTCGGTTGCTCGGTCTATATAGTCGATGATTGGCAAGGCGGCTGTGATCATCCTAATGAAGGCAGCGGCGCTGATTGCTACGGCAGGGTCGTTCAGCATGGTGGCATTGCTCGTTATGGACAGGAGGGCGGTGTGTGATGCTTGGAAGACGGAGTGGATGACGTTCACGAGGGATGCCACGCAGGCAGAGTCTGTGGTATCCATGTTGAACAAGAGATCCTGAAAGACGAGCGTGATGGTCTGGATGATGGGCCGGCTTAGAATCCAGCATGCTGGGTTGCTGAAGGACGCCTCGAGATAGGCTGGGAACACTGCCTGCAACAAGGTCGCCCTCAGAGTTGGCTTGTCGGGAAGGCCACCCTCATAGGTGTCTGCCATAGATGCGTGTAGCTGGTTGACGAGGTAATCCTGCTGCCCATCGATCGCCGCTCGCTCAGAAACACTCTGAATGAACATGATGAGCGTCTTTGCTACTTTCTCCGAGGCAAGTTTCGGCTCGTAGCTCTTTAACCGGGCCACGATATACGTCGGGTCACCAGAAGGTAGAGGGAACGACGCGGGATCTGTGAAGAATGGGTCGATGGGGCAGATGTCTCGACTATGCTGCTGCAGGAATGCGACAATCCGATGAACGAAGTCCACGTAAGCGCCCTGGACGCTGGCTGCACCGTTGCCCAGTTCCAGATAGTTTGCCTTCATAGCGGACATCATGTTTTGAATGATCTCCCGGTACTCTTGCTTAGTAGTGGAGAGCTCCCGAGCTTCCACATCCTCCAGAGATTGCAAATGCGCACGCATGTTGGAGAGCACACTGGATATCAGAGAAACCCGGCGGTGGCTTAGATCCTCCAGAGTGATCATGTACCTTCCTTCTTTCCGGTCCCTGGCAAAGGGCAGATTCTGCAAAAGCGGATCCGTCACCACTTGATTGAGCAAAGCTTCTGTTAGGCGATGTTGGTATTTCAGCATCGAGACTCGCTCTACTAGACTCGACACCCACATCCCGATCACTTGGACTTTGCAATCTGCTGCAAACCGTGAGTCTTTCTCAATGCTGCTTGCCAAGAAGAGAGGCGTGAACTTTCTCGTCTGCATCGTTAATCGGAGTGATGTCCAGGAGTCGCCGTTGTAGGGGCTAAGGTAGCTGTCCCAGTGTCGTAATCCATATTTGACCAGAGTCTGCGCGATAGACGTCCAACACTCCACAACATTAAGCAGGATCGCATCTTCAGGACAGTAGTCCTCTCCAAAGCAGTTCGATATAAGCCGGAACACGGCAGGATGAAGGACAGTTCCCACAATTTCGATTTCTGGACTAATCACTGGAGACTCATCATATGCAGCCGCAATGTCCGCCCAGTCCCCATACTCTTGGCTGTCTTCATCAACTGCCACAGGGGCACTTGCTTTTTCAGCTGCCGGAGGATCACATTTCTGAACGTAAGTGACAATCACTTGGAGCGTCTCAGAGACAGTGGTATTGACACGAGCAATCCGGGCGTTGAAGAGACCAAGGAGTGCTTTAATAGGCGCTCCCAAGATAAGCTTATGGGCGTGCTGCAATGTTGGTGCTGAGCGGATGGCAGTATTCAGGCCGCTGAGCGCGGTCTTCAGCAAGGACTCGATCTGCCGTTGGTTCTGTGCAATCGTTCTCTCAACTAACTGATCGGAGAATTTGCTACCCGCAGTGTTCTGTGATTCAACCTCGTGGCGCGCAAGCGCATGCTGCTTGAACAATTCGGAAACAAAATAACTGTGCCAGTCAGAAAAAGGTTCAAGACCAGTAACAGCTTCGTCTGTCGAGAGTTTGAAGCGGACAAGCCTAGCCCAGGAGCGAATACTGATGTTGCATGTCTCACGATGAGAGCTGGCTGGGTGGACAAGGTCCCTGATTGTCTGAAGGCGAGGCCGGCACCCGTCAGGAACAGCGTAATACAATGTACACAGGAGATCATGGTGGTTCCTCAATGCATCCAGGTCCTCCTGACGTATTGGCTTCTCTTTGGGATAAACGCGGCCATGATTTGGCAGCAGGCGCCATGCAAAGTTGCGAACTTTCTTCTGGTCATAGATCTTGGCCAGGTAACGCAGGCCACTTGCAATGATCTTCAGCAGAATGTGAAAACACGGGTCGTCTGGCTGCACTTCCAAGGAAGGTCTCTGGTCGAGTTCGTCGAGAAAAGCAGGGGACCTGTAACCTTCCTCATGCTTCAGGTTATACAGGGTATTCTTCGCGAAGAAATCGTAGAGAGTGTCAAGTATCGGTTTGCAGTCTCTCCAGCCCCAGCCATTAATGAGGTAGAAGCACCTGTGGAACAGAGTTCTACAGTACTTGTAGTATGAGATCGGCTGTGTTATAGACGTAGCATCGTAGCGATCAAGTACTGGATGGAGCAGTGTCTTGATAATGGCCCAGTTCCCATGGGCCTCCCAAAAGCGCGACCCTATCCGAGCAATGCCAGAAGAATCGAGCTCATCCAAAGGCAAGGTGGTGAACACACAGTGCCACACCCGCTCTAGCCGGCTGATATCTGTTAGGTTCACCAAGTCATTATCTTGACTCGAGTAGGCTTTCGTCAGAAGCTCCTCAAAACATCCTTTTAGTCTATCTGTACCGCGAAGGATGTGTCGGACAATAACATAGGCTTCGGCAACAAGATGGTCGCTCTGGATTCCTGCGTCACGCTTTTCAGGAGACTCGATGTTTGCTAACAGTTTGCGGATACTGCTCTGTCCCAATGGGGCTGTGACAAGTGTGATAGTTTGTTGGGCAGCCCGCGTCAACGAGTTCAACACCTCCTGGGTAAGTGCATCATCAACAAGATCATGCTCCGAAATCTGAAGAATTTGGTACGTAAATACAGAATTGTACGAGCATATCGTTGCCAAGTACCCTATCTCGCGCTCAGATTTTGGGACCAGAGTTGTCAGAGTATCATTGAGCTTGCAGACAAGGCTCAGAGCCCGTCTCACGAATCCTATCCTGTCGATGGGGTCGATGAAGGAGAGCGTGTCCGTGACATACTTGACCAAGTACTTGTATAGGCTACAATCATCCTTCTCAGCATTCTCCGGCCCTTCAGTCAGCCCGGCGTCGCTCTTCTCAATTAGTTCAATCATGCTGTCCAAGACCAAACCCAACTCCGAAGACACCGCGTCATTCCAAGAGCCCCAGCGATAGGTTCTATCCCCAGCCTTAAACGAGAGGAAACCAGCATCTCTGTCAAGATCTCGCTCAAGGAACTCCAGCGAGTGCGCAAACTTCCCACTTCCGATGAAAGTGGTTTGGTGGAAGAATATTCCAGTAGACAAGGGAAATATGTTGAAGGCCACGCTATATGAAGGCTTGAACCCATGAAGCGCATCGGATGAGCTATCTATAGGCAAGTTCCCACTCTGTAGGAAAGGTTCTGGATCCGTCGACTCCAGAATCAAAGGTTGTTGATATTGGTTGTCATTGACTGCCAGCCGCTTCGGCGGCCGCTTCTTCAATTGGCGCTGAGCTTGTGGCCGCGCCCCTGGCGGTCGGGCGTCCGGTTTATTCGTAGGCTGACTCGTACCAGTAGTCTGGGCGCCAGCAGTAGCAGGAGATGAGCTGCGGCTTGAGATGAAGCGATCTAAGACCAAGTTACTCTGGCGTGCTTTAGGTAGGCCTTTATGCCGATAGTCCCGATTGATCAAGGAGAGAGACCTCTGAAACGACAATGGTGATGCAGGCTTGCCACGAGGGTTTGCTACCTCAAGCATTGCAGGCCGCGGGTCTTGCCTTGTCAACGAAGTAATAGCCAGATTTCTTCGAACAATCCATTTGTTAGGCCGTTGCTCTGGTTGCATCAGCCTGCTAGAGTTAACAGCTGTTTTAGCTACTTGACCAGGAACGCGAGGTTCTGTACTAGTGGCGTGCTCATCGGCTGTACTGTTCGCTCTGGACGGGGGAGCTGACGAAGAATTCATCCTACGGCTCTCACTCGCTCCTTCGGTAGCTCTTATCTGAGACCTGGCTGGCCGGTTCGAAGAAAGAACAGCCAGCGGTTGTCGTCCGGCTACCTTGGTCTTGGGCCGAGACGGAGGCAATTTCGTTTGTCGAAGCCGTCCTTCTTGCCAATCGTGCAACGACTTGTTGGCGTCCTCCGTATCCACACGCGAACTGAAGTTGAAAACTTTCCGTGTAGGACTTCGTCTCCCTTTGTCCTGACGAGAGCGTGCTTCTCTTGCGGCGATCCTAAGAAAGAGCGGTTGCTCACCACGGGACCTAGAGGCAACATCTGGTGCGTCCAGGATACCAATTCTAGGCATGCTGGGCGTAGATCTCTTCTGCTTTCTAGACCCATAAGCAGGGTCTGTAAGCCTTGTTTGTCTCTTTATCCGAGGGCGTTTAGGCGCATGAGCAGAGCGTATGCTATTACCCTGCGACGTAGGTCGTTTCTTTCCTGGCTGCCGGGTCTTGGTCGAGGCGGCACGAGGTGCAGGTGGGAGCATGTAATCAATCCGATTGTCTTCCGGGATGTCTTCCCCGAATTCATTATCATCGAATGGTTCAAGTCCAAGGTTAGCTAGTAGTTGCCGGGAATTGGCCGTGTCGTCCCCGTCTTTAGCTTCATCCTCATCGCCAGAATCCGGATCAGCAAGCTGTCTCAGTGAGGAAAGCTTTGTGTCCGAGCCTGGTGCTATTGTCGTACTGTTACTTTTGGTTATTTTACGTGCAACGCCCTTTGCATTTTCCGTTCTGGAATGCATCCTTTCGCGCTGTCGTTGCGTAGCAGTTAAGCGTCCTTCTTGTTGTTTCTGGTCCAATCTCAGCCACGACGCCGGTAAGACCCCTTTGATTCGACGCTGATACAGTCTAACATCAAAATCCTCGTTCTCGCTCTCAGCTGCGCTTGCATCCTCGGCTTCAGAGTTTGACTGAATAGGATTCGCTTCCAGATGAGCTTCAACAGGTCTGCCATCCTCTTCGCCTCCAGACCAGTCCATCCCATCGTCCTCTTGAGCCGTATCTCCATGTCCCGATTTTGTGTTGGTAGTCACCGATGGTGGTGTATAGCCACGAGGGAACCGAAAAACGTTGGAAGGTGCTGTAGCGGGCGAAGAAGTAGCATTCTCCTCCGAACGGGGTGGGCTTGGGACACCGAAAATCGAAGCATTATTTTGACGCACGGGAGATGAATTCACGATTACTACACTTGGCTGTTGCAGATTTCGCGTGTGAGATCGGTGCTCGTGATGAGGCCTGGACAATTTGCGCCTTTTCGGTTGCCGGTCTAGCACGCCAGCTGGAGAGTGGCCCAATTGTGGAGAACCATGTTGTAGCGCAGGTTCCGGGGAGTTTCTAGACAACCTTTTTTCTGCAGGACGAGTCTCTATTGGTGATGAGGGTTGGAACTCAAACTCTGCTCCAAAGCTATCAGACATGGGCTCGGCGGTGTCAACGTATTCCTTGCCTTGGCTCTCATCGCCTGTAGGCCGAGCCAATCCCGGCTGAGCCACCCGTACAGGCTTGACGCCTCGTGCGCGCATCATAGTCCGATACTTGGCATCCTCCAACATGTAAGGATGCAACTGAATGGCTTTGCGTTCTCGTAATGATCTTCGCGCCGGCGGTGACATTTCCCGCAGTATTTCCTCTGGGAGATCGAGTGGAGGCAGCAAATCCTCGGGGAAGTTGTTCGTTGGTCGCTCCGGTTGTTCTGGTTGCTCCTGGCCGCCTTGGTCATCCTCGTCAAATTGAATTGAGTCCAATGACGATAGGGGGGATGAAGGAGTCGACAAGTCATTGTTCTCCTGGTCTTGCCGCGGTTGGCTGTCGAGCTTATTCTTTGAGTAGACATGAAGCGGTCTCCTTGACGGTCGGTAGTCGAATTGCAATTCGTCTTCTGAACTTGGGAAATCCCAGATACTATCGTGCTCCTTGGCTCGTGGGGTAGGTGGTGCGCTACCATTAATTGCGTTTGAGGGTTGCGCAGGGAGCTGAAAGTCGTCTTTTTCCTTTGCACGGGGGGTCTCCTCATCCTCAGCGACTCCAGGCAACAGTTCCTCATCAGCTGTTGCCGGTCTGGCATTAGCTTTTTCTGGAGAGTTCGTAGGCAGGCGAAAGTCGTCAATCTTCTTCTCGGCACGAGGAGTTTCCTCGTCTTTAGAGAGTCCATGCAACGATTCCTCGGATTTGTCGTCCTCTTCGACAGACTTTGAACGATTGCTGGATGTTTCTGGAGATTGTGTAGGCCTGTGAGAATCATCAATAGTCTCCTCAGCACGAGGTATCTCCTTGTGCTCGGAAATCGCAGACAATTCTTCCACGGCTTTGTTACTCCCATCATGCTGATCTGTTGGCCCGGAGGCACTATTTAGATTCTCTGAAAGAGTCACAGGACGGTCATATTCGACATATTCGACATTGCTGTCCTGAGGGGCATTTGCCTGCACCTCATGTTGAATTTCATCCCGTCGATCCAGGACAGTAGTTTCCTCCACAACAACTGCAACTGCACCACCGATATCCGCGACCGCATCTCCAACAGCATCGTTCAAGTCTCCTGTCTCCTGGCTGTCGAGTCCGTCCTCCGAGTCCGAGTCCGGTACGAACCCTCGCGCCCGCCATGATTCCATTTGTATCCTAGGCGCGGATGGCCCATCTCCCTAGATATTCATCACCTCGTAACGGCGGCAGGGCCCGAAATACTGCGCACGATAATCTATGGGAACGGAGGCGGATGAAAAATTGTACAAGAATCTGACCAGTCAGTCGGGGGTCGTGCCAGGGGCGTCCAGATCCACCAGGATTGGTACGTAGTGAAAGTTGAGCGGGTTAATTGACGCAGTTGGTTGCTGGTCGATGCGACGCGTCGAAAATGTGGGGAGGACGCGATGGGGCTTAAACGGCGGATAGCCTGGCGCAATTTTGGCGATTGCCCGGCGGGCGGTCCGGCCGGAGCTTGGCCCGGCGAGCTCTTTCAATTAACGCTACGGCATCATTGCTAGCTCAATCTCCCACATTGAAACTTCTCCAGCAGCCACTGGATAGTCTGCATCATGAGTCGCAATTGGATTCCGGCCCTTATGGCCATTGGCATGGGTGTCTGGACTGGTAAGTATTGGGGATTTCCACACTCGCTCATTCATATGAGCATGTGATTGCCATCAGCTTGCTAATTGTTACGTTTTCCGGGTCTGCAGGATACTATACCTTCCAGCCTGCGTTGCGAGAATTGCAGTCGGAGAAGACGGGTTCTCAGTAAGGCCCACCTACCAAGTCATCTCGTTTGCATGCCATGCCCTGCTGACTGGAATGCTTCACCGATAGGATTCCGCCGTCGCAAGACCAAAAGATCGCTCCCACTCCCACGCCCAGTTCAGACAAGGATTCGAACAAGCCGGTGACCCAACCCAGCGAAGCGAAGGCCCCCGAGGCTCAAAAAAGCTAGTTTACAACTGAACAAGTCGCTTGAAATGCATACATTGAGACGCCGCTGGTCGGTGATATATAGCCAGAATAATGACCGCATTGATCCTTTTGCGAGTTCATGACTGTATGGAATAGAGGATAAAGTCATAAATGGAGCCTGCACTGACTTCTCAGTAAGTGTTAGCAATGACTGGGACATTTTGTCTTGCGTAGGCTACCGAAAACATGGACTGCAGTGGGATCAAGAACGCAGGCAGATTATGTGCAGCTCAAGTATAGTACGGGCTTCCACCATTGTCCATGTGACTTAAAGCTCACGGTCATCTATAGCCAATATCTGAAATAGCCATTTGAAGAGAAAATAAACGTCCGGTATCTCTACGCAAAAACCCAGAATAACTAATTGAACACAGTTACATAAATGATCCACTCTGTAAATGTACATCCTTGACCTAAGTATTATAGAAGCCTATACCCTCCCTAAGTAGAAACCTATTTCAAACGCCCAGCTCCAGATGCGCCCATCTTCCCATGCCTGTTACACCTCTTGCACGAGCTTGCCCGAGCCATTGCCACCAAATACACGTCCTGCAGGTATATCGAGCCATTCCTCCGGCACGCCTACTCGACTGCCTTCGCGGCCACTTACCCACCTCACCATTGTCGGATCGGGTTTCTCGGGTTCCGCGACCTCCTGGTCCGCAGAAGCTGCTTCGGCTGTCTCCGCAGCTGGAATACGTCCTCGGCGCTTGGGTGCCTGCTTCCGTAGAAGCCTGTTGATGGTATCCATCTGTGATTCTCATATCAGCATCGACTTTGAGTACAGAAACTCCCACCCCGCTGCACTTTGTGGAACCCTAGATGGTACGTACCTTCTCCTCCTCATTCCGCTTCTCGCTGAGGTTCTTTCTACGACGAGCCATTTCGGCACGACGCATGGCGCGCTCCTCAGCCGTCAGGTGCTTCTTCACCTGGGGTTCTGCTCTCAGTCAGATTCACGATGCTTCCAATGATCATGCGGGACGTAAAGACTCACCCATGGGAAGTTGCAGGAAGTCGTTACCCAGATTACCCCTTTGCCGTTTGGTCATCTTGCTCAGGTCGGCGGTCGGGGTATCGTCATCGCTGTCCAGATCGTCCTCTTCTTCCTCCTCTTCCCCTTCTAGATCCTCGGCACCACCATTGGCCATCATACTTTCGTCCTGGTCGTCTGGCTCGCCTTCAGCGTCTGACTCCAGTTCCGAAAGCTCCTCATCGTCGTCGTCCTCGTCGTCATCGTCCAGCTCCATCTCTTTAGCCTCTACACTTTTGACGGCCTTCCCGCTCGGCGCTGCTGCTGCTGCTGCTTTCGCCTGTCGTTTGGACACTGGCGGCTGGGGCGGCGCATCATCCATATCTAAATCGCCATCGGCATCTACATCATCGTCGTCTTCACCTGGCGCATCTTCATCATCGTCCACCTCATCTTCTTCCTGGTCTTCCAGGTCGTCTTCATCGCTTGTATCCACTTCAACAAGCTTCTTCTTGGGTCTGCTGGTACGGGGACCCGTCACAATGGGATTCTCCGTGAAGACATTGACCGAACGTCTGGTCGATGCACCACTTCGGGTGCTACCACTGGTAACTTCACGAAGTTTACTGGACGGCATCTTTACTGTCAAATGGATTGACTTGTGAGTAGAAGTCCCGTGTAGGTCAGATGCACCGCGTGAAATCGTCACCGCTGGGGTGGAGATGGCAGCCCGGGCGGCAGCTCTCGTGGATCTGGTGTTCATGTTAGCATCCATGCTCGGCTGGTCATCCCGCCCCAAGCGGGAACGTAGTGAGCGACGCAAAAGCATTGTGGCTGCTAGTGAAATCCCCGCAAAACTCCCAATGACAGAGAACGCAAAGTGCAAAACTGAGATGCAATCCCAGCCGCACAAATCTGAGGATAGAGCAAGCAGGGATGAAAGCAGGCTCAAATAAGATGAACTGTGCGACAGGCTAACAAAGGGGAATGGCAGATAGAGAGGTAGAGCAAGATGGAACAAAGGTAGTTGGAAACAGATGAAGACTGGGTAGCAGGGGTAGTGTTATGGGGGAAGCCAGATAATGTGTTTGGAAGTAAACTCAAACAGAGTAACAGTGATGAGGGGGATTATCTGGCGCTTTTTCCCTGGATGTCCCGGTGGATGGACAAATGGTGGGATTGCGGAGGCAGGGAAGAGGGGGAAGGGTGAGGAGGGGAGTGAATGAGCGCATCTGGAGGTCAAGAGAGATGGGATCCTCGCGATGGGCAGAAGCAGCGCCAGATTACCATCATCCACCGCTAAGAATGACTACGTGGGCCAGTGTTCAGGATGAGCCATGCACTCCGGGAAGGCACAGGACATCCACCCCTATCACATCTCTGACGGACGCCACTTGGACATCTCCCCGCGACATGGACCATGATGACGGAGCCAATGGGAGCATTTTGAATGCAGATGTTCAGGGCCGATGGGTTTTAGGTCCAAGAAAAAAGGCGCGGTCAATCCAACGGCGGTGCGGTATCTGGCGCAACCCGGACGCGGACTTAGGGATTATTCCCTGGAACTGACCCAGCAGGGGTTTCCCGATGGTTGCGCGGGCAGAAATAGATGAGGCCTCGGGGATGGATAATTAATGTAAATAAACGGGGAAGGGGGGGGAAAGAGAGGGGGGGTGTAATCCTCTGTTTTCTGATGTTTCGCAGATGTTGAACAAATGTATAGAGACCCGGCCAGAAGAGACCAGAACAGACCAGATGAGACGTGACAGGGAGACAAGGGCAAAGCAGCGAGGGTGTGTGTCAAAGGCAACTAATACGAGGACGACTCACCGAGAGGTGATGGGATGCTTTCTCTAGTAGAAAGTAAGTGGTCGTCAATGCAACCCCAAGTGAGACCTGGGCTTGGACAACAGTAGCCGATGTTCTGAGTGGACTGGCAGGCAGAGAAGTACACGTATGTGTCGGTACCTGATCGAGCGACCCAAACCCAGAGCAAAGCAGAGAATGAACCGGTTTGATGGAAATGCTTCCTTTTCAGCAGGAAGAATCATCCTTGAAGATCCGCGGACTTTCGCCTCTTCCTTCAATTGGCCGCTTCGGCGGTTCTGCCAGGCGGTCGGTAATCCTTGGCCGCCTTTTCCCTATCGTCTTGGTTTGTCCACCACCGCAACATTTATGCTTATATGCCATAGTACTATATGATAACTTCATTTGAAATAAACTATTTGAGTATATTCTGTGGTATCTAAATTTATCTCTTTCACTTTTAGTTGGTAAATACTAGAGTCTTCTTGTAAATTCCCATGCTGTCAATCCCCATACTAGTAACTATCTTCATAGTAGATCGGATAATATATTTTAGGTGGAGATACTACTTTCTACTATCTACTATCTACCAGTAGCTCCAAAGAGTGATACCAACAAGTATAGGTTGCTAGTAAGCAGCCACATTCATTTCCGTCGCAGTTTAATGGTATCTCTACCTGTCAGAACATCCCCTAGTGTGTTGCCCAGTAATCATAGAGTTCAAGTTTCACCAGAATTAGCCTTTGTGGCCCAAACCGCATCCAAACTTACTACATCTCCCCCAAGAAGTAACCTGTCGTACAGCCCGTACCGCCCCCATACAATACCACCAATACAGCCGAGGTCGGGGCAACCCAGTGTCTCTCCTCACTTTATCTTCCCTCACATGGTTACTATCCATTGCTATCTCCTCACTCAACTTACCTCTTCCACTCTCCTATTCCTGCTTTTCTCAATTACACCTCCTCAGACAAACCATGGCGGACTCTAAGCCCAAGCCATCCTCAATCCCTTCATGGCAGCAGCCCAACAGCGCCTCCAACCCCAACACTGACAACTCCGAGTCTACCTCATCGCCGACCTCCGACGACACCTCCCGGTCAGCTCTCATCGAACAAGCAGCCAAATTCCTCGAGGACGAGTCCATTCGCGACGCTCCCACCGATCGCAAAGTGACATTCTTGCAATCCAAGGGTCTCCGAGAGGACGAGATCAACACCCTCCTAGACATATCAACCACCCCCAAGGCGAGCGATACAACCGAGGAAGAAGAGAAGACCGCTTCCCCGGACACCACTCCTCCCAGCAGCACCGAACCAGCACCAGCACCAGAACAAACAGACAATGCCTCAGCATCATCAACCACCCAACCCACGCCATCATCCTCAATCACCACACCCACCCCATCACCAACATCCCCCAAAACCACCACCACCCGCGACATCCCCCCCATAATCACCTACCCAGAATTCCTCTCCACGCCCACCAAACCACCCCCACTCGTAACCCTGCGCAGCGTGCTCTACACCCTCTACGGCGCCGCCGGCCTCAGCGCCAGCTTCTACGGCGCCAGCGAATACCTGATAAAGCCGATGCTCTCGAACCTAACAAGCGCTCGACAAGAGCTCGCCTCCACAGCAACAAGCAACCTCCAAAAGCTAAACGAGAAGCTGGAGCAAAACGTCTCCGTAATCCCAGAAAGCCTTAAGAACAAAACCGCAAACACCGAAAACGACTCATCCTCCACCGACACCGAGTCCATCACCTCCGACCCAACGGAGCTCTTCCACCGCGACGTCGCCACCCAAACAGCTACCTCAGACTTCGCCGCAACCTACAACAACAACAACAAGACAGGCACCGACAAGGACTCACCAGAAGACCCCACCGCAGCAGTAACCGACCACCTCAAGCGTCTTGAGAGTATCCGGTCCCAGCTCCGCGAATGCTCCGATACAGAGAAGGAATCCAGCACGCTGGACAGTGGGATGCGCACGCGCTTGAATGAACTGCATCATTACCTGGATGGGTTGATCTATAGTAAGCCTGGGTTTAACCCGCTCTCTGGGTACGGGATGTATAGCACGCCTGGGATGGATTCGGGGAGTGGAGCAGCAACGGGAGTGGGCAAGGGCGAGGAGGATGCGATTGCGAACTTCAGGGCGGAGATTAGAGGTGTGAAGGGGGCGTTGTTGAGCGCGAGGAATTTCCCTGCGGGTCGTGGGGGCAGGATTGGGGGTGTGGCAGGGAGGTAAAGATAGAGATACCAGTGTTGGGTTCTTAGTAGGGGTATCTGATATATAATCGTGGATGGATGGCTGGATAGATAAATGCTGTATATATTATAGTAACGTATGTCAATGTTTCCCTGCAGATATTACGTATCATACTTGCACTGTAAACGTGGTTCTATAGTACCAGACACACATACCTACTAATAACGTAGTATTCCTCGTACAGGGTTAATGCATATGAATGAAACCTAATGGTATGATCCTACAGCTTTTCAATACTACCAACAATAGAATAAACATAGTAATAACATTGACATCTGAAGGAACAATTCGCAAATAGCCCAACCAAGGCAAAACGGGACCGGACAATGAGCAGTACAGTGAAGCATAATAAAAGAGGACTCGTCTTTCCTTTACATACAACTCATAATCGTTCTTTTTTTACTTCCTTTTCCTGTCATAGCCTCTTAAACTGAAACTTGACTCGAATTTACGGGGTGGCCCGGCTCATGCTGATGAGACGCTTGACACCAACCTGTTGGTAGCTTATTAGTATGGATATAGTTCAGTAAGAGGGTAGAAATACTCACCATCCAGTTGCCGCACTCGTCCAGTCGGTTAGTCATGATGTCGACGTGGATAGTCCGGGCGGTCTCGTAGTCGCGCGCCTGGATGGCGCGAGCCAGCTCCGCCATGTCCGCAATGGTGTTGGGCTTGAGCAAGTCCTCGTTGTTGAGGTGGTCGAACAGGATGTTCAACCGCCGTTCGGCATCATCAACCTGCGCCTTGAAGGAAGACGGGGCCCGAGACTTCACGCGCTGCATGTCTGCGGAGAGGATCTCGTAGACAGGCATGGCGTCGGCCGGGATATGGGAACGGTCACCGGGGGCTATGGAAAGTCAGAAACAGAGGCCACCAAAAGAGAGGTATGGAATCACTTACGGTACTTAGGCGGGGCAGGTGCGGGCTTCTTCTGCGAGGAAGCCGTGCTTGGCCGGGATCCCGGGGCGGCCTGAGGCGGAGGGGCTTGTTGCGGCGGGGGCTGCACGTGTGGCGGAGGAGTGCTCGGGACATAGTGGCCCGCGGCCGGAGGTTGAGGGGCATACGGAGAAGCAGCTGCCTGCGGGGGCGGAGGGACAGGTGCCCGAGTCTGCAGTTGCGGGCTGGCAGCCTGTGCGGCTGGGCTAGGAGCATACCGGTTGGGGGGAGGAGGCATGGTAGGCGGCGCGTTGTATGGAGAGGGTCCGCGAGGAATGGATGCTGGGACTCCCATAGTGGACGCCATGGGAGGAGACTGGGGCAAGGAAGCGTAAGGGTTGGCCGGCGGAGGGGGCATCGTACTCGAAGCCGGCTGCACGGCAGGTGGCGAGGTCATCCGTGGGGGAGGAGCAGTGCCCTTTGGCGGAGGGGGAACTGAGGGTGCTCGCTGACCAGCCGGTGGCGGAGGTCCCTGTGTGAGAGTGGGGGACTGGTTGGGGAAGGGAGACGCAACCGTCGCAGCGGCAGGGGTGGACCTGCGAGGTGTGGGAGCTTTGGCAAAACCTTCTGGCAGATCGTTCCATGCGGGCAGATTCGTGGCAGTGGTGTAGGTGGTGACGGTAGGGGCAGGAGATTGGTTGGATGCACGCGGAGGCGGAGGTACACCACCGCCTAGGGGCTGAGCACCGTAAGCAGGTGCCTTGGGCGGCTGGTATCCTGCAGGGGTGTAGCTGCTACCGCCAGCTGGGGGCGCATATGGGTTGACAGGCGGCGCCGGCGCGGAAGCAGTAGGCGGAGCATAAGGGTTGGCAGCAGCAGCAGTTGGGGGAGCATAGGCGTTGGCAGCGGCAGTCGGAGGAGCGTAGGGGTTGACAGCCGCTGCAGCTGGAGCGTAGGGGCTGGGAGCAGCAGCTGGCGCAGCCGGTGAGTAAGCTCTCTGAGGCTGGAATGCGTTAGGCTGGGGGAGAGGCTTGTTGAGGGCGGCCCTCGTCACAGTAGCGGCGGCGGGCTGCGTTCTCTGAGGGGTTGCCTGTCTCGTAGCCAACTTGATACGGTTTCGTGCAATCTCAGCCTCGGGGTGCTTCTCCGGCACGAGGTCGAGATACTTCTGCGCAACCTGCAGGCGTCCGTGTGTAGCAACAACGTCGGCATACTCGATGTACTTGTCGTACAGCGTGCTGAGCTTCCAGTCCGACTCCTTGGTGCGTTCGGTGTCCTCGAACTTGGTGACCTGGCGGAAGATGGTCACCTTCTCGATGAGCCCCTGCAAAGCACGGACGTGAATCGAGAAAGCAGAGTCATCAGCGGCGGTCTCGATAGCCTTCTGCTCGTTCTCACGCAGCTCCTCAATCCATATTGCAACGACCTTCTCTAGCTTGGAACCGGCCAAGAAACAGAAGGAAGCATCCTTGCGCATACCCTTGTCCTCGTTGTTGCGGAGTTCTTCCTCCAGTCGGTCACCCAGAGCCTCGCAAAGGTCAGCGAAATCCTTCTCGTCAGCGAAGGTGCAGAGAGCCGCCATGACCTCCTTCCAGTTAGACAGGTCAGCGTTGTAAACCACGTCCCAGAGGTTCTTGCCGACAATAGAAGCCAGCAGGCGAACGTAGTTGGGGCTGTTGGTCTGCTTCTGGAAGTAGTGCTCCTGGGCCTTCTCAATGCACTTGGGACCGCCGCAGATGGCGATCATGAAGGCATCAGAGAGGCGATCTTCCTTGAGAGCAACGTCAAGAGCCTTCTCAAAGTCACCAAGGAGCAACGCACGGGTAATGCCCGTGTCGGCTTCATTCTCCGAACCGTTGAAGATATGAAAGGGATTGTTGGTCTTGGCTCCCTTGGAGGCAGCCAAGTCGGACAAGAAACTGTCTGCTTCGGGATTGGCATCAAACATCGACTGCAGGCGCCTGTGCTTCTTGGCTCCCGACCCGCGGGATTCCTTCGTTGCCTCCCCATTGACTTCCTCTTCCTTATCCAGACCGAGCTTAGACAGGCTATCCGCAGCCTCGTCTGCTTGGTCAGCGAAGCCAAGGTATTCTACCAGTCCCTTGCGAGGGTCCTTAGAGATCAGGGCTTCAATGACCTTCCAGTCAGCCTTCTCCTCATCGGAGCCAGCGTTAGCCGCTCTGCTTTCGCAGATGCTGCGCAGATCACCTTCCTTGAGAGCGGTCTCGAAGGTCTCAGTCGACTTCCCAACAGCTTCATCAACCTCAAACGGAGTGATCTTAATCTTGGATGCACGCTGTCCCTTCTCAACCAGGTTGACCGAGACGACCCTGCCACCAAAGCCGAAGGTGGCGCTGCAGGGCCTCTCGAGCCACTTGGGAGGCTTCGGCAACGAGAAGCTCGAGACCTGAGGTTGAGTCTGTGCCTTGGCAAAGAAGTCCTCGCCATCCAGAGCCTGATTCTGATCGGCGATGGCCTGTGCGGTTTCGGTGCTAGTGTTCTGAATGGTCTGGATGGAGATCTTTCCATCGAACGATGCGGTAGCGAAGAAGTTGGGGTTGTGCGGGTTCCAGCGGGTCTGGAAGGTCCAGTTGGTGACGACGGGGAATTCGCCATATGCGTGGCCGGTTTGCGGGTTCCAGCACATCGTACGGTTATCTTTTCCGGAGGAGAGGAGCAGATCGGGGTCCTGGGCACACCAGGAGAGCGACAACACACCGGACTCATGGCCGCGGAGAGTCCTCTCTGGAGCGTGCGAGTTACGGAGATCCCAGACACAGATCAGAGGATCGGACTCGAGAGGGGTCGCAGTGACAAGTTTCGTAGGCTGCGCTGCGTTAGCGAAAATTAGGAAACATAAGGGGTGTTCCTGAACGCCTCACCTTCTCCGGGTCCCAGGCCACAGCACTAACTGCCTTTCGGCCCATGTTGTTGAGAGTCAAGCTCTCCTTCTTTGTCTTGACATCCCACACAGTAACAAAGCCTGCACTGCTACCAGTGACCAGGATGTGTGCAACCTTCTTGTTCCAGTCCAAGCATTCGATGTCGTCCGCGCGGGCCGCCGTGCCTCCGAGTCGGTATGGGTTCGCGACATTGTTCAGGTCGGAAATGTAGAGCTGTCCAATCATAAGCCTCACTGTCTAGACACCTCTCCATCATGTAGCCTACCTCGCCCTTTGCACCACCGGTTGCCAGCAAGTTCGAGTGTTTGGGGTTGAACTGGAGAGCCTTGATAGCCCCTGAGTGTTTGGAAGTTCTCGAGATCACAGCATCACTTTTGAACCGTCAGCCAATTGTACAGTCCCAACATAGAGCACACCCGCCAACTCACTCGGAACCATTAAGCAGCTTATCGGCATCCCACAAATCCAACGAGCCGTTCTCCAGAGCACCGGCTATCACACCCCGCGAGTTGTCTTCGGATTCCGTCCACGCTAGGTCATTGAAGCTATCGGAGCGATATAGTCAGCACGTCGGCTTCCCTTACACGGCAAATTGCAGGGTAGACGCAAGGATTATTTACCCGGAGTCCGTATCAATCTTAGCTACCGGCTGTAGCTCTCCGCCGGTCTCATGACGGCTGAGTGCCAGATCCCAGAGCTCCAGACATGTCTGATTGGAGAAGTCGACGTCAACAGCACCGGCCCGAGTACCGGTAGCGATCAGAGGCGACGCAGCCCCGGGGGACCAGGCGAAAGTGGCCGTCCGGGGAATTTCCCTCAGACGCACCATGGTGAGATGTAAAGGAGCGGCGGGAAAAGGAAAGGGTATAGATTAGGAGAGTTAGGACCAGACACGGATTAGGAGGGTCTGGCACTAAAGGTCATAGACGAGAAGCAACACCAGGAGCGGGAGAACCAGAAAAACGAGCAGAGAAACAACCTAAGAAAGAAACCTCCCCTCTCTATAGAAGAACCGAGGGGTGCATGTACGGTGAGTTGCCAAGTATGCGATCGAGGGCGTCACTGCAATCAACCAAGTGTCCTCCTGGAGGGCGCTCGGGGGGGCTGATGGCCCCTAAACCGCTTTGGGCCCTCGCCAAAACACCCGCCCCGGGGGCACCACGTGATATCAGGTTGCTCCGTCCCAAAGTCTAGAGCTTTGCCTAGGCATTAAGTGAAAAGGCCCCGACGCGGTCGCTCTTTCTCTCCCCCTCCTTTCAGTGACGAATTCCATCCTAGCCCATTTGGGAAGCTTGCTACGACCGACCATGAGCGAGAAAGCACGTCTAAAATGTACCGTCTACGTGGGGGGTCTTGACCAGGCCGTGACGATGCAGACGCTGGCCGAGGCATTCGTTCCCTTTGGTGAAGTGGTTGATATTACGCTCCCCAAACCCGATCTCCCGAACTCCAACGAGCTCCACCGCGGGTTTGGATATGTGGAGTTTGATCTGCCCGAAGATGCGAAAGAGGCGATCGACAACATGGATGGAAGCGAACTATATGGCCGGACAATCAAGGTTGCTGCTGCTAAGCCGCAGAAGGACAGCAACGAAGGACTCGGCAGCAAGACGGCTATCTGGGAACAGGTACGCTGTGACGTTCACCTTGTCATTACAGATCATTTGCTAATTACGTATGAAACAATAGGAGGGGTACTTGGCCAAATATGCCGTCGATGAGGAAGACAAATTGGCTGCCGAGGGAGGCGAGACCGACGGAGCCGAACGTCAAGATCCCATGCAAGGACTCGAGGAACTGGACGTGGCCGGACCCAAGCCGGAATGAGCTCTACGATAATCCACTCACGCCAGGGGCAACTGGCGAAACGAAGAAAAAGAGAAGCCAAGAAGCGGGCGACAGTAATATTGCGATATTACACCATCAGGAACCCTTCGTTTAAAGCCGTACTATTTACACGCGCTCCAACCCTGAGCCTGAGAATTTTCGAGCATTCCATTCTTAACTCTGGCCGCGCGACAAGGCCCGACTACCCCGTGAATGATACAGATCGCCGAAAAATCAAACAAAGAATCGCCCATTGCAATTTGAAATCAAATGTGATGGTACATTCTTAGTGCTCGCGGTCCTCGGGGCTGTTGCGGTACAGACGGAGGGTCTTGTCGGTCATGAGCTTGCGGGTGCTGGAGTAGATGGCAGCACCGACGGCGACACTGCGATGGAACTGGGTCAGTGGAGGGCAGATGAAGACTGCGGAGTGGGAGAGGAAGGGAGGTGGGAGGCGGTCGGGATTAGACTTCACGGCATGTCATGTAGAAGCCATAGGATATCAGGAAATAAACATACCCAAGGACCAGACCTGTAGGATTCAAGAAACAATCGTTAGCGCTGCTGTAAACCAATGGCAAGGTGTTAATCATTCAGACCGCGACGTACCGAGAGGGATCAACTCCGGGGGGACTCTCTTCAGAGTGCGCAGACGCTGAGAGATAGTGTGGGCTAGAAGCCAGGCGTTAGTCCAATTCCCACCCCCAACAACACAATTCCATCATTCAAGTATCGGTCCTATGCGCAAACCGGGGAGGGAACCCCATACCGCTGTGGTTTTCCTTCTGTAGCCACTTGTTAGCCACCCTGCCAAACGTAATTTTTCCCCAACATCCACGCCAACACGGGGGACCGAGGGCCAACTCACAGGAGCAGGAAAAGCGAAAGGCCGGGAGGCCTGCATGCGCAGAACACGAGTAGGGAACATGGCGAATGGGCTTTAAGCAACCGAGGTGGTTGAGGTTGAGTATCAGAACGACTTAAGTGGTGGGATGGCAAGATCGGGAAGTGGTGACGGAAGTCTGAGCTTGATGGAAGGGGAGGTTGCACCACTTAGGTAAGGCGGTAGGAAGTCACGGTGGTGGTTCGGGTGTTTAGGAAACCTGGGCGCATGAGTGGCTCGCTAGTAACCTCTAGTTTGGCGCCTGAGGCGGTCAAACGTGAACTTCCGGCTTCACGGCTTCACGGGTCATTCCACTCCACCGGCCGCAGAACCTCCTCTCTTTCTCGGTTTCTCCAGACCTCCTCCCCTCCTCCCTCCGCTCATCCCACCCCCCTCCAATCAACACCCCAAGTTTCCTATTTAAGGTTACTACACCTTCAATCTATCACAATGGGTGCCATTCCTGAAGTTGACCCCGATGAGCCCGTCGAGACCAAGCCCTTCAAGTTCGTGACTGGTGAGCTTTCCCTCTCCCAACCCTCCAATGGGTCCAATTCGTCCCGTAACTAAGGTCAATTGCTAATCATTTCACAGCTGGTACGTCTAGGATAGGTTTTCGAGCATTCGCGGCGCCGTCGCTGTCGTCGCGATCGAGGTAGTTTTGTGGGCTGACATATGAGGTGATGAATAGGCTATGACGCTCGTTTCCCCCAGCAGAACCAGTACGTGATTTTCGCACACCTCTCCGCTCAATCTGCCCCAATACGAACTGCAATAACTAACCACACATCTTTTCTCTACACTCACAGGACCAAGCACTGCTGGCAGAACTACGTCGACTACCACAAGTGTGTCACCGCCAAGGGCGAGGACTTCCGCCCATGCCGCCAGGTTAGCTAGCTACTGCTTCCCCATTCCACACCCAAACGAATCCAATCCTAACCACCATTGAACCGAAAACAGTTCTACCACGCCTTCCGCTCTCTCTGCCCCAAGGCCTGGACTGACAGATGGGACGGCCAGCGCGGTATGTAGTCCCATTATATGACCCTATATCTTTCATATCAAACAGCAGCATACTAACGAAGAAACTTACAGAGGCTGGTAACTTCCCCGCTCGTCTCGACCGGTAGACGCAGTTAACTACTTTGTTCAACGTTAATTGAAAGTTCAAAGTTGTTTTTCGTGTGTCTTGTCAACATGTACTCTACCCTATAAGTTGGATCCAGCGAGAATTGTTAGCTCTGAGACCCTCCCCAGACTCAATTCGGCTGGGTTGGAAGACGAGTGTATATAGACTCGCGTAGTTGGAATGATGTGTCAAACAAACCGCGCCCATAAAGCTCAGCATAAGCTCGTAGCCAATAATTTTCTTATGAATCTGTCCTGTTCCACCTATTATCCTGATATTGATATCAAATACTAGGCAGCCAGATAAATGTACATGTCACTCACCTCAACAATACCTAAAAAGCTTGAAAAGTATTGAATGATAACTACTCTGCTTACCACCAACAACACCGTCGTAAGATCATACGATATCCGATCAACCAACCAATCACCAACCCCAAAAACAAATCTTTCACAACAAATACCAAGTAACTGATGTCTGATTATCCCAGTTATGCATCTGCTTACATCACTATGTACATTGCGAAGCAACTACTAATTACTATGAAGACAACCTCACTGCTGTTCACTGCTAGTTATACAACCAATACAACGAACAATGATGATATAGTCAAAATACTACGTACTACTAGTACGGTGGCAGTGTACATTTTTAAAAGGGGATAAGCCACAATCGTGTCAACAGTTGGACTTGAGGGAAGAGGATGCAATACTGTAAGTATATGAGTCTGAAGGATATGGCATTTCATTCTGATCTAATCTAAACTGCAAAGAATACATGTTGTATGAACTGTAGGTTATAGCAAAAAGCACTTTCTCACCGAGACATAGTATAGAATTATGAACGTTAGTTGGTGATAGATGGCTTTCAGAACCTGATGTCAATCACAATGGCTGGAGGTCTCATGTTCCAGGACGTCTAAGTCTTGTTTATCAAATGTCGCAAGAGGAGACATATATGCCTCCGAGGTACGTGCTGTCCCATATTAGTTAGTTTCAGAAAAATGGACAGATACAGATAGAGAGAGAGAGGTGAGATGTAGGCGAAGCGTTGAGAAGAAACTGGAGGACAGAAGTCACTTTAGCCAGCCTGCTCGAAGTGACAATGGAGAAGTCAAATGTAAAAGATCAGAGAGAAGAAAAGAAATGAGAGACAACAGTAAAGGTAAAGGAAATGTAATCTATAAGATATATACAAGGGTATGAACACAAAATAAATGCGCAAGACTTTTGTCCTCCCGGTAATGCTTCGCCAATGAGAGATCAAGAAAGAAAAGTTTATAACAAAGTAAAAAGCAAAAGACCATCTATCCCAAGAAAACACAGCATATGGACGGATATCGCAGATATGTGCCTGGAAAAAAAGAGAAAAGACAAATCAGAATGAAGCAAATCTATACGTCAAACCTGTTCAGGGAATTCAAAGCCCCTTCAACAAGCGATAGAGCTTCTTGTGCTCTTCAAGGAAGATGAATGTGGCAATGGTGTGAGGACCGAGACGAATGAAGCTCGGCACCCAACCACGGAAAGCCCATGCGAGGCCCTCCTTTCTAGTGATATCACGGAGCAGTCCAACGATGCTCTGACTGCGGCCTTCAGCCGGAGAAGCGCTCATGACACGAGTCTTGATCACATCGACAGGGCTGCAGACAGTGGTAGCCACAAATCCAGCCATGAAGGAGGCAGTGAAATGCGTTCCCATGTTATCAGACATGCCGAGCTTCTCGAGACACAAGCGCTTGAAGGTATCGTACGAGGCCAATTGCGACGTTGTCATGAGAACAGCACGGGTCGAGTTCGGCCACACACCGCGGAACAAGCTGGCGGGACCTTCGGTGCGCGTCATCGTCACCAATCCGTGAATCGCATTGCGGTAGTTACGGCGTTGAGCGGGAGGGAGAGCAGCGTCGGATTGCATGCGCACGTTCAGAACGTCGGCGGGGTTACCAGCCATGCCACCGATGAAGCCGGAGGCAGAGGCCATACCGATCAGGGTGAAGAGGCCAGGAGGCGAGTCGGGGGAGGTAAAGTGGTTTTTGAGTTCCTCGTAGATACCGAATCGTGTGGTGGAGTAGGTCAGTTGGCGCAGAATGGCGGCGGACAACTACAAGAAGTGACATTAGCATCATGTAGTACAATCGCTATGATCTGAAGGGTTGGTGGATACTACATACCCCGCTGTAAAGACCGAAGAATCCGTCATTCTTGAACACATGCACGAATGTGCCGACCATAGTCGAGGGGGCGCCAGGCCCGCGGGTCTGCAGGCGGACCTATAAATTTTTAAAACGCACATCGATCAGCGTTCCGGTGAGACAACGAAGTATAGAAATAAGCACGCGAAGGGGGATAAATCAAGAGTTCCTATAAGAAGTCCAGGAGGCATAAATTACCTTCACTATAGACGAAGATTAGCTTCAATTCCAGCACATACTTTTTTTTCTGGTGTTGGCTAAATTAGAGCTTACCGAGATCCAGAGGGTGAGTAACGGCAGCCGCAAAGCATGATGCTGAACCACCGAACCAGAAAGGATAATGAACTTTTTTTGCAGGGGCTGGAGCATTCGCCGCCTTGGGAGGATGCGACGCCTCCAACTTCGCGCCGCTGGCCATGGTAGACATTTCAGCGGAGGGAAGAGTAATCCCGGGGAGGGAGACAGAGAGAGGAGAGGGGGGGGAAGTGGAGAGGGGGGGGGAGGAGGGGAGATTTCGTAGTTTGAACGAGAGATGGAATGAAGGCAACGATGATAATAAAGTCGAGTCTGACGCAGTAAAGTGAGTAATACGCTGGTAAGAAATCGGCGGCGCCGGCCATAGATCAAGTCTCCGAAACCCTGCTTTTCGGCTGCACTAACCGGTCTGGGACCGCGCTGGCCAATCAACGTCTCGGTATCCGGCGGCTAGACGGAGGCCGAGCGGTAATCCTCGGTAATGCGCGTATTTCAAGTAGCCTTTCTCTGTGTCCTTCGATACCCGCGGGGCGCCTCTAATGAGATAGCCTCGCTTGGGGTAACTCTGCTGATGCACTCGGTGCTTAAATTACCTCCGAAGACCGGGGAATAAGCAGCATACTATGCCATAGCTGTTTAGCAGCTTCTCAGCTGGTCTCGACAGTCCTACTCTACTACAAGGTATAGGCCCTGCTTGGATCGCCACTACGTCACGCTGCATACGTCCCATGCCGTAGACTAGATTAAGGTACATGAAAGCAGCCGCGGCTAGATCTTCCCTAGCCCAACGTCCGGTTAGTTAAAGTTGGAGGATAGGTGATTTCAGCTGAACATGGTAATACACAGTTGTTGTACATATAGACTCGACTCGCCAACTGTAATTTGGCATTTAGTACATCGCGAGCATTTAGAATAATACTCGCTGCCATCAGCGGAGCTCGACTCCCAGCAAGCCCACAAGCTTTTGGCGGACCTTCTCATGTAGGTCATTTGTTTCTTCATTCGTCAAGGTGCGCTCCAGACTCCGGTAATTGATACGGTAGCACATGCTCTTCCGGTGTGTCTTGGGGTGGGTAAATTCGTCAATCAGCTGGACGTCTTCCACCAGATCTCCTGCCTCGCCGCGGACGATCTCCATGATGTCGTTCTCGTGCACGGGCGCAGCTCCGCCCGCCGCACTGCCACCGCTGACAGACGCAGAGGGCAGCCAGAAGGCGACATCCTTGTAACAGGCGGGGTGCTTGGAAAATGGTTCGAAGCGAGTGATCTCACCCGCGCGGAACTGGGAAAGGAATCGCTCGTCACGCGACCAGAACAGGCGGATATCCGGGATGTTGAACAGAAGCATAGCAATACGCTCCAAACCGATACCGAAGGCCCATCCGACACGGTTGGGCACATCCGAGTTGTTCAGCAGCTCCTGTTTGATAACACCACAACCAAGGACCTCGAGCCAGTCACCCTGCCAGAATACCTCCAACTCCCAGGACGGGCTGGTAAATGGGAAGTATGCCTCCACCCAGCGGACCTTCAGGGGTTCTGGCTGCTCACTGCTACCGGCAGCAGCTTTGCTGGCCTCGGTAAAGATCTTGATGACCATGCGCTCCAGGGACCGCTTGAGATGTGCCGCGATGGCCTCAACTTCCTCCTCGCTATGATATTCCGCCTGTAGGGGGTTCCTCTGGGCGTGGATCGTAGGGTTTGGGTCCTCGACCTCGACGTCATGAGCAGGGATCTTCTTGACATCCTCAATGATCGTAGCGGCAGTCTGACTAGCATGCTTCAAGGGCTCATTATCCGGACGCTTCCAAAGCATAGCGCCTTCCATCTGATGGAAGATCGGGTAGTGACTGCGATCGATCGCATCTCTCCGATACACATCAGCGACGACAGTATAGCCAACTTCCTCCGGACGGGTGTTCTCATTGCGATTGATTTGCTGAAAGTATGCCTGCTGATGGGCACTGGTGTGTGTCCGCAAGACCGTCTTGTCGTTGATGTAGTAAGTGTCCGTGCGACTCCGACCGGGGTGATCCAAGGGAAAGCCCAGGACATCAAAGTTCTGCGCCGTCGACACAACAGGGTTCTTCTCGGTGTAGTTTCCGTATGCCGGGCCAGGGAACTGGCTCTCGATCAGTTGGCGCGTAATCGCTAGAGGGTGGTTCTCGTCGAGATATAGGCGGCGGCCGATGTGGGAGAGAATCGTATCCGGAGTATTCGTCCACTGATCTGTGCGGTAGGATTGACCTTCGATAGTCAAGGATTGCGGTACTGAAGGCCGGAGGGAGGGCTTTTGATTGCCATCTGCATTCTCGTTTGTTCGGCGGATTGCCGTCGAACTCCAATCTCTCCGCTTCACGGCAAAGGGCTCCGAGAACTGCGAGAGTGGGATGCGTAGGCTCCGACGTGAGGGAGCAATTGCCCACCGGGCACTGCTTGCGCGCAGAGCCCTCCCAGTGGCAAAGAGACGCATCTCGGAGTGCTGTGTGAGTTAATTAATGACTGACGCCGAGGGCAGTCAACTGCTGGTTGCGGCGTTTGAGAGCTCCGAGTCTACAAAACACATCGGGCCGGGAAAATGAGCCACCGAGGGAGATGCGCACCTGCAACTCACCATTTCAATTACGAGGATATGGCAGGAAAAAAGATATTCTCGATAGATATTTCTGAGGTATTGAGTCATTATTCTTGTGAATTGCACGAGAACAATGCGGTCTGCAGATACATGCCTTACGCGGGTTGTTACTGAGATGCACACTGTAAATTCATCAATCGTCTTGATCAAGAGACTTTCTATTAGTCGTTTAGATCAAAACACCTTGCATTGCCTACCGGGCAAGCAAAGTGATGCAATAAAAATAAACATGATCCAATGCCATGCAAATGTCATCCACATCCGTGCCAATGCCAATCCCAACAACACAATCCCACTTTTTCCATGAGAGAAGTAAAGGAACAAAGACACCAGCCAGGGATATAATATACAAAATAGGAGGAGAGAGTTCAGAAACAACGCCAAGTAACAGAAAAGATATAAAAGCACCAAGACCACACAACACAGGTAAGGTGTATCATACACACATGCGTTCATGGACAAAGCAACAGAGACCTGGAACAATTCCAGATGTTCCAGCCTGTCGGATTAACATAAGTCGATCCCCATCATAGCGAAGACGTATTTGGTATATTATACAACAAGAAGATAAGACAGGGAGGCGGAAAGGGAGAGATAATGGTTAAGAGTGTTGGCGAGACGTCTAGTTCTTGACGACACCGACCTTGGCAGCCTATAGTAAACAAGTTAGCATGGTTGACCACGTATACATGCTATAGAACAATCACTTACGCGAAGAACGCGGCCGTTGAGGCGGAATCCGGTGCTCTGGGTGTACATGATGTCACCATCCTCCTTGCCCTCAACCTTGGCCATGAAGGTAGCCTCGTGGAGGTTGGGGTCGAACTTCTGGGTCTTGCCATCCTCAGTGGGCTCGCTGGGGTCAAAGCGCTCAAGACCGTGCTTCTTCAGGGTGTTCAGAAGGATGTTCTGAGTCATCTTCAGACCGGAAACGAGCTCCAACAGGTCCTTGTTGGCATCAGTCTGGGGAGCATCGAGCTTGTCCTTGGGAACAGCAAGGAGGGCGCGGTCAAAGTTGTCAATGGACTCGAGGAGGTCGCCAGCAAAGCGCTGGATAGCGAAGTTGCGAGAGTTCTCCATGTCACGCTTGGTGCGCTCCTGCAGGTTGAGGAAGTCGGCCTTCGAGCGGAGCAGCTTGTCCTAATGAAAGAGTTAGAGATCTGCAAGGTACCATTTACGACTGTGGAAGGCGTAGCAAAAATTGAGCCGGGCGCTCGTGTTGGAAGGGGAGCTTTACCTTCAGCTCAACGACCTCCTTCTTCTTCTCTTCAAGCTCCTTGCGGACGGGGTCCTCAGCCTCCTGGGCAGATTCACCCTCCTTCTTCTCGCCATTCTCGGCCTTGTTCTCAGTAGAGTAGAACCGGTAGGCCGACTGAGGAGCAATTGGGCGGACAGCCTGGGGGAGCTGCGGCGTGCGACGGAGAGCGGAGGTGTTGATGGAGGTAGGGCGCACAGAGCGGAGGGACCGCTGGGCCTGTCTGAGGAAGGTTCTCTGGAACATTTTGGAAGGAGAGGAAGTGAAAGATGGTGACGGTGAATAATAGAGTATGATGAAGGTTGGAGGCGCGAGAGGTTGAACAAAATCGGCGATATCGTTGGAAAGCAGAACTTTCGGCGGCTTGATCTGACCGCCTTCACCGGGAGAAACCTCGGGCCGGATGATCGCGTGCTGTCTTTAACTAAGCATTGCAAGGCTCTAGCTGACATTCAATACAATTCTCATCTTCCTCAAGCCTGTCTGTCTACTTACCATAAGTATCAAGCTGCTGTCTATATGCATTATTTCTATCTGTGTCGACTATGGCGCATGGAACATAGTATGCTTTCTTCCATGTATAAAAGCGGCAATCATGGCGGTGAGTATACTGCCAAAACAATCAAAGTGCGAAGTCGGTCATCACCGGTGAACAATCTGTGCTTTACGGGAGGAACATGATTCATTGAAGATCTTAGTTAGACTATTGGCTTCTTCCAGTAGTGTGCTATGACTACAGTAGTGCCGAGACGAGAAAATTGATGTCTAAGCCATACATTGATGGCGACTGACATGTGCACCAGTGACCGGGTGAAACCACCTTCCATGAGACGATCATTTTGCTATTAGCACCTATGACTTTTAGTATGGACATCACTACCTAAGGCTTACAAGGAACAATGCCATTGAGAGGGATATCTAGACTGGGTGTAGGCCGGAGGGACCTCATCGAATGGCATGATAGTTGTCTCCAATGGCACAAATCGATTGCGCCAGACTCTCATGGGCATCCCCCCAGGACTCGACTGCTGTTTGCAAAAAACGTCTGCACATGTTTCCAGACAGACGGAAAACTATGGTCGACGGTGTGAAAGTGGTTGGAGAATTTGTAAAGCGACAAAAACCAAGCTCAGTAGACGAGGATGATCCCCGAGCCCACTATTGCCTAGCAGGAGACATCGAGGCTTTGATCAAGCATCATGACAGCGCACATGAATATCATCATGTGTCTGAATGACTGTCGGTGAAGGATCACTCGGTAACTGCGCCCTAACGCCAAGGATGGATCCGATATGAGCCCACAAAATCAGCAAAAGCAATGAAAAGGGATGCATTAGTTAGGAGCTTCTACAGATGGCCCCCAAACTCCATAGTTCGTATTCAACCAGTGATGTTGGCTGGAATATACTTGTGTAATGCGTTTGCCTACGTTGTTGTAAGCGCAGCCGCCAACATTAGTGCAGAGCGCGGCTCATCTACCTAGCTTCAATCTCATCAGGAGTTCATGTGCATCTGCCAGTCGAGGGCTCAGAAGAAGCCTTGTTGTGATCGTATGAACCTGCGGAAGGACGGTCATGCAACAGCACATTTGGCGGAGTAATAGCCTTGCTAGAGGCTACATACAAGGCGCCATGCCCGTGAAAGCCGCCATAGTGCCATCTACGTTCGGCTGGCCAATGTATCATTGCCATGAGAATGGCAGTGTGCGACATGGCTGCAGATTAGTCTCTAGGGAGCGGTTGCATTGCATGCCGGGGACACCGGGACAGTGAGTGGCTATGCCAGAGAACGGGATGTGGTCAGAGCTCAGGGCTTAGCTAGATCGGTTCATGCAGTGTTACCCACAGACTTCCAGGCAGACAGAATCTGACTCCGGAGAAGAGGACTGAGACTGTAAATGAGATAAGCTGAGCAGAGAGATCCAACGGTCTCAAGGCACTATGAGCCTCGCAGGAAGCCAACATATGACATCCAAGCTAGATGACACGAAGGCCGTTCCAGGGGGAGTAAGTAGCACGAGCAAGGCCACGACTCATGGGACATCGTACATGTGACATAGCATGACAGAGATTTGACAAGGCAAAGAAGCTGCAAATAAACTCTGGGTGGTATCCGACACTGCAGGGTCCTAGGCCCGGGGCTTTGGCAATAGGTGACAGCCGAGCTGCATCACTTACAGGGAGGCTTGGTATGGGAGCCGAATACGTGGCCAGCCAGTACATGCAATGCAGTCAAGAGTATGCTGTGCCAGAGCCAAGACATAGAATATTGCCTGCCTGGAGTTGTAACGCAGCTAACATGGGAAAGCGCCAGCTGCTGGGGACAGGTATGCGTAGTATATTCGGCGATCTGCCATTCATCGCCGGCTCTCCACCGTCGGGGCGGAGCTGCATACCCGATGGGTCATGGAGTCTGCGGAGAAACCGGAGCCATGGATATGCGGGATCCTCCGGGATGTATCTACTTTGTACACCATAGACATAGATACTCAAGGTTCAGAACAAGGGGGGTGGAAGCTAAGGGGCATTCATGCGTCACAGGCAGTGGAGACCACGACATGTGAAGCATTCCGAGGCTGTTGATGATGGAGTCATTGGACACTAGTGAATTGAGCATCACGTCGGGAGACCCTGTTTACCGCGTACTGTACTAGTCAAGGAGGAGTCAATAGCCTCGACAAGGAGGCAGTAGAGGAGAGAGAGAGAGAGAGAGTCAAGCCACAGTTGAATTAATCATCAGGAGGTCCACAGTCGAGAGCAGCGAATGGCATCATCGTCATTGTTGGGGATGAGTTCTAAACGACACCAATAATGGGGGCATCTAGTGGCAATAGCGGCAGTTCAGCCACACGGCGAAGGACGAGAAGAGTGAGTGTGGCGAATGCGCTATGCAGATTGCAGCGAAGAAAGAAGGAGAACTGCGTGCGGAGATCGACAGGAACGGAGCCAAAATTGCCTGAAAATGGGCAAGAGCCGAAGAGTGAGTGGAAGGCAGTGCAAAAGAAGCAGATTTGCATCTCCACTGCGACACGAAGGCGTTTGGCTGCGCCTCGCCCGTCGACGAAGACGGATTTTTCACTCGCTGCCTATAAGATGCAAGCAGCTTCGTCTGCAGAATTCCTTCTTAAACCACCTCTCCAGTTCATTCTCAGAACATCAAATTGAATAAGAACCACTCTCGATCAATCAAAGAATAGAGTTGATTTTATGTGGTTGTGGTTGACTCCTTGAATAAGCGCGCCTGCCAGATTTGACGTTCTTCCCGCTTATCTTTACTATCGCCTCCTCCACTTCCAACCACCACCAACTGAGTACTACTACTTATACTACTCCACCACCACCGACTCTCTCCTCCTTCTCTCTTCTGAAGACACACATACAAATAAACAAACAACCCATCAACCATTATCATCACAACTAACAACAACATTCACACAATGAACACCGCTTCACCACCTCATTCTCTCACCTCTTCTCCTTCTTTCGGAGCCCGTCGCTCGTCGCGACCCTCTCTCACCCTCGACATGTCCAACCTCCCCCCTCTTACACAACCTACACCTCCCTCCAACACCCTCATCATAACCGATCTGAACGACATTCTCCTCTTCCAACCCGACTCCCTCGCCAACCTCAAAGCCTATCTCGAGTCTTTGGCTCCTCTCAACTCCTTCTCCCCCCTCCCCTCTCTCCGCCGCATCCTCTGCTCTTTCCACACGGACTCCGACGCTCTCCGCATCCGCAAACTCTTAACTGGCGCACCACTGCTCAACCGCCCTATTATCCCCAAGATCTACTTCGGCGAGCCAACTCCTATCATGGACGACCTTGAGTCCCGCCCTAAACTCCTGGAGGCCCCGCAAGTCGACAAGCTCTTCTTCATCTCACCGCCCCCCTCCCCGCCCCACGGCTGGGTCATGCGCCAGGAAGATCCCCCGAACAAGGAAGTCCATGCCAGCGATCTCGCCCAGGCGTTGGCCAAGTTGAAGACGGAGCAGTCTGGTGTCGAGGAAGCAGCGACGGGAGTGGTGGTTTCATCTATCGAACAGCAGCAACAACAACAGCCAGGTACTCCGATGTCCATGACCTCGGACAAGAGGACGAGCAGTTGGCCCGTGGCCCTGTCGCAGACGCGCAGCCGCAGCAGCACCCTCATCTACCACCCCGAGGACCACGGAGGTAGCCCTAACTTGCCTGCTGTCATGGTCGAGGACACCAGTGCTTCCCCAGATGAAGATATCGATATGGACATGAGCCCCATCGAGATGTCGGTCAAGAAGATGCCGCCCAAGACGTCACGGCCCCCAGTGGAGCTGATGGGGGGTATCTAAGAACTGCCAATTTGCCCTTCGCTACTTTATCATTTTTCATCGCTTCCGTTTCAATGTACAGTCCTCGGTGTGACTGGGCGCGTGTGGTGCATGGGATTGGATTTGCTCTAATTTTAGATTTTAGATTTTGAGATGCATCGCTTGGCCATCAGGGGTTCTCTGTTTACTTGCAGTAAATGTTTTTGGATCATGAAAGGCGTCTGGATATGGGATAGGGGAGATTGTCTTATGTGCATATATGTTCAGCACTTGTTGGTTATGAAGCATGTTTCTCAGCATGATTATTTTACTCTCTCCTTCTTGTGATCGATTCTTGAAAATACAGACCGATCAGCTATATATAGTGATAAGCAAATATACCTAAAAATTGGATAACCACTTGAATCAATCTTCCTTGTATGAAAGTACTAGCTAGCCCAATCAAAGTCTTCATGAGGTCCTTCCGATATTCCCTAATTCAGAACTACTTCATGATCAGATCGGACTCAAATATCATACTAATAATCAGGCAAATATACTCCCGCGTAATGCTGGATGAGTACTCCTCTACTGACTTCGACCTAAACAAGTCTTTCAAAGCAGGTAAATTGGCTTTCATATTTTACTACAAGTATCGGCATATTACCCCGCTGAATGGTAGTAAATACTATACGATCTCCACCACATGAACAGACACGTGCAAGATAACTACTACATCCTCACTACCCCGCTAATCGAAAAGAACCACAGCACTGTTCTTAACGACCTCCGGGCCCAGCACGGCCGCCAACTCGGCAATAATACCTTTGACGGACTGGGGGTTATCAATGGGCATTTTCTCCCATCCGACGAGGTCCTGTAGGAATTATTAGTCAGTATGCAGCCAGAGAGTTGAGAATAGGATGAGAATGTGGGCTTACAATCATATGCACGAAAGTACCGTGGACCAGCAGAAGCCAGTGATCTAGGTCCAGCGCTTTGATTTCGTCGAGAGTCATGTTACCGGGCATGTTGAGGTCGAAGAGGGAGACTTCTTCGTCGTTGATCTCGGCGTCTGCTTCTTCTTGTGTTGCTGTGTTGTTGTCTCCGGTTGTGGTTGTGGTTGTGTTTTGTCGGTCCCGTGAGAGCGATACGTAGGGCCGTTCGTCGAGCTTCTTGGATAGTTCGCCATCAAGAGGGTCCCATGTATGGCTTTCGGGGTCTGTAGATGTGTGTTAGGTACTTTCATTGTAATGGGTTGATAGTCCACTGAGAAACATACCTAGGATGTACTGCGGACGGAACGTTCCCTTGTAGCGCATCTTCTGGCAGGAGTGGATGTAGTAGCCTGTTTGTTATTTCAAGTTAGTTGAGTAAGTATGAAGAAGAGGTGGCTGTGTTAAGCATACCCATGTAATAGTACTGGTATTGCGCTTCAATGGCAAAAGCGATTTCCCGCATTGCGCTGAGTTTCCCAAACTCCCATTGCTCGTATTCCGGGTCATAGCTTCTCTTGTTAGTGGTTTCTCTTGCTGTTTACTGTCGAACACTTACAAGATGTAGACCGAGCTCACACCATTTGGCATAAGGTCCAAGACCGCCACTGCGATGAGCTTGCCATCCAGCCGGTAGCATTGATGCCACGAGCCCAGCTTCTTTTCATCTGATTTGGCAGCATTTGCTGGAGATCGAGTCATTCCCGAGCAAAGGAAGCGCTTGAAATCTTTGTTTGCCCATTTGGAAGCATCCTCTTTGTGGACTTTGGTCTGGTACTTGAGAAAAAGTTCG
Source organism: Aspergillus costaricaensis CBS 115574 (assembly GCF_003184835.1). NCBI lineage: Eukaryota > Fungi > Ascomycota > Eurotiomycetes > Eurotiales > Aspergillaceae > Aspergillus > Aspergillus costaricensis. The sequence goes on from NW_020291829.1 coordinate 450,529, forward strand.
TATCTCGCACGATGTCAGTATAAACTGTTGAACACACAGGCAGCTGCACACCTACTTGGCTTGAGAGATGGAGTCGCCTTCCAGATTGACCTCGAATCGATGAGCAGGTTCCAAAGGTCTCTTAGTTTTGGGGTCAATGGGCCGCTTCACATTGCTGTATTCGGCCTCGTGGACTGCACCGAGAAGGTCAAAGTTGCACTTGCGACGCTTCTTCTCCCTACGATTAAACATTGGTGAGCTCACACATCCTCCCCAACAATAGACGGTCTACTTACTCCCGTGTCTTGGGGCAGAGGTATGCCGCTCTACGGATATACTCCGGGCCTAGAACGAATTTGTTCCAACGGTTGATAGCCTTCCGTTGGTCTTTCCTAGGCATGAAGGCGGAGGCATCGAGCCTGGACGAAAAGTCAATGCAAGCTAGTCAAGAACAAGAATTGGACCAATTACACACCTCATCGTATAATGAGGACAGCATGATCGTTGCAGGTTCTGCTTGTAGTACAGTGTCCCCGACCTAGACCTAGATTAGCGACTGACTAGCCAGACGAGGGTGGGATGTGGCTCGCATTACGAAGGCGAACCGCCGTACCTTCGCCAGCCCCTGTTGACCAGAGCTTCATAATGCGCCGGGCGTACAGAAACCGAACTAGCGTAGTAGGAGGCACCTGCAGTAGACGTGCATCAGCGGTCCCATCCGGCAGCACGACGACATTCCCGCGATGGACTACTACGGCAGAGGAGAGATTGAGGGTGGGTCCGGAGAGACTCACTTCCATTATCAGATTTGCAGTAACCACAGGAATTGCGCTGGTAACCTAGAGAGAGTTGAATTAGGGCATGTTGGCGCAGCCATAGTGATGACGATGGAGCAGTCTCAGGACGACTCTCATTAGTTGATCGGAGGATATCCGTCCCAGTGCAGAGATAAAATGGGCTTAAGTGGGATGGAGGAGGCCAAGACAAAGAGGATAGATACTACTATAGGTGTATCGGGGGTGCTTTTGGCCGGAAAGTTGAGAGGGGAATTTGGCCGGGAATGAGGGGCAGCCAAAAAGAGTACATCAAAGGACAAGACAAGAGGGGCACAGGATTTCCGATCCAAAGAATCGGTGACGGAGCAGGATCACCGGGGCCAATGATGCCGGCACGGGGAATGAAAGGCTAATCTGACTGGCTGCTTACCAAGAGGTCGGAAAAGCGACAACTTCCTCGCCTGTTCGGCATCGACGATGGGCTCCATGGCGTGTCGTTGCGGGCAAGTAGTGCGATGGAGAAGGGATTAGCTGGCTGCGCTCACGGCGGGAACGGCAGAAAAAGAAAAAGCAAAGCAAGACAGGACAAGGGGCGCAACGGGAGTAAATTGTCCGTCTCAGGAGAATGGAGATCAAGGGATACGGAGAGAGTGTTGAGGTAGTTGGAGTGGGCTGGATTGATGGATGGATGGATGGCTTGATGTTGTTGGTTTTCAAGTTGATGCGGGACAAGAAGATACTAGATGGAGAGCCCAAGGCAACACCGTCACAACCCTCCCTCCTCCAGACAGGGTCATCTCACGTATACTTATAACAATACGCTCAGCTCTGGGTCTACACAACAGGAAGAATCTCGGACTTTACAAGATAAAGATCAAAAATCATACCCACTGGCAGCTTCAGCAGGTGCTGCATGATCATAGGACTCCCCAGTTAGTCCTGGAGGGAGCTGTCCCCGTCACTGCTATCGGGAGGTAGAAACAAGGTTGAAGGTGATGATGCTTCTAGAAGAAAGACCTGAGCGGCTGCTGGCCTGATCACTGCCGCATGTCAGAACTGCTGACCCCCTGGTCAAGTAGGTAGTCAGGTTCAACCTGATTGCTCGTCCCTTGTACTTTGTAACATCTACACGGATCTTGTTTTCTTTGCCACCTAATTGCTCGGTGCCTCGGAGATGAAGGAGATGCGGAGCAAGCACGGCTCCAGAAAAGATGATTTCACTACGGGTTAGTTGGCCATAGCTTCTCATAGTAGGTGCCATTGCCATTTCCAACCAGAGGCAGTGGCCTACTAGGTAGATACTAGACTGGAGAAGCCCCATGACAGAGCGTCTAGTAAAGAGTAGAAACTGTTAGGTTCGGGTTTTAACCTGAGGCGGAAAAGGGTTCAATACCATACGGTCTGGCCTTGTATGAACAGCCTCCATTACAATACGACGGGGAGGGTATGTAAAGCCGACGGTACCTGAACTTGCTTCGATCGAAGCGGAAATTGGCCAAGTGTCAACCTTCTGGCGACAAAATCTTGCCATGTCGTGGATGCTAAGAGTTACTGGAATGTGGCACACGGAAGTGAGTGTGCTGCTGGTCGATCCTGGAAATTCGTCCAAATCAGAATTCTCCTAGCATCGGCGATGACCAGGAGGCAAAAACCCTCACCCCCCCCAAAAAAAAAGTCTCCCCCAGACCATGACATCACGTGCAGGAACTCCCCCCAACGTCCAAGCATCATCGGCATCATCACGGCTTGTTCGATGCTAGGATCTCAGGATCCGCACCTCGACAGATCGCTGCTGCGTTGTCGCGTCCAGATCCAATCGCCACCGGGAAGTTTCTCGAGCCACTATTAGTCTTTTCCTGTGCAGGTTACCTCAGTAGTTCCATTCCTTTGCAGTTAGTCACCGCATCGTCCGAGCAACTTCAACGCTCTGATCGACCACACACCTTTCCTTCCCCCCTCCATGGTTCCTCGGCGGTGGGCAAGGTACGCTGTGTGAGTAAAGCAAGTACCATGTAGGTAGGCCCTGGCCCGCATACATCATCACGAACGCGCAGGTCGGTCTGGATGCCTTTTGCCTTCATTGTTGGGCTGTCGCATCCGCATCATCCCTTGTTCGGCAAAGAGGTCACAGAATGTAGATACTATCTAGTAGAAACGAATAGGAAAACTCAAGAGAAGTCACCCTTCCGATCATTCGAGGATGTGGTGGCCGGCCGAGTGGTTGCTGCTGCCCCGCATCCCGTTTTCAAAGTCAACCTTTCCTCCCCCCCCCTTCTCTACTGTGTTAGACTGTTAGTAGTCACTATTTCCCTCTTTCTCTTCACTGGGTGAGGTCGGTGACATCGGTGTGCTCTCCTCCAATGAGCCCGCCAGGATCCGAGGCGCCTAATGTATGCAGGGCATGCCGTCGCATGATATGGTATCCAATCCGTAGCTTGCGCGCAGGAGGTACGGGGAAAATTGAAGGAAGGGGACAGCACTAGAAGAAGAAGAAAAAAAAAAAAAGATAACATCAAAAAAGGTAAAATTCATTAGGAGTTGAATGAAACGTATAACGTAGCTGGATCATTCGATAACCACTTGTCGATGCAGCTTGAAGCTCCAAAATCGTCCCATCGGAAATAGCTCAACACGTAGCAAGGTACTGCCGGGTCGCATGTGGTAGTTGATTCTGATATCATTCGTTGAAAAGGGGTGCAGACATCGATGCGCTACATGCAGATATTCTACTCTGCATGATGCTACTACCACTACTTACTTAACTATGTAGTATATACCCAGTCAGATGAATGAAGTATCCAGCACATAGTAGATACGTAGATCGGCTGGTGGATAATTGGAACCGAGAGAGGGAAACCAACGAGTCGCGGACTGTTCCACATTGAGGAGACGGATTTAGTATTACACAGCAAATCATCAGAAAGGAGTAGGCACAGGGTTCCCCGTCGCACGGAGTACCGCATCCAGAGTTGGTAAACGAGGTGGACCGATCCCGGGTTGCCTTCGGTTTTCGCTCATGTTCTTCACCGTGAGTTCGTTTTGAACCGGACAAATCAATATGTAGGCTATATCAGAAAAAGGGGCAGTAATAGGAATAATATTAAATATAGCCATCTAAGGAAATATTAAGTAATTGGTGTGTTTAAACCCCGAGAGAAAAAGGGGTTGGTTGGCAATAAGCCATCAGGGACCGGTGTGAGAGAGGACGATGGATTAACTATAGTAGTGTTCCTCTATCGATAACCATAACCACAGTATCTACGCTGAATCCCTCGTCATTTCGAACACACCAGCGCTTACGGCGGACAGCACAAGGGCCTGGTTTGCTTCCTTCGAAAGGAGAAACATAAAAAAGTAGACTAGACTGATGGAGACATGACCTAAAAAGTAAGATAAATTATTTTGCTCATTTAGTCCATGCTAATAGTAGCAGTAATATGAGACGAAGGGAAACTGTCTGTTCCACTAGTCTGGGGCCCTAATTCTGATAGTGCCATAGGGCCTTGAGTGTAAATGGATGAGCGGGCACAGCATTTGGTTGCTGGGAGATGAGATGGACTTGCAAAGCCGTAAGTACCGACTCGACCGAGATGGGAGTTAGGGGACAACGGAAGCTGCAGTAACCCTCTAGGCTGCTGTTGTCCCAAGCAAAATTAATTCCCGTTTTGTGTGTGCGTGTGGGTGGGTGTGGAAAAGAGGACTCCTGCTCCCTTGGTCCAGCCGGTTTGCTGTGGAACCTCCGAGGAGTCCGCAGACCTTCGGGAGACTCAGGAGCAGTTCATGGGGAGGGCAACAGACCTAGTCTGTGACTCGCGGACGCGTGAACCACCGAAGAGAGGAGCCAAATCGACCCAGAGGAACCGCCAGAATTACGCTTGGGAGGTATCAGCATGTCCGGTGGGATGGCCCATATAGTGCAAAGTAGTCTAGTTCATGGATTGCCCTCGGACACACTCCACAAAGCTACGTATGACTGGGGATTTCTAATTTTACTTTAGAGTACCATAGAGAGTTGACAATGGTAAGGGAAAAGGATCGTTTAGGTGAGAGGGTATGAGCAAGCAGAGGACCCCTGGAACCGAACAATAGTACCACCGGAAAAAAAGATCCCAGCGATTAGAATGATGACATTATAGTAAGCGTTCAAAAGAGCAAGTCGCATAGGCTGACTTGGGGGGCAAAAGTAAGTAAGTTGAGTAGCGGCGGTATCTGTACCAGTAAGGTAACTGGTACCTAGCAGAAGAACCGAAAGAACCTGTACGGAACCAGTAATACGGGAACCCACCGCGTCGGGTTGATGGCAGAACGCAGTGGAAAAGCAGTGGAAAGCAGCCCGGACAGACGGACGGGGAGACCGGCGATACAGTATTGGAGTTGTACCCAGACGGTACCGTCCAGCGAAAAGTAGAGAGTGTGGACGAGGGATTGTAAGAGGGAGACAGAGAGAGAGAAGAGCGCGCAAAGTCCGCTCCGGGCGAGAGAGACACAGAGAGCGAGCGACCTTCCTGACCGGATCGCGCCGCCCATTACTATCCCCAAAGCTGTCTCTGATTTCCCCCCCCCTCCGTCCTCTCGCCTCT